>NW_016107481.1:1747003-1767877 GCF_001604975.1 Cebus imitator | reverse complement strand
GGCCGAAGCAGGTGGATCACTTGAGGCCAGGAGTTTGAGACCAGCCTGGCCAACATGGTGAAACCCCGTCTCTACTAAAAATACAAAAATTAGCCAGGCTGGTGGTGCGCATCTGTACTCCCAGCTCGAATCTAAGAGGCAGAGGTTGCAGTGAGCCGAGATCATGCCACTGCACTCCAGTCTGGGTGACAGAGTGAGACTCTCAAAAAAAAAAAGAAAAGTGTATCTAAAAGAAATTAGCAAGGCCAAGTATATTAACTTGTTTTTAAGACTATTACCATGTCAACACTTCCTATTTTAAAATGCACTGTAAATCATAATTTACCCTTAGGGTTAGCTTTTAGTATTTTATATTTGTTTTGCTTCTGCCAAACGTAAAAGTCTAAGTGGGCACATGCTGACCCTGAATTAAGGAAAGCAGAGAAACTCTCTAAAACAAATATTTAATTTTTCAAACTAGTGTTGCAAGACATTTTATTTTCACTTGTTGAAAGAAGAAATCACGTCTGTTTTATTCTCTTGTATTCACTTTGGCAGGCTAAACTAAACTTTTTAAAATTGCTCCTTTTAATTGAGTACACAAATTATTTTAGTGTGTCACGGCATTTATGAAATCGATAATTCAGTCACATCAACCCATTTATTGAGGTACATTTATTTCTAGAGATCTGTCTTTTTTGTTTTGTTTTGTTTTGTTTTTGAGACAGAGTCTTGCGCTGTTGCCCAAACTGGAGTGCAGTGGTGCGATCTCAGCTCACTGCAACCTCCATCTCCTGGATTCAAGCAATTCTCCCTGCCTCAGCCTCCCAAGTAGCTGGGATTACAGGCAACTGCTACCACGCCCAGCTAATTTTTATATTTTTAAGCAGAGATGGAGTTTTTGCCTGTTGACCAGGCTGGTCTTGACTCCTGACCTCAGGTGATCTGCCTACCTCAGGTGATCTGTCTGCCTCAGCCTCCCAAAGTGCTGGGATTACAGGCGTGAGCCACCGTGCCTAGCCTGGAGATCTGTCTTGAAGACATTTACTGACTCTATCAGTTGCTCAAAGAACATAGGCTTTAGAGTTATAGGTGGCCACAGAGCTAGTCTAACCTTTTCATTTATGAGGAGACTGAAGCCCAAAGTAAGATACTTCAGCAAAAAATCATTTATTTATTTATTTATGTTTATTATTTTTAGAGCTGGGGTTTCATGATGTTGGCCAGGCTGGTCTCAAACTCCTGTCCGCAAGTGATCCGCCTGCCTCAGCCTCCCAAAGTGCTGGGATTACAGGCCTGAGTCGCCTTGCCTGGCCCCCGTTTTAAAATGAATGATATGTCAGGATCTTACTTAAGGAGGAAGGCAAAACTGGGAGCACCAGGGTTTGTGATTTATAGTGAAAGTTAATTTCTTCTGTTTCTCAGGCAAGGACAATTAACTTTTTTCTCCTTGAGGGGAAACAACAAATGATTATTTTCTAGAAATCAGACAATCCTGTTTTCTAAAATTTCATGATAACAGTTTGCTTACTTTCTTCTTTGAAATGAATGAGAGAGCTTCTTACCTAAAATTGTCTCGAGTGTGTACTGAAGATTCTAATATTTTATTGGTAGGATTTATCTTGCCAGGATTTAAAAGGGCATCTCAAGAAGACATTGTAGAGTGGAGAATGGTGACTTATTTTTAGCTTAGGGATGACAAAGTAGAAGGATAGACAAAAGGCTTAATTCAGCTCATTTCTTACACAGTAGAGAATTACGGATAGGACTTACAGACTTTTGCATAAAATAACCAGGATCAGAATTACTAGGCCCTATAAGTTGTTCCTTGTAGAAATGCTCAAGACTCCTAGCTCACTTGCTTGATTCATGGATTGTTTATGGTTATACCCCAAACTCAACAAGTGCTTATTGACGGACTGTGACCTGGGAACAAAGCCAGAGAACAAACTTCTCAAGTCTAGGAGATTTAGGGTTGAGGGGTAAAGTTTGATTTTTCTGACCATGCAAGATATTCCTTGGTAATTCAGCAACAATCTAAAGATACCCTATAGAAGACTTGGAATGGGATCCTAAACAAAAATGGGATTTAAAATTGTTATTACATCTACAAATGATATATATTCTTTTGGGCAAGTAAGTCAGGCAATTGAAGTTCATTTAGTGAATTGGTGCAGTAATGTGGTTAATTAAGTGACACTTACTAAGCCAGAAGCTAATGTACTCATTATTTTATCAGGAAGCAAATCATGGTCCATATCTCTGAAAAGCAAATGATCATCTTCGTTAACTGGTTAAGCTTGGCTTTCAAGGCCCGTTGTGATCTGGCTCCAGTACCCTTTCCATGATATTCCTCTTTATTCATTTTTCTATTTCCTTAGCTCCATCTGAATTAAGTATTCCTGAGAATTCAGACCACCCCTGCTGTCTCCACTGCCTTCCACCTTGCCTGGACCCCTCACCTGGGCCTTTCACCATTCACCCTCCAGCCCAGCTGAAGTTCTCCCTTCCTGCTGCCCACAGATGTGTTTGTATCTTTAAGTCCCTCTGCCCTCATCAAACTGTGAACTTCTTGAGGGCAGGTATCATGTCTGACTCACATCTGGTGATCTGCCTGCCTCAGCCTCCCAAAGTGAAGAAATTTCCGTTCATTACTTAGTGGTACTTCTCAAATAGAAGTTTATATGTACTGCCGGGCGCGGTGGCTCACGCCTGTAATCCCAGCACTTTGGGAGGCCGAGGCGGGTGGATCACGAGGTCAAGAGATCGAGACCATCCTGGTCAACACGGTGAAACCCTGTCTCTACTAAAACTACAAAAAATTAGCTGGGCATGGTGGCGCATGCCTGTAACCCCAGCTACTCAGGAGGCTGAGGCAGGAGAATTGCCTGAACCTGGGAGGTGGAGGTTGCGGTGAGCTGAGATCGCGCCATTGCACTCCAGCCTGGGTAACAAGAGCGAAACTCCGTCTCAAAAAAAAAAAAAAAAAGTTTATATGTACTATGAGTTCTCACAGTTTGTGCAGTATTCATATATTATTTGCATTATTTAATATTTTTCCTAAATCTACT
Source organism: Cebus imitator (assembly GCF_001604975.1). Lineage (NCBI taxonomy): Eukaryota > Metazoa > Chordata > Mammalia > Primates > Cebidae > Cebus > Cebus imitator. The sequence goes on along the minus strand of NW_016107481.1, from coordinate 1,764,827 downwards.
CACTTAAAAATGACTTTAGCTTCATCCTCAACTTCCTAAACATAAAATCATGTTTTTAATTCCTGTAAAAATCTATACGTAAAGTGTATCTTAAAACACTCTTAGGTATCTCCACACATTGGGAAGGATTGACTGAGTAAAGTGCTTCACACATAGTGGCTACTGTATTTCCGAGGAATGAATAGTAAATGCACAAAACACAAAATGGGAACCTCTTTTCCCTGTTAGCTTAGTGACTTCACACTTACTGACCTAGAGATAAAATGAGGAAGGTGTAGCTAGAAAAGACTGAGCAAGCCCGGTAAGCCAAGCCATTCATTCCTGTCTGTGAAGTGCTCAGGTGTTAGAGATTACTAATTACCTGCTAGGCATTGCAAACTGCTGGGCTAGAGGGGTCTATGGAACAATAAATTCTATGGATGGCAGAGTCTCTGCTGACTCACTGAGCGTCGGCTGAAACTGCAGAAATTGCGCAAGCGGACCCTTTCTCCACAAAAGTCTCAGAAAGCAGCGCACTGTACATGGGACACATCCTAGAGAAAAGGGGTGTAATAAGTATGTGTACATATCGCATAGTTGTATTTCTAAATGTTCCTGTTCTGGGCAGTTTAAGTTACGGGTTTCTCACAAACACTAAGTGTTTTTTAGGAATGTATTGTGTACTGCCAACATAACAGAGGTCTGAGGGATTTTTCCATACATTTGGCTAATGGGAATTGTATATTTTTTTAACTTAATTTTTGAGGATATTGTAAGATTACTCAGGTAGACCAATTTGAGTTTCTTTAAAAAGGGCAAGTTCTAAGTATTCAAAGTCTAGTTAACATAGTTAATAATTAAATTAATTATATTAATATTGAGGGCTTTTATAAATCTATGAAGAAATTTCTGCTTTGGTTACTATACTCTATAGCTGTTGCTTGTATGTAGTGTAGAAATAGTGTGCTGTAGTTTCTTATTTACTGTTTCAACTACAGAATAGATTTAAGTTAGATCAGAGACTAGAACAGGTGATCTTTTTCATTTAGTGTTTAATAAAGTGTAGAGAATTTTTTCTTAAATCTGTAGGAATCAGTCTATATAAGTTCAGCATGGGATAAAGTCTATTTAGGGTTTTATGAGAAAAATCATCCGCTCTTCTTTTTGTTAATCCAGAGTTGGTATCAACAGTTGTTCTAGCATGAGCAGGGTAACTTGATATAATGGCATACATTTTTATCCTGGTCTGCTCTTAGAGCAAATTTGAAATGGTTGTTTTGGAAAATGTGCTGTGAATTTCTCCCCAGACCTTTGCACCAGGGCAGGCAGTCCAGCCTAGCAAATCCTTGGCACTTGATGAGCATCTTTCATAACAGAACTTTGATGCTGAGACTCAGTGCCTTGAAATCGGCACAACAAAATGGTGCCTGAGGAGCAGTGTTTACTTTGATCATTCTTCAGCTTCTGTGCCCCAGCCTTTCACAGAGCACAAATTGCTTTACCAGAGTTATGGTGCTGAAGTCCAGGACTGTTTTTGTAGTCTGGTTGCTGTGGTGATTCTTAGCCTTCCATGAAACTCCCATCTCTAGGGAAATAGAAACCTTTGCAGCTGTCTCGGCCTTTTTGTATCTGGTGGAGGTCTTCACCAAGCTTGTTCAAGCCTGAGAATGATCGGTTTGTGTCAGAGTAAAATACGCACATGGAAAAGGGGCATCCCCTTCAGGATGTGTTGTATTAAAAACAAACAGCTCCCTTATCCTTCCCTCCAGTCGTATGGGGCCTTTGAAGTACCTCCAAGTCTGACTGGAGTGAAGTGAGCCTTGGAGATGTCGGTCATGATAGTGCTATGAGTAAGCTTTGGGAGCGTGACTCAGGAAGTTCGTGGGGTTGCCAGGTGGGGAAGAAAGTGTGGGGGCAAAGGGGAAGCTTAACAGGGCCTGTGTGTGCCCAGAGAGGAGTTGGTTTAGGAAGAGGATATGGGCCAAGTCCAAGGATGCCAGCAGCTTGATGTCTAGAAGACTGTAAGGAAACCCATTTTGACTTGAAGCCTCAGTGGAGGATGGTATAGACAAGAGCGTCTTTCCGTAGGAACCAAGGGAATGGAGAATAGCTGTGGTTTTAGTGGGTAGAAGTAATAATAGCTAACACTTAGAGAGTGCTTACCAGATGCCAGTCTCTGTTCTAAGTGCTTTAGGCAAATGACAGATTTAACCCTTTGACATCTGGTGGAATAGATGCAATTATTATCCCTGTGTTACAATTGATGAAACTCATACAGGTAGAGTCTTAACATCCTCAAGGCCCTGGGCTGTGGGTAGGTGGAGAGCTGAGATTCCAATCTAATGCCTGGCTCTGAGTCACTGTTCTTAACTACCGGATCAAACTGCCTATAATTTAGAAAGGAAGGCAGAGTGACCCAAATGATTGGGTTACAGGAGATGTGGCCAACTTGGAAGAAAATGTAGATCTTGGAAGAGATTAAATTATGCTTTAAGATGTGTGTGTATTAGTCCGTTCTCGCATTGCCATAAAGAAATACCCGAGACTGGGTAATTTATAAAGAAAAGAGGTTTAATTGGCTCACAGTTCTGCAGACTGTACAGGAAACATAGCAGCTTCTGGAGAGGCCTCAGGAAACTTTCATTCATGGCAGAAGGCGAAGGGGAACCAGGTACATCTTACATGGATGAAGCAGGAGGAAGAGAGAGTGAAGGGCAAGGTGCTACACACTTTTAAACAGCCAGATCTTCTGAGATCTCTATCATGAGAACAGCACTAGGGGGATGGTGCTAAAGCATCATGAGAAACCACCCCCATGATCCAGTCATCTCCCATCAGGCCCCACCTCCAACATTGAGGATTACACTTTGACATGAGATTTGGGCGGGGACACAGATCCAAAACATACCACTTCCTTCATTCAAAGCCAAATATTTATATAATTCCTGTGAGTGCCAGATATTGGACTAGGTGCTAAGGTGATAAAAATACGAGTCCCACCCCATCCTCTGAGGTAGTTTATGTGTACAAAGTTAATTCAAGGCAGCAGATTCTAGATCTGTAAGAGATGGGTCAGCAGGACATAGGTCAGTAGCATCCTCTGGAAAGAGCTTCCTTCTGGGGACACTGATGACACAAAGTCTTCTTAAAGAGCATGGCATTTTTTTTTCTGTGATCCAATGTGAAAGTACAAAACAGTAATTATGTTAATGTAGTTTTCCCTCTTTCCAGAAAGAATTGAGAAGTCTACTTTGCTGAGTTTGTATATAATTTGACTCTGAAATTTCCAAACCACAGCAGAGCAGTATATCTGATATGGACAAGAGTCAGGAAACTACTAGGTAGAAAAGGGCAGGGTCCCTGGCGAAGCCCCACCCTCAAGCTTGGACCTATGGCCCAAAGTGGGAACATGCATTCCTGTTTTCCCACTAGAAATATTGCCTTTTCCAAAGCCACCCTAGCCTCCCCCACTCCCCATACTGTACCCGTAAATACCCTAGGCTCCACTGGCAGGGAAGTAGAACAGCAGAGGCGAGAAGAGAAAAAGCAGCCAGACCTCAGAGAGGAGCAACTTGACTTCAGAGGGATGGCTTGACAGTGGGACTTCAGAGAAGAGTTTGGTGGGGGATGGCTGAATTTCAGGAGAAGACCGCCTTCCTACTCTGTTCCCTGTCCAGCTCCCCATCCAGCTGAGAGCCACTTTTATTGGCAATAAAATCCTCCACATTTACTATCTTCAAGTCATTTGTGTGACCTGATTCTTCCTGGACACGGAACAAGAGCTCAGGATACAGAGGGCCTTCACACTGAGCTGTTTAACACTTAAGCCATCCATGGATAGTAAAGCTAAAAGAGCACACTGTAACACATGGCCTCTCTGTCTCTGGGGGTGAATACCCACCTTGACCCTGCTACAGGCCTGCTCAGAGTTCTACTCCTGCCAGTTCCTGGAAGCACTCGCCCTGGTTCTTACCTGTGTGCTCCCCCTCCCATGAGGGATTGAGAGCTTCGGGCTGAGTAACGAGCCAACCCCTTCATGAATCCTGCAAAGGAGTCAAGGGAACTATCTTGTTTCATATTTACTTAATAAACAGCCCTGGTACGAGTGCGTTCCAGGGTATTGCATGGGGAATACTTCACAAGAAGGACAAAGGTTTGGTAAGGCCCAGGCTATTGATCTTGGTAGGATAAATTTGAGGGCCTGCCTACAGCTAACACATGATTTTCAACTATGGGATAAGCACGTTATGAGTGCTTTACACATGTTATTTATTCCTCATAATGACTCAAGATGGGTACTTTTAGCCTGTTTTTTAGATGAAGAAACAGTGGCACAGAGAGGTCAAGCAACTTGCCGAAGATTGCACAGCTAAGGAACTAATGGAGTCTGGTGCCAGTGTCCATGCTTTCAAGCATTATGCTACATTGATAACCATATTTCACTTTATGGGTCTCATTTTAAGCGATAAAGCATTAACCAAAAGGCAATCTATTAGATCTAAGACATTCTTAGAGTAGCTTGAAGCTAATGTAAGATCACCACCCCCACTCCCTCTTTAAACATCTGGCCATTCACTGTCCTAAGAGGGTGATACCCGTTTTCCCATCATTCATGCTTTGTTTCTCCATGCTGACTGGGTAGAAACCTTCCATAGTAAGTGGAAAGTTAATAGAATGCGGAAACAAAAAACATACAGTTTTTCAACTTGGTAATTCTTGTTAGAAAATTTGTTTGCTAAAAGATGTGGGGACTGATGGCTAGATTGTATAGGTTACTTAGACTTTATCAGGTTTCTCTTTCTAAACAAGGGTATTTTAGAATCTCGTTCCTCTGTAATGGTTTGGAAAATGTAACTATTTATCATTTTGCTTTGAGAGAATAATAAAATTTTCCTCTCACCTTGAAGTTTCCAAAGAATTGTATTTATAATGTAAATTATTTAACCTCTCGACAATCCTGTGTGATTGATCTCTTTTAAGGTTAGGAGATATTTAAGTCGATATTTTATGAAGGATTATGGCTTGCTCAAAGATAGTTCTAATTTTGGAATCTGGACTTGTAAGCAAGAGGCAACAAGCTCCAGACTCATCTTCCAGGACACGGACAGGTGTGACCTAAACCTCCCAAGAGAGTATCTGAACTCTATGAAATATCAAAGAACTGTCATTGCTCCCCTCATAGATTTCTATCATTTTCTTTTGATGTAATTTACTGTTGAGAAACACTTTCAAGGACTTGACTGCAGTGCTTACTAAATATGTAGATTTTAAAAGACAAATTTAGGAAACTTCTTTAGACAAGAAATGAAATACGAAGTAGATAAAGAGATTCTGAAAATCTTAAGGAAAGTGTTCAATAATGAAGGCATGGAATTACTAGACTCTGGAGTCAGAAGGGAGGGGTCTTGACAAGTAGTCATTCAGCCAATCCAAGTAGTTCAGAAAATTGGGAAGGAGTGGAAGAAACAAGAAAATTGATCATAGTGACAGATTTTTCCTGTTCCCTAATGGAAGTTTGGGTCCAGTTTGTCCTATCTGGGAGGCCCATGACAGCACAAGCCACTGTTGCCTCCTCCTGACCTCCTCTCCTCTCCCCATATACCCTGAGCGTATCTCAGTCATGGTGTTATATTATCATCATCTCTTCCCTCTGGACTGTGAACAAATTGGGGAAATATAAGCAGCATCTCACTCATCTTCCTATTGCCAGTAATTGAACATAATAGGTGTTTAACTAATGCTGTTTGAACGGATGAGAAAACATGCATAAGAAACACAAGTCATGTCTGTGGCTTGACTTTGGCTGCCTTGGATCTGAGGTCCTGAGGATTGAAGTGACCTTTCAACTTTTTACGATAAACTAATTCTTTATAGTAAGTATCACATGAATGTCTTTTCCAGATGAGATTTTAAACTCCAAACTTGGTCCAGTCCATTCCATATGAAAGTTCACAACTGTGTGTGTGTGTTGGTGGGGAGAGGGTAAAATACAAACAACATGAAATTTACCATTGTGATTGTTTTAGGTGTCAGCTTAACTGGGTTAAGGGATACTCAGCTAGCTGGTGAAGCATTAATTCTTAGTGTGTCTGTAAGGGTGTTTCTGGAAGAGATTGGCATTTGAATCCGTGGACTGGGCAAGGAAGATTCATCCTCACCCAGTGTGAGTAGGCACCATCCAATCCATTGAGGGCCCACATTAAATAAAAGGCAGAGGAGCCAGGCATGGTGGCTCACACCTGTAATCCCAGCACTTTGGGAGGCTAAGGCAGGTGGATGACCTGAGGTCAGGGGTGTGAGACCAGCCTGAGCAACATGGTGAAACCCCATCTCTACTAAAAATACAAAAAATTAGTCTGGCATGGTGGTGGGCACCTGTCATCCCAGCTACTAGGGAGGCTGAGGCAGGAGAATCTCTTGAACCTGGGAGGTGGAGGTTGCAGTGAGCGGAGATCATGCCATTACACTCTAGCCTGAGCAACAGGAGAGAAACTTTGTCTCAAAAAAATAAAAAGGCAGAGGAAAGGTGAATTCACTTTCTCTTCTGGAGCTCTGGAGCTGGAACACCTATCTTCTGCCCTTGGACATCAGAACTCGAGGTTCTCAGGCCTTCAGACTCCAGTGACTTGAACCAGGGGCTTCCCAGTTCTCAGGCCTTAGCCTTGTCCTGGAGCTGAGAATTATGCCCTCAGCTCCCCTGGCCTCGGGCCTGCAGGTACAGTCTGAGTTAAACGCCAGAGGCTTCCCAGGTTCTCCTGTTTGCAGAGGGCATATTGTCTGACTTCTCAGCATTCATAATCTCATAAGCCACTTCCCGTAATAAATCCCCCTTTATCTATCTACATAGAAGATCTCTGGATAACCTTGACTGACACAACAGTGGCAGCCATTTTAAAGTGTGTGGTTCAGTGACATTCATATACTCACAATATTTTGCAACTATAACTGCTATCTCGTTCCAGAATATTTGCATTACCCCAAAAAGGAACTTGATACCAGTTAGTGGTAACTCCTCCTTCCTCCTCACTCCCAGACCCTGCAACTTCTACTCTGTTTTATTTTATAGATTTACTAATTCTAAACATTTCATGTAGGTGCAATCATACATGTTTTCAAGGTTCATCACTGTATCATGTATCAGTATGTCATTTCTTTTTTAAGGCCAAATAATATTCCATCGTATGGATAATATCACATTTTGTTTATGTCACATCACATTTTTAATGGAGAGATTTGTCATGAGTCAAATTTCTTTCTTTCTTTTTTTTTTTTTTTTGCTCTAAACATTTACAAATTTGATGATCCTGGTAACTTCACAATATTTAAATTTATAATCAGGGCCTGAATACAAAATTGATTTCTATCCCATGCCCACTTTTCCCCTTGGGCTGTAATTATTGTTTATTGGTGGTATTTTCAAAGTATGGGGCAGGGGCAGAATGGCAGACTATAGTATTAGGCTGGCGCAAAAGTAATTCCGGTTTTGGACCCTGAATTTTAAATCATAACTAGGCTCAGACACATCTTTATTAATTAAAATGGGAACCATTACCATCAATATGCTTTTACCAATGAGAAATAAGTTTGCTTATGCCTGTAGTATACAAAACCCTACAAGGTTTGGGATTCAGCACACTCTTGGAAAGCATTTTCTGCATTCTGCTGGTTGTGGAAGCATTTTCCTTGCAAAAAGTTGTTGAGTTGCTTGAAGAAGTGGCAGTCGGTTGGTGAGAGATCAGGTGAATGTGGGGGATGAGGCAAAGTTTTGTAGCCCAATTCGTTCAACTGTTGAAGCATTGGTGGTGCGACATGCGGTTGGGTGTTGCTGTGGAGAAGAACTGGGCCCTTTCTGTTGACCAGCGCCGGTATGATTATTGCAGTTTGGGGTGCGTCTCATTGATTTGCTGAGCATACTTCAGATGTAATGGTTTTGCCAGGATTCGGAAGGCTGTAATGGATCAGATCGGCAGCAGAACCCCAAACAGTGACCATAACGTGTTTTGAGGTCAAGTTTGGCTTTGGGAAGTGCTTTGGAGCTTCTTCTCGGTCCAGCCACTGAGCTGGTCATTACCGGTTGTCGTATAAAATCCTCTTTTCGTCACAGATAGAGAAGTCGTTTATTGTTGCACAGAATAAGAGAAGGTGACACTTCAAAATGATCATTTTTCTATTTTTGTTCAGCTCATGAGGGACCCATTTATCGAGCTTTTTCGCCTTTCCAATTTGCTTCAAATGCCAAACATCTGTAGAATGGTCGACATTGAGTTCTTCGGCAACTTCTCATGTAGTTGTAAGAGGATCAGCTTTGATTATTGTTCTCAGTTGGTCGTTGTCAACATCCGATGGCCAGCCAGTATGCTCCCCATCTTCAAGGCTCTCGTCTCCTTTGCAAAACTTCTCGAACCACCACTGCACGTTCGCTAGCAGCCCCTGGAGCAAATGCGTTGTTGATGGTGCAAGTAGTCTCTGCTGCTTTATGACCCATTTTGAACTGGAATAAGAAAATTGCTCACATTTGCTTTTTGTCTAACATCAGAGCAAGTAATAAGTCATTAGCAAAAAAACATAAAGTGAGAAATGCCTGTTAAAATGGTGTATAACATAACCACATTTATTTAAGAATGTATTCCCACGTCAAACAGTAAGTTCAAACAGTGTTAGACCCGCAATTGCTTTTGCACTCACCGGTAGTTTTGCTGAAAATGAAAGTAGACTAGCGACTGTCGGGTTAATAGCATTTGCGACTGACTGAATTGTAAAATAGAGCTTAAGTATACGGCCTTGATATCTTTTAGGTCCTTCTAGACTTCAGTCAGGATTAGAAAATTCCTTAGAGGTATGTTATGAAACAGTAGCTTGGACCTTCTCCATTTCCTTGGGAAATACTGTTAAACTCTCTGAATACAGATATCCCAGTTTTGGTTTAACAACTAGTCAAATATTTGAGTGCCTTACGTGTTCAATGCACTGAGTAGAGTTCAGACATTAGAAGTTTATTTTTAGTATAAAAAGTAAGAACATGTATGCAAAGTTAGGACATATTTCCATATGTTAAAGCAGAACTTTATATTTCCCAGTGTCAAATATGAGAAACAAAAATTGTAATTATTCTCTTGGATGATAATTGACCTCTTTTTTCTCCCTCTCTCTTTTTTCTGTTGCTCTGTCACTCACAAATTCCCAGTCATATGAATTGATTTGCTAAGGTTTAAATTTACTGACTATATCTAGAGCTTTGAGAAGATTATAGCATCTTTGTTGCTGGGAGATGAATGACTGGTCTGGTATTACTTATATAATTTGAAAATCAAACAGTTTGTGTTAGAATTTGCACTTATTTCATTCAGAGGTGAATTCTGTTTCTCGCCCCTGCCCTGCCTCTCACGTTCACAGATCGTTGTTCAGACTTCCCACAATTTAGCTCTTTTGCTTGCTGCTTTTATTTTTTCTCTCTTTTTTTTTCAGGTTATTAATAAGTAGTTATAGAATTTTTAAGGATATAGAGTAACTATAACAAATTTTGTGACCAGGTGCCCTACTCTTTATTGTGGCTTTTCTTCTTTCCAGTTAGAACAAATGTATTGAACTGCTTTTAATGCTGCCTCAAGAAAATATGAAACTTAAAGCCATGAATATTGGCTTTAGGAAGATACTACTCCATCTTATCCACTTATCACCTCCAACATGCCACATTCTGTGTGCATATTTTGGGAACTTTCTCTCTGCTTTCTGTGATGATAGGTTTCACCCCGAAAACTCATTGCAGGGCTCATTGGAAACGGATTCTGTGGAGGAAACAGTACTAAACTGTCATGGATATTGCAGACTGCATTTGCTGGATGGTGCATGAGGCTGTTCTGACCCTGTTTATTGCCTGAGTTAAAACCATTTAAAATTCCATGTCTTCAGAAGATAATGGAACATTTGGTCAAAGAAAATAATATATTTTCAGAAAAAATACTCCCCATAGACTGATAACATACTCCCCAAACACAGTTGTCCCACCCTTAACTTCTGGGTTACTTCTCTTTCTCACAAGATAGGTGATGTAACATTAAAATTAAAGTTCTTCTTAAAAACATTTCCTTAAAATCATAACCTGGCTGGATGAGGCCAGGATACCTTTAGGGAGCTGATACGGTGAACTTCAGGAGCTTTTTTTGTTACAGCTTTCAGAGAAAACTAGACTTCACAGAATTCCCAAGGTTTTACTCCCATGAGCAGAATTTAGTTTATTAGAGAATAATTTAGTCTAATCCTTATATCAACTGGGAGCTGCTAGAGCTCAAGGAATTTGGTTTGCACCTCTGTTAATTCCATGTCTTGCAGAAATCCAGAGAAGAGTTTATTTCTGCAGGTTGCCAGAGCCGTATGTTCTTGAGGTTCTCTGCCTCCTGGGTTTATAATTCTACTTGTGATGTGTCTGAGATACCCTTGAATCACTTGGATTTGAAACACAATAAACGTCCTTTTTAGTTCCATGGCACATTTTTTCATGACAACAATGAGCATTATTAAAGCTTTTGTAGAGGAGCTGGAGGAGAATTTACAACAAAGCAACGTTAGCTGCTTTAAATGGTGCTGTAGTTGACTCATCCTCAGCGACCCTATTCACTGGCCTCTAGCTTGTGCTAGCTTTCTGGCATCTTGCTTACAATTCAGTTCCCTTTCTTTCTTCCTTATCTTTGCCTCTTTTCCAATAGTTCCTGCCTCTTAAAACTATAGAGCAACTTCCCATTCTCCCTCATGCCCTAAGGCTAACACCCAAGATTAAAGATGGGGGTGGGTAGGCAGGGAGAGAGAGACCGACAGACAGACAGAGACATTCATTCTACCTCCAGCACTGTCATTTTCCAGCCATATGACTTAGGCAAGAACACCAATTTCTTTACCTTTAAAATGGGAATAATTAGATAATTATGCAAAGCACTTCCTTTTGATGAGGACAGCAAATCTCAGCCCACCAGGAGCCATGGATCTACCTATTGTCTTTCCTTGGAAGACGATGATGATGATTTTCACTATGCTGCTGCCACTATTTTTAACAATAATCCAAGTGTGGTGTTTTTGAATGTTCACATCTTAGTAATTACTCCTCTCTAGATTTCTGTTTTCTGCTAGCAAGGTAACACTGTAGCGCTATTCAGAATTCTTTACCAGCTTCAGATTAATATACTTTCTGAGATTGTACTTTAGTCCAGGGGAATCCAAATGCCGTCCTTTGATGTTGGGAGCATCTTAAATCGCTACCTGAATACCATTGCATTTTGTGTTTTTTTTCTATTACAAATTAACTTGAAGATGGTGCTTAAACAGAAATCCTCACTGAGATCTCATAAACATAATCAGTTCATTGTCCGACGTGTGCAGCAAGTCAATACGCTGAGACACCACGTTTCAGCACAGAAAGAGGCTTAGTTGTACAGCTGCTGAACTGGAGGAAAACTCATCCATCTCCCACAGGAGTTTGGGGTTGGAGTTTTTAAGGGTTTTGGAGTGGGCTGAAGTGTGGAGATTGTTGATTGGCCAAAGAGTGCAGGGTAAAGCCATGGGACAGGGAGATGAAGAAACTGTGTTCTCATGCTGATTTGGTGGTTCCTTTGTGGGGGTCTTTAAACTGGTTGGTGTAGGTTGTCCTGTTGGAATTCATGCAATTTTCAAACAAAACCCTTAGGATTCTAACATCAGACATCCTATCTATCTTATAGGACCAATGGGATGCAAATAGTGAGAATCTAGTGCTATGTGGCTTTTGGTTACAAGAAAGTAGGTCAAAGAGCGGCATGATTAATGCTTAATTATAACTATATTTTCTGTCCCGAATTCTTGTTAACCCAGTGAGGACAGCTTCAATTGATATGACTGCACGTAGCAGATGGAATGATTACTCCAGTACCCAGATTATGTAGGAATTGGGTTCTTGCTATGCTTAGTTTGTAAATCAGCTTCTAATAATCACTGCAGTGATTCTCTTTATTATGCAGTTTGATATACCACAGTACTGACACACAGTCCGTTCTAACATTCTGTTGTTGGTAAAGGCATACATGTCAGAATACTGGCTTACTAAACAGGTAAGTAGCAAAACTAATTTCAAGCCCATTATAAAAAGTAGAAATTAGGCCAGGTACTGTGTGGCTCATGCCTGTAATCCCAGCACTTTGAGAGGCTGAGGTTGGAGGATTGCTTGAGACCAGGATTTGAGATCAGCTTGGGCAACATAGCAAACCCTGTCTCTACCAGAAAAAAAAGAAAAAAAAATTAGCTGGGCATGGTGGTTTGTGCCTGTGGCCATAGCTACCTGGGAGGGCAACACAGGAGATTGCTTGAGGAGTTGAAGGTTACGTGAGCTCTGATTGTGCAACTGCACTCCAGCCTGGGCAACAGAGTGAGATCTTATCTCAAAAAAAGGAGAACTTGAGAGGAAATACATTTGTACAGCACATAATTAAATGGGGCTTTGGTTATATATTAGTGTTAAAAACAAAAATAAAGTGATTGTAATGGGCGTATTTATTAAATGTGACAGAATATATTAAAGCAAATTTTTTCCTCCATTTTAATTAATGTGCAAATACTGAGTTTCTTCAGTTTGCCTAGATTTTTAGTTTCTAACTGTTCTAACACACTTAATTGACTATGTGAAAACCCATGTAAAATTCTATGCCGCTAAAAGATAGTGGAACATTTGCTCAAAATATTTTACCTTTGTTATCTATCCCTAAGAAGGAAAACATGCTTTAAAGGTTTTTCACATTTTACATGTTTTTATTTGCATAACTGTTTAAGATAACAAACATTTTCCATTTTCTTTTCTTTGCCTCATATGGTTCCCGTGGATGGCCTGAGTGCCATTCTGCCCTGTCCTATACACAGAGAGGCTGATGACCAGGGTGGCTGGTCATCACCGCAAAGCCTGGGTGTGGCCTTGGAGTCCTGTCCAGCATACCTGCCAGGAAGCCCCTGCCGTCATTTGTTTCAGTAGTTGGAATCTGCTTTTCTTGACTGTTTTAAAGTTGAAATTGAACTTGATAATGAAGTTAATGTTCTGTTTACTGTGTACGCCCTTGCCCCCTTTTTCTGGCCAGAAAAACAGGTCAATATTACTCTATAATCATTATTCAAGTCATATCTCATTAGTAACTTTTAGTGTTTCCTTCTTTTATTCCTTCTTTCAGAGAACTTATTGACTGCCTACTAGGTGTCTGGCCCTGTGCTAGGCCCAAGGATGCAGAAATGAGTGTGACTCAGTTTCTGCTCTTGAAGAATGTCCTGAGGAATTTACATTGTGGCATGGGAGACAAACATCTAAACCAAGGTGTCCGATCTCTAGGCTTCCCTGGGCCCCATTGGAAGAATAATTGTCTCAGGCCACACATAAAGTACACAGACACTAATGATAACTCATGAAGGAAGAAAAAAAATCGCAAAAGAATCTCATAATGTTTTAACAGTTTACAAATTTGTGTTGAGCCTCATTCAAAGTCATCCTGGGCGGCATGTGGCCCGTGTGTTGGACAAGCTTGATCTAAACAGATCATTATAGTTCCAGGCAGAGGCAGAGGGAGAAACACCAGTGCTGTCTGAGAGCGCTCCGGCCCTGTCTGAAAGAGGGCGAAAGATTTTACTGGAGAAGGCATTGTGAGCTGGAGCCGCGAGTCGGTCTGGCAGCACTGTGGTGCACTTTAGGCCAGAATCCTGCAAGGCTGCAATGTGTTAGTGATGTATACAGTCCGCAATTCACACAACCTGTCTTAATGCCGAAGAATGATAGAAAAGTGCCTGTCTGTGTCCTCAGACTTGCATCAGTAGTGGCCTGCCGAGGGCACTAGCCCCAGTCCTCCTCTGGAACTACCCACACATCAGGGTCTCCACTCTGCTGGCTCTTCCCGGCCCTTCCAGCAGCCGGGGGAGCTGTGGTTGCTCTGGGAAGGAAGGGCCTGGGTCTCTGGAATCTCCTTGCAGTGGCTCCCAGGACCCCTTTAAAGGGTCATGACCTGCAGTTTCATAAATACTCTTTTGTTTATATGAGCTCTTGCCCCTCAACCCCCAACCCAGATTTAGTTCCCAGTATTTTTCCAGGGTATACAAAATATGGAGCAGAGCTTATTTCTGCATCAAATTTGAGGCTTTTATTTTAGTTTTTTTTTTTTTTTTTTTTTTTTTTTTTTTTTTTGTGGTTATATTAGATTATTTTCAGAGGCTCCCAGGGAATCCTGAATCATGTCCTTTTTGTGGGGAGGGGTGATTAGTGTTGAAATGGACTGACTGTGTCCCTCTTACCATATTAAGTAGTTTCAAGACAAAACCATTGGGAAAGAGCTTGCTATCATTTGACCAAGGAGAATGGTCAGTTGAGTGCCCCAGGTCAGGATTGGGAACCTGGGGGGGGTGTGTGTGTGTGTGAAGATTTCTTGAATTCAGCACCAATTGATTATATTCCTCTAGAAATTCGGAAAAATATAAAAACAAAAAGTAGGGAAAAATTTAAAAGCTCCAAATCCAGTTCTCTAAAAATATTTTGAGGGAATCTTTTTATACCAATTCCCAAATGGTGAAAGACAAGCAATGGTGAATAAAATATCAGCTGTAGGGGTTCCTTAGACCAGCATATACTTTAAACTCTGCAGCAGCAACCAAGTTAATGCTGTTCCCATCCCTAGCAATCAGTTGCACATTTTAGATCCATCTGGGGTCAGTTTTGAGTTCCTAAAAGTCGTATTGCCCAAATGTCAGTGAAATTTGAGTTCAGCGGTGGGACCCTAGTGTCCTGAAATAGGTTTGTGCCTTTCCATTTGTGTGTGTAAAGTGTGGGTGCTGGGAGACCCAGAGTCAGGATTTTTCATTTACTACCAACACTGTTGCCAAGTGGATGTCTCCTTATCCCTAAAGAGGGGACAGATAATGGCTATATACAGACCAGCGTGTGATTTTATGGGTCTTGGTTGTAAGCACGCTGTTGGAGTTCTTTTCTTATCTTAGTGTAAACTGATTATTGAACCATCCATTTCAGAGAATTATTTGGTCTGGTTTTAGATAATAGGAGTCTCCCTGCTAGTGTTTTGGATGACTTCATTGCTTCACAGGTCCACAGGGGCTGTTCTAAGAATCAGAAATGTTGAAATGAACCTCACCGACACATTAGCAAAACTGGACAGCTGTTAGACTTGAATATCAGCTGCTTTGCTCACTTTGCTTTTTTGTTTTAATGAGCCCCTGAGGTAGGGGTCTAACTAATATATATATTCTGAAATCTCTGTGGTAGAAATGTCTTGCATCTTTATTATGAATCCTGGGAAATTCAAAACAATTTTCATAAGGAATCTTTCCATAAAGCAAGTAGGGTGTCCCCCTCTTCCTGTAATTCATTTTCATAAAGTAATTTACAGAGTTTGAGACAATAGATAGTTTTTGCTTATCAAAGATAATCTTTGGAGAACTGTGAAGCCTTCACTGTAACAAGGTCCAGAGAAGATTGTCCTTGTTACTTTCTGCTGATAATGTGAGCAAGGACATGCTTCCCAAGTGGTAGATAGGGATGTGGTCTTCCCACTCAGAGGCTTTGTACTCCTTAGAGTTGTCCTTGACTTTGATCAAAGTTGTGTTCAGATTCCCCAGAAAAACCCTCCAAAGATCTGCTTTGAATTTCTTTATAAAATTATGTGTTTGTTGCATGGCACAGATAACTGCAGAAGACTGCGTATGAATACATGTTGTAGAACAGGGTAGACCAATTAGCCCTTTTCCATTTAGGAGAGGAATCAGCAATGTATGAGGGATGGTGTTTACATAAGGAATGTGGCAGATCAGATTTGCTTGCGTTTTCTCACACCATCAACAATACCGACTATCCAGCACTGTTTGAGACCCGCATGTTTAGCACAGGAACTCTTCGATCAGACTTCACGGACCAGAATGTGGTCAAAGTATGGGATTCACCAGAAACTACATGTGAAAGTTTTTTTAGTTTTGAGTCATCCTCTATGAAGTTCTCCTCCTGAAAGGATGACGTCTTAAGATCAGAGATGTAATTTCTAGCTAAATTAGATGGAGCCCTTTTGTTACCATTGTTGCTGTTAGAGCTTTCTTACTCTTTTACGATGGGGTTCTTAGCCTGGGTTAGTGGGTGCTTAACCTGAGTTCATGGGCCCTGCAATGAATGTTGTTCCCTGACGTTGTCTGCAAAAGTTTGTGTGATATGGATGCTTTTTGTTTGGTTTGGTAAAGAGAGGGTTTATACATGCATTAAGTTCTCAAATGCTCCGTGACTACCAAAGACTTACAAAGAAGCCGGTGATTTTGAGACTGGTCATTGCTCCTCCCATTGAGCTGCATCTTCTTTAGCTCTACCAATCTTCACAGCTCACATGGACCCAGCGTTGATTCCCTATCGCTTATGAGCCCATAGACAACACTGTTAACCTGTATTTTTATGTGTAAATTTGACATAGGATTGATGGTCAACTCTTTAAACTACTGTTTGGATTTCCGAGCTGGAGTTTGCTGGGTAGTCTTTGTGTCATTTCTTCATGGGATATTTATTTGCTGTAGTCTGCCTCAGCATGGCCTTTAGACCATGCCCACTGGATAGTCTAACCACAAAAAGCTTCAGGATGTTCTTATATTTGTAACTGCAGTCTATCCTGAGCTATAATTGATCTTTTCTTTTTCTCTTTCTCTTTTTTTTTTTTTTTNTTTTTTTTTTTTTCCCCAGCCTGGGAGAAATTGGGCAACTTAGCCAGGAATTCTTTGAGATACTGTGGTGTGTTCTCTCCACATTTCTGGAAGCTTTTTGCGTCATTCTGTTGTTAGTTGTTGTGGTTGTCCTCTATCTTCCCTTCAGCAAGATCTGCTCAAGCGGAGGAAGCATAGAAAAGACAGGTTGCTGAGGGATTAGGTGAGCGAGCGCTTGCAGGACTCTTTGTCCCCGCCAAATGATCTTTTAAAGAAACTATTGGGTATTTTTCTTTGAATTTCCCAATTCTAGTGTGAATTCTTCTTTGCCAAATGGCTTTTGGGGCTTTGCCTGGACCCCGTGTGCCAGAGTCAGAGATTCATCTTGGCCAGACACTGCCACATATTGAAGAGGGAGCTGTTTCCAAGAAAGCTCAGAGAGCTGTGACTCCTAGAAATCTTTCCTTGATCGTATGAGCCAGGCCTCAGCACTTTTGACCATCTGGAAAATTTTGGACCTGAGCACCAATATCTGTCTCATAGATCTTTTTATTCTCATTTCATGAGCTTTCATTTTAAAAATCTTGTTCATTTGAGATACATACTTATTAGCATTTTGTAGTATATATTTTGACCAAAACTTCTGCTTATCTATGAGCTCTACAAAGAAAATCTTCTGAAGAAGGGTTGATGCAACACCTGCAAATATACATTACTGTTCTTTGTGCCATTATGGTACTCAGTAAATAGTCTTGGAATAAATAAATAAGGAAACGGTTTACTGAAACATGCTGTTAGTGAAAGTCAGAGTGTTGCTTTGCAGTTTTTAAACTCTTGAAAAATGATGGTTTCATCCTTCCTTCATTCTCCATAGTGTGTGTGTCTGTCTGTTCAGTACAGTTTGAATCTTTGCCTCTGCTGTTGCTACAGCGTCTCTTCTTCTCAGTGGCTATCAATCTGTTTATTTCTAGATGCAGACAGCATCTCCAAAGTGTACTGTGCGGTAGAGTCTTTTACAACCAAGGAGCACATTATTTTGCTGTAGCTGTACTTGACATCACTGTTCATTTAGTGGTTTGATTTAGCACTATGCTTATGTCAAATATAAAACTGATTCTAGCTATGTCCAGAAATAGCTCATGATAGTTGGAATGTTGCTTGTTTTGTATTT
>NW_016107481.1:1739705-1746983 GCF_001604975.1 Cebus imitator | reverse complement strand
TTTTTTTGCAAATTAGCCAAATTTCTCTTTTTTTCCCTTTAGGTAACATATAGATATATTCATTTGCTGTGATAAATCAATATTTATTATTATGTATGATTACTTCCTGTCCTTTTGGCTAAGATCAAGTGTATTATTGTGTATATGTTAAGCACAGTTTTAAATTGTTTTAAACAAAGTCTCTGCAGCCCAGGCTGGAGCGCAGTGGCATAACCTGGGCTCACTGCTCACTGCAACCTCCACCTCCTGGGTTCAGGTGATTCTTGTGTCTCAGCCAACTGAATATCTGGGATTACAGGCACCTGCTACCACACCCAGCTAATTCTTGTGTGTGTTTTTAGTAGAGACGGGGTTTTTCCGTGTTGGCCAGGCTAGCCTCAAACTCCTGGACTACAGTCCGTTTTGGAAATTAAGACATGCATACTCAAGTTAGTGAACAGATGATACAAGTTATTCATAGAATACTTTTGTGGCATTGAAAAGCAGAGAATTATTGGTCATAAGTGGTCCCTACAAAAAAAGGTAGCAGTACGTTGAGATCACAGTGGGCTAGCAGCCATTGGGAAAATGTGAAGTATTCCAGCATTGAGTGCTATGTCCCTGAAGGTTGTATAGACTCAGATCATGGATCTAGACCATACCATCCTCATGAGGATTCTAGCTGAGATGTACTGTCATTCCCAGTGCATCACTCAGTCCGTGTCTTTCTAGCTAAGTCCTTTTGTGTCCTGTCCGTCCCTTATTACTTTATGGTTATCTTTGATGAGTTCACTCTGTTTAAATGTGTGATTCTTGGGTCTCGCCTTACCCCTCTGTATGGAAAGCCAGTGTAAGACAGACTGAATGAAAGTATCTAGTCAGTATTTTCTCGTATGTCCTTCTGTTCTCCTACATTCATGTTGCCCTGGGCTCATGTGTACCAAGAGGACTTTGTTGAGTCCACGCTTTGCAGCTCTGCTCACAGGTGCTTTTTGGTGATGTTAATGACAGCAGTGGTGATCTGCAAAAGTCCCTGATCTGCTGTCAAAATTGGCTACAGTTTTCATATCCAGTTCATGGTTTCCATCCCTGTTTTTGTTGTTGTTGTCATTTGACAGGGCTGTGCACAATGACTTTTGACCCTTTGTGTCCTCTGTGTTTCATTTCTTTGGAAAGGTCCTTCAAGCGAACAGCTGAGACGACGGCAGCCCTGGCGGCCTCCTTTGGCAGCCCCTTTCTCTCGGCTTTCAGCACTTTTCCTTGGCAGAACCCATTTCACTTTATAGAGGTTGGAGCTTACCTGGAGGAGAAGAAAGGTCTTTTCTCTGGAAATCTAGAGGGATGACCCCACCCCCAGGGGATTTTGTTTTCCAATTTTCACCTTAGTCAGGTGACCTAAGGTTTAAAGCAGGCTTGAGGGAAGGTAACTTTTATTATTCCACCGTTGCTGATTTTGGAAAGAAAAAAATGTGTTCTCTTTATTTCTTCCTTGACAGAGAGCTAAATCATGCTTTGGTTGAGATTAGTGTGGTTGAACCCTGTGAAATAGCCATTTTGTAGTAAAAAGTGATCAAATATTGGCAATATCATCTGGTTCAACTTAGTGTATCTTATTCATAGAATGTGAGCTTGCTTGTAGCTTGTTTCTATTGATGGTGAGTTGTTAAATAGTATTCCAGAGGCTGCACTAAGTGATTTTCAGGGAAAGCCAGGGCTAAGATTCTACCCTCTTTCTGTTGCTTCCTAGGTCACACTTCATCTGAATCCAATCTCCTCAGTCCACATCCACCACAAGCCTGTCGTGTTCCTGCTCAACTCCCCACGTCCTCTGGTGTGGCATCTGAAGACAGAGAGACTTGCCACTGGGGTCTCCAGACTGTTTTTGGTAAGTGCTTAGTACCCTCCCAAACAGATCCTTAGAACAAGGATATAGTGGTCATTAAACTTTGCCCGACTTTTAAAAGAGGCTGATTTTACTGAAATAATACCAGAGTCCAAAGAGTGTGCGAGTTGGAGGATGGCCTTGGTGATATTTGGATGCATAGATATGCATTCACAAAAAGCAGACACACCTGCCCGTCTTCTGTGGACAGAGGGTCGGGTCTAGTGGGCACGTTAGAGCAGCACCTGTCGTCGTGCTCTGTGTGGTCTGAGCTTTGGTTTCAGCTCTGAAACCCGCCTTGTACCATCAGGAGCGCTGTAAATATTGTAACGGGCTTCCGGGTGTGTGGTCCCAGACCACGAAATAAATATGCACAGACCCATACTGTTTGTATATAATGCGGGCCTAATTCCTGACATGAGGATCTGTTTTTTGAGAAAGTGACACAGTGAGCTCCAAAATGAAGTCATTTGTATTTTATTAAAAATACAAGTTGGAACACAGCTCTTGTGGAAGATCCAAATATTACCTACTATTTGTAAATCATGTCCCTTTGGTTTGCCAGAACATTCAAGTTTGCTAGTTGTGGAGAAATAGAGGGGTTGTTTGGATGGAATTTTTTTGGTATGATATCATGTCTGATGATGAGCAGCACTGCAACTCGGTAGTGGTAACTCACATTGTCTGTTGCGAGAGCTGCAGGCTAATGTCCTAACTGCAGCGCTTGAGGCCCTAAACCTCCCGCTCACAAGCATCCAAAACAAGTGGAGTCCCCAGTTAATAGTTTTCCTCTTGCCTCATGAATAAACTTTGCCAGTTAATGACTCTCAGTCCCTATCTGTAGTTTCTGTCCCCTGTATTTGAAGACTATTCTAAAAACTCAAAGGTTCTTGTTGAATAATGTAAGAACCCATAGTCAATACAATTATTATAGTAAGTATGCAAATGAGTAAAAGGGAGAAAAGGAAAAGCTCATCTTTGTAGTAAAATGCCAACTAATAAATATAGAAGGAACAAAAGAGTTATAAAATGATCATTTTGCAACCATCATAGTAAAAGTTGACCAGGCAAGAATTATCAACAGATGCTAAACTAGCGGAGGTGGAGGGAGTTCAGGAAATAGTATATTTAGGTATTCTTAAAATATCTTTTACACAAATTACTTATTAATGACACATAAAAAATCGTGACTGTAATCCTTGGGGATACCCAATGATACCTTAACCAAGTGATGAAACTTCATGTCAGCCATGTGGGGCAGATGGATGTTGTGTGCCTATAAATGAGAGAAAACACAGCATCACTTTTGTAGTATTTTTGCCAGAAATGTGTATAACCTGAATCTAATCATGAAGAAATGCTGACAAAACCAAATTGAATGACATTCTGTAAGATAACTGGCTTGTACTCTTCAGAAGTGTCAGTCATGAAAGACAGAGAAAGGCTGGGGAGCCATTCCAGATGAAAGGAGACAAAAAGACACGTGTGATCCTGAACTGGATTGTGCTGGGTAGGGAGTGGGGCAGCTGCTATAAAAGACGTTATGGGGACAGTGGATGAAATTATAATTGAGCCTATAGATTAAAATATTGTATCAGTGTTATATTTCTTGAATTTGGTAATTACTTTTTTTATGAGAGTATCCTCCTTAGGAAACATACTTAATACTCTTAAAGGTTAAGGGCTCAAAGGTCAGATCATTCAGTAAAGAACATGTTGTATAGAGAGGAGAAAAAAGCAAATGTGGTAAGATTTTAAACACTGGTGAATCTAGTTAAAGGGTATACTAGAGTCCTTTGTACTAGCAATTTTGCTGTAAATTTAAATTAATTTCAAAATAAAACTTTTAAACTCAAAAGGTACATTTATAAGGTGAGTATTATTGATAACTTTATTGTAGCCTTTTCTGGGAATTGTAACTCTTATTACTTACTTCTATATTAAAAAGGCCAAAAATCAGTCATTATTCAGTTGTTATTACTAGTACGTTTAGCACTTAGGACATTTCAGGTCACTAAATGCTGTAATACTTTATCTCATTTAATTCTCACAATAAGCTTCTACAGTACGATAGTGTAAGTTCCTTCTTGTAGATGAAGAACTAAGATTTAGAGAGGCTAAGTAGTAGCCCAAATCACATGGCTAGTTACTTGCAGAGTTGGTACCCCAACCCAGATAGGACCTATTCTACAAGATCTTATGCTCAACTGCCTGCCTTCATACTCATAATCACTGTCAGTCTCCTCTAATTAAACTTAGTGGTGATAGTAAGACTAATGGCTCTGATCATAAAGTCATATGTACATTTAGCCCTGGTACTGTAGAGCTGTCCTGTCCAATACTGTAGGAAGTAGCTGTGCATGGCTACTTAAGTTAATAAAAATAAAAAATGCAGTTCTTCAGTCCTGCTTAGCCATATTTCAGGTGCTCAGTAGTTACATGAGGCTAGTGGCTACCACAGTGGGCAAGTTATGGAACATTATGAGCAAAGGCAGTGCATGTCCTGGTTTGGATCCAAATGGTGACGTTGGGCAAATTAATTTCTCTGAACCGGATTTTTCTCAGGCCCTCTATCATAGGGTTGTTAAGTAAGTGAGATTACATATAAAATGTTTGTAGACGTCACCTGCCATTGCTGCTCTTATTTATTTCTAGTCATAGTAAAAAGTATGTGGGATGGGTGTTGAATTTGCATCTGTAACTATTATGAAATATCTAGCTTGGCTGGCCCCAGATTGAAAGGAGCTCTGTTTCTCTGGGCTATAGGTCCAGATGAAAGTGTGGGCCACGTATGTCATAGCTGTACTTGCGCCGTCTGGATTCTTTCCTCAGTCTGCCAGTCCATGGGTTTTGAGGGAGAGTGTCTTACTCTTAGTTATTGATTTGCTTTAACTTTGTTTAAAATCTATAAAAACTGCTTCTTGGCCATCAGTTTAGACTAGCAATGAAAGAAGGCAGCAGCTTTAGTAAACAGTTTTAAGTGCAACCCCATTTGGACAATGGCATGTAAGGAGATTGCAGATCAAGTAATGAGCCTAAAATTACCAACACGTGGGAGGCAGCATCAGGCGAAGTCAAGGATTTAAATTCCAGGACACCTGAACTCTGCTTTGTTGTCCAGCAGGCTTCCTTTAGGGAAAATGTTTTTTTTGGGTTTTTTTTGTTTTTTTTTTTTTCCCATCTGCACATTTCTTCATGGCCTGGAAGAGACGATGGAACATCTGTTGTTCATTCACGTTCTCACATCAGCAGACAACGAGCGATGCAAGTCCTCTCACAAGCTGGGCCGGTCTCCCTGGGCAGGCTCTTCCCTTCCTCTCTGTGGCCTGAAATGGATTTTAGTGTCTGTTCATCTCCTTGACAGCCTTTGCCACAGAGGGTCTGGTGATCAGTAGAAATCCAGTAGTGTGTTCTCTTTATCCATTATATAGCTAAAAGTTAAAGTTTGGGGATAAGATAAATTGTTTTACATAAAGTGTTCGTCAAACACTTGAGAAGGCCCATGGGCTCTCTGGAAACTGGGGCTTCGCTGTTTTCATCACTGTCTTCTCCAGGGTTACCCAGGGAGCTTAGAGGAGCTGTGGAGAGAGAATGGGTCTCCTGACTCTCAGTCCAAGATGCATGTGTCCTGGACTCCTTCCTGATATGCTGCTGGAGGGTTTGCATTTCTGTCTCAGAGCTGTCTACTGTGTATGTAGAGTTACAATACTTTTAACTTTTTTTTTAATAGGATTGTGAGAAAAGTTTTTGTAATCGGGTGATGAGAAAAGTTCAAGTAATAGCATCTACTTATTTATCAGGGTGTGACCATTTTATTTAAATGGACATGTCTGTGCTGTTATGACTGCCCAAATTAAAAAAGGAAAACTTACATAATTAGTTAGGAGGGTTACCCAGAACATCGCAGCCACCCATGAGGGTGACTAAAAACATACTTTAATACTGCTAATAAAGGCAGCTGTCTTTTTCTGTCAAATCATTTCAGTCCTTCTCCTTCACAGCACAGGCAAGAAGGGGGCGTGTCAGGCAGGGAGAAAGTGGGATTTAGTTTGCTCTGCAGGTGCATCTCCTTTATCTGGTTATTCTGGTTACCTAGGAAATATGAGTGGGATGAAGAGTGATGCTTTCAGGCTGAGTTTCAAGTAGTGAATCTTTGAGTATGACTCACACGCACACACATGATGAAGTTGTCATAGTCTTACAGTTTTCCTTTTGCAGGGTGTATGAGTGGCTCAGAGAACAGTCAGAAATAAAAATCATCCTACCCTCT
The DNA here is from genome assembly GCF_001604975.1 of Cebus imitator. Classification (NCBI taxonomy): domain Eukaryota; kingdom Metazoa; phylum Chordata; class Mammalia; order Primates; family Cebidae; genus Cebus; species Cebus imitator. The sequence goes on along the minus strand of NW_016107481.1, from coordinate 1,740,852 downwards.
CAGTGTGTCATGTTGAAACAAGTAATTTCTTAGAAGGATCACATAAGCCCGTTTTTATTTATGCATTCATTTCCACACTGAAAAAAAAAAGTAGAACTTAATGGGGTGATAGATGCCCTAACCTTCAACCTGAGTTTGCTAAAAAAGATTGAGAAGAGCCACAATCTGAAATTGTCTCTAAGGCCATACTACAATTTAAATACACAGTTTCTAGAGGAGAGACACGAGTGGCCAAAAAACACGTGAAAAGATGCTCACTATCATGAGTCATTAGGGATACGCTAATGAAAACCACACAGTGAGATGCCACTTCACACTCACTAGGATGGCTATAATAAAAAAGATAATAACAAGGGTGTGAAGGCTGTTGGGAAATTGGAACATGCTTACATTGCTATTGGGAATGTAAAATGGTTCTGTGGCAAACAATTGAGCAAAACACATGTCCACAAGAACTTGTCCACAAATGTCCAAAGCAGTATTATTCATAGTAGCCAAAAAGTGGAAACAACCCAAATGTCCATCAACAGATGAATGGATGAAAAAAGTGCTATATCCATACAATGGAATATTAGTTAGCCGTAAACAGGATTGAAGTTCTGATACATACAACCACATAGATGGGTGTTGAAAACGTTGTACTAAGTGAAAGAAGCCAGACACTAATGGTCACAAATTGTGTGATTCCAAATTGTATAAAATGTCCAGAATGGCCAAATCTATAGAGACAGAAAGTAAATTAGTAATTGCCAGGAGTCGATGGGAGAGGAAAACGGGGAATGACTACTAAAGATATGAGATTTCTTTTGGGAGGTGATAAAAATGTTCTGGAATTACATAGTGGTGAATATATCACACTTTGTGAATATACACAGAAATACTGAATTGTACAGTTTGAAAGGCTGAATATTATGCTATGTGAACTATATTTAATAAAACTAGTGAGAAATAACCTTGCTGCAGCACTTTTTTGTGTGTGTGAGGACAGGGTCTCACTTCATCACTCAGGCTGGAGTGCAGTGGTACAAACATGCTCACTGTAGCCTCAAGCCTCTGGGCTGAAGCAATCCTCCTGCCTCACCCTCCCAAGTAACTGAGACTGCAGGTGCATGCCAACATGCCTGGCTAATTTTTTTTTTTTTTTTTT
>NW_016107481.1:1723479-1739580 GCF_001604975.1 Cebus imitator | reverse complement strand
TTTTAAAGACACAGTCTGGCTCTGTAGCAGTGGTGTGATCTTGGCTCACTGCAACTTTTGCTGCCTGGGCTCAAGCCAGCCTCCCATTTCAGCCTCCCGAGTAGCTAGAAGTACGGGCATGTGCCCCCATGCCCAGCTAATTTTTGATTTTTTGTAGAGATGGGGTCTCACTTTGTTGCCCAGCTGGTCTTGAACTCTTGGGGTCAAGCAATCCTCCCACCTCAGCCTCCTGAGTAGCCGGGACTACAGGCATGCGCCCCCACACTCAGCTAATTTTATTTTTTTTGTGAAGATGGGGTCTCACTTTGTTACCTAGGGTGGTCTCAAACTCTTGGGCGAAGCCATCCACCTGCCGTAGCCTCCCAAAGTACTGGGAGATTATAGGTGTGAGCCACCGCACCTGGCCTCTGATTTTTTTTTTTTTTAATCTTGCTTTAATTGTATCCGAAACTCGAGCATTCTCTCCTGCAAAGTCTGTAGACCTGGAGCCCTAGGGCAAGCAAAATTTTCAAGATGAGACCCTAGTGCCCGGCTTTTAACCTAAAATGCCTAGTTCATAGGCCATGGCCAGCCTCCTGATGTCAGGCTTAGTCAGTTCACATACTCATAAGGAAAAAAAGGTATCTAAGATTAGAGAAGTTACAAGAAATAATCAGCTTCTTCCAACCTCATTCACTTTTGATATTGCTCTGCCATTCAATGTGTTTTCTAGCCATTTATCATTAAAATCAGAGAACAAACAGATGTGAATGTGTGTATATTTGAGTGGGGGATGGGGCATGGAAGGGGATTTTGGTCTTTGAGGTACCATTGCTGGAGCTGGCAAATAAAAATAGAGGGTGCCCAGTTAAAGTTGAATTTCAGATAAACAACGTAATTTTGTTAGTGTCCATGCAATATTTGGGACATAACATTTACTAAAAAAGTATTCATTGTTTATCTGAAATTCAGGTTTTTGTTTCCAGTTAACACCCTGGCCTGGGTGTTAAGAGGCCTGAGTACTAGTGTTGGCTCTGCCACTAACTATTTATACATCTTGGGAAAAAAAATCACTTAACTACTCAGGCCTCAGTTTTCCTCATTTCTAAAATGAGGGGATTGTATTAGCTCATCTCTAAAGTTCCTCCCAGCTTTTAAACTCTGTGAATCTTTAATAGTATGACTGCTAGATATTATATCCCAGTTTAATTTAGGACAGAAACTGGCAAATTGAGCATTGCCTCTTCAGCAAATCCAAGTAAATATCAAGGCAGGGCAGTTGAAATAAATGACAGAAATCAAACTCTGTGCTATTAGCTTTGGATTAAAAACAAATCAAAACTTAATCCTAATGAAAAATGTAAATTGATACATTTAAAACCAGTTTTGTATTTTCAAGAATCGGGGAGAGATGGGTGAAGAAGCTGGAGTTGCCAACATCTAGTTTTTTCCTTTTATTTAAACTGGAGGCATAAAAAAAAAAAAAGTTCCAAATATCTGGGCCTATGCCACCAAACCACAGGCAGTTCTCTGGTGTGCACTGCAGTTTGGATGACTGACAAGACTCAGTGAAAAACAAGTGCTATTTGTTTTCCTGTGCCTAGTATTTAACTGGAAATCAGAAGGCTAGATTTCCAATCAGTTGCTAAATAGGCCCAGATGTGTGCTCAGCGCGGCACTAGGAAGGGACATGCACAGCCTACACCATTGCGCATGTCCACCTGTTACTTTTTCATGAAGCCAAGTGATGTGTAACTGAGGGTTGTAGTGTCCAAAAATGTCCTAAGAATAACTCAGACATTCAAATTTTCTTGTGGAAGAGGGAACTTTTTTTTTTTTTAATTCTGTATTCTATTGCGTTGCATTAAAAAATCTGGAAATAATTTTTTTCTTTTCTAATTTCCTCCTTTCCCTTCTTTGGCAGTTCCCCCACCCCCACGTTTATAAAAAACATGAAATTAGCATACCTGGTATGATGATTTATGTATCTACTTGTCATTTATCCAACATCAGTTTTCTTGTTCATTTATCCAACACCCAGCCTGACTGGGAACTGTGCTAACTGTGGAGGATCCAGGGAAAACTGGGGTAAATTGCCTGTCCTCAGGGAGCTTCCCATTATGTGGGAGAGCTGGTTGAAAAATTGGGAATTGCAGTTTAGTGTGATAAGTGCTATTACACTAAATAATAGCATAAATTGGAGAGAATAGTAGAAATTGGAGAAAATGAGAATTCTCTTCTTCCAAATGCAATCAAGGCAGCTTCCTGCATGTGGTTGGCTCTGGAGAACAATGTGGCAAATGGGTCAGGGTTGCAGACACAAACATAGCTCTTGGCTTGGCGAGAAGCATTGCTCCTGTATTCCAGGGTCCTGGATAGACCCGTTTGGGTTTTCCAGTGAGGTCTTTCCCCAGATAAATTATCTCTTGAAGGAAGATTAAATAACGAAATGTTTCAAGATTGGTGGTGGTGGTTCTTCTTTTTTTAAATGTCTCTTGTGGAATGACTCATTGTGTCCTGTGGGATATTCCACGTGGTTGTGTACCATGCACTTTTATTCCGGAGTCTGCTCCTCTGTTGGTTTTGTGGCTTGTCCTTAAGAGCCTTAATTATATGAGTCTTGATCCTCTCATGAACTAGGGTCAGTCAACTACCCTGTTTCCTAGGAATGCGTTTTTGGCCCCATTGTGGTCATTGAGCTCTTCCTGAATGTCACTGTGGCAATTAGAACATTGGAAAGAGCCCAGTTTCAACTGGTAAACCTGGTCCAGAAGGGGTTTTTGAAAGACTCCCTGGGATTTATTCTAACTTGCTGGGTGAAGGCTGGTGAATATGAGTGACTGAATGGCCCATGGCCCTGGGAGGTTTGCCTGGGTGTATTCTTCCCGAGGAAGACATCCTGTCTGGGAGGGTTCATGCAAGTGTAGACTTTTCCTGGCTCTGGCTGGACTTGGGTCATGTCTGTGTGCAGGCATGGGTCGCAGCCCTCTGAAGTCTTTGCTTTCATTCAACAAATTGAGGTCACATAAACTCGCTTTCACTGAGGAGGCAAGGTTGGTGTTTCTCTGTGTGGTGTCCCATGATGTCCTTTAAGGCGTTATTGTCTAAGACTAATCTGGTAATCAGATGCATCTGCCCTTCCCAAGTGTTGGGCAATTGATTGTATCAAATGTCACGTCTCTGGTGCCCTTTGTTGACGTGGTGGCCAGCCTCCAAAGAGCTGTTTGGTAGAAAAGTGACTGTTTTGTTAAGGGAGGTTGCAGAATATTTTATTTCCATGTAATAGGAGAGGGGGAAAAAAAACCAGCTGTCTACAGGAGGTGCTAGGAGGCTGACTTGAAGGCTGTGGCGGTGCCTTGGTCCTCTCAAATTATAGACAGTGATGCCCTTGGTAAGGGTTCTTCACAGGTGGCTCACACTCCCCATCTCAGAAAGCAACTGCAGGGTGGTCCAGCTCCTTCCTGGGCACAGGTTGTTGGGTTTATTTGAGGCAACTTGGTTTTTGCACCTCAAGTCCACATTATCTAACTCTAGCGTGGAAGCTGCTTCTGATTTCTGCAGGGGAGAAAGGAATCCCTTTAGCCTTTCTAATTTCTGTGTCTAGGATAGAATTTGCATCTCAAGATCTGCTTTTGCCCTTTGTTCCTAATACTTTATCCTTAGATGGCCCAGGGTCTTTGTTGCAACTGTGGGTCCTTAATGCCACTGTGCTAGGGAGTGACCATTGGTTTGCCTCTGCCTTGTCCCATTGAGGTGGCGAATGACACAGTATATACCTGGAAGTCAGGGGCTCATCCATCTGTTGCCTCTGGCAAAAGTCTCACAGTTCATTTGCTCTCTGGCCTTTCCGTCTTTATCACGGAGAGCCTGTTATTAAGATTCTATTGGTTCTAGGTGATGCAGACTGCACGGTGATATTCAGAGCTGCTGTTTGGAGCCGGGGCTGCCCCAATCCATTAAAACAGGGTTTTTATATCCTGTTCTAGCAGTTTGGATAAGACGGCTGTGGTCTTGCCATAGTAAGGAATAACTTGTGGCCTGTCAACCTCAGCATCTGCCAGACAAATCTCGTGGCGCGATGTGAGGATACATACACACATATGTCTATGTTTAACAAACACTTCTGATGTGTGCCATGTGTGAGGCACTCTTCTGAGTACTTACATGTATGACCTTATTTAGTCTTTATAGTAAGCCTGTGAAGTAGGTGTTATTATTGTCTTTAAGATGAGGAAACTGAGACAAAGAGGTTAACGTGTACCTGGTCCCATAGCTAGTAAGTGGGGGCTCTAACCATGGACACTGCCTAGTAAGTACTCAGTAAATGTTAGCAAGAATAATAATACTTTCCAGAATGATCAGTGGGGATCTCATTGGGAACAATCACACTGCTGACTCAAGGGCATGACTCTGATTTTATCTGTAACTCTGGCCTCCAGTTTGGAGCCACTCATGACTGTCCCAAGAACAAGGCTTCAGAACTGAACCCATAGAGCCAAATCAGGGCATTGGGTCAGTTGAGCAAAGTTCTTGTTTCAGCAAAGTGTGTTGTGAATGACTTATTTCAGTACTGGGATCTAGATCATGTTAGTATTTCACTTGGATAAGGATTTTAGAACTGTTTCTTGACCCCTTTCCCAAGAGCGTCTTCCCTCTGGGGTCCCAGCTGGAGCATTTCTGGATCAGCTCCACCAGGATGCCATGCTTAATATCTGCATCTATCCTTAACCCTTTGGGAGCCATTTGTTAGTTGATGCTAAATGTGTTCAGTTCAACCCTTCTTGGCTTTGACTAGGAGACCACCTTGATCATCTTCAAAGACTTTTCAATGTAGACTGGAAAATGGGTGTGGCCTGCTTAAGAGGGCTCTGCCTTTGCTTCAGGGCTAATATTAGGAAGCTCAAATAAGGCTCTTACACAGTTGTTTTGGGCTAGAGGCCTCACCTCCATTCCTGCCCTCCAGGGAAATGTCCTTTAGAACTTTTTTTCCCAAACTGTTGTAAGACCTGTGGTTGCTGGGCCAGAATATGCAGCTCTGTTTCGCCTGGGGCTTGTACCAGCCATTCCCAAGAGCTGTCAGTCAGCATTTTTCTAGAGAAACAGAACCAGTCAGGGATACATATGAAGAGATTTATTACAGAGAATTGGCTTAAGGCATTGTGGGGACAGGCAAGGCAATCAGAAGTCCATAGGGAGGCCTTCAGGAAGGGCAGCTCAGGCATGAGTAGACGCTGCTGTCCACAGGTGGAATTTCTTCTTCCTCAGGGAAGCCTTGCGTCTGCTGTTAATGGCTTTCAACGGATTGAATCAGGCCCACCCAGATTATCTGGTACAATCACCCTTCCTTATTGCCACCTGATTATGGACTTTAATTGCATCTACAACATACCCTCCCAGCAACATGTAGATCAGTGTTTGATTGAATAACTGGGGAAGCTGGCCCAGACATGTTGACATATAAAATTGACTGTCACAGAAATTTTTTTTTCCAGTTAAACTTTATTTTTTTTCTCCATCCCCTCGTCACCTATATCTGTCATTTCTCCCCATGTTATCCCTCCCTAACCTCCCTACCCACTGCTGTTCCTCCCCTATTTCCCCGCAACAGACCCGTGTGTGATGCTCCCCTCCCTGTGTCCATGTGTTCTCATTGTCCAGCACCCACCTGTGAGTGAGAACATGTGGTGTTTGATTTTCTGTTCTTGTGTCAGTTTGCTGAGAATGACTGTCACAGAAATTTTTAAGATTCTTGGGCAATTTGTTGTTTAAGTTGACTTCTAGTCAAGTAATTATTTTGTTTCTGTAACAGTCATTCCTATTTCTGTCTGTCCCTTCCATTCAATTCTCTTCCAGTTTGACCAGCACAGTCCCTGAGATTGCTGGGGAAGTGGGGGACAGTGGGAAACAGCCCACCAGGAGAATCTCTGCAAGCAGCAGCTAAGGGTGGGAACCCTCTGCTTTGCCTTACTGCTTTTCCTTTTCACTTTCCTCAAAGCCTGGAGAGTGTTCTTTTGTGTTTGCCTATCCAGTTTTGGTAGAAAGCCTGCCCTAAGACACCCAAGTCATTGCTGACCTGAGAGCCAGTCAGTTCTCTCACCAAAGGGAGATGACCTTTCCTCAGTGTCTACCTTCCCACAGTGGAAAGAGCATCATTTTTGAAGTCCAGCAGACAGTTAGAATCTGCACTCATTCTTTGCTAAAGGTATGTAATCTGGCCCTTTATCTGATTGCTTAGCGCCCCAGTTTTTCCATCGTCAGATATGAGGATTCAGAATCCATGTGACAGGAGTGTGCAGCATGAGTTTTTATGATTAGTATCATATTTCCCAGTGTTTTGTTCACATGAGGCTGAAGGAGTGCATGTCTGCCCAACACTAGTGATTTTGAGCTTGGTAGCTGACTGCTGTATGGTGATGGACTAGAAAGAGCTCTAGAATGAGAAACCAGGTCTTTGGTTCTATTGTCGATCCTGTTATCTGCCGGCTGTGTGCCTTGGGTAGATCCTTTACTTTAGCTTCTGTGAGCCTCAATTTCCTTGTCTGTAAAATAGAATTGAGATTATCAGCTTTGATGAAGAAGAACTCTATAAAGAGAATTCTAGGAATATATTTGGAGCCAGGCATTTGTAAAATTCAGTCGTGCTCTTGAACTTGGCTTGGCAGATTGGATGTAACTTAAAAGAAAAAAAAGAGAGAGTCTTCCCTCCTGTGGGGTTCTCCAGGAGCACATTTGGAGGACAAAATTAGAGGAATGTAGCAAGTAATAGTAATGATACAAACATTTTATTTTTTTCCTGAAAAACATCATTTAGATAGATATGCACTTTGAATTTGGGGGTAAGCTCTTCCATCAGGCTAACATTTGCAGATGAGGAAGGGTAAAGCTAGGAGTCCGAAGATTTTTTTGTAAAGTTGGACAGGATTCCTGCATGGCCTGGGGCTCTACTTTGGAAAACTGTATTAGAAAGCAGCTTGTGCTTCATCAGTTTGGTAACTTGTGAGGACTTTGTTTTTCAGATGGAATGATATCTTTTGCATCTCTTTGTATATATATATACACACTCACATGTACTGTCGGTTTGATAATGTTCCCATGGGAGATTAAAGTATTGCTTTTGTACTGGCCCATGTTCAACTTTGCCCATGTTTGTGTTTGGACGGCAGCATCTCAGAGCTTTCTTCTTGGACATGTGTAAACATACAGGGTGTTAAGAACACAGGACATTTTCAGTTCTTTAGTTTGTTTATATTTCAGCAAAAATTAAGAACAGGATGATCATCATAAATGTTTTGAGAAAAATTAATAGTCAAGTATGTTTTAAGTCATTTTATTGGAAGAAGGTAATCTGGTTTTGGGTACTACATAAAAGCACCCAAGAATTTTTAAATGATTGCATGGATTTATGTTTCATGAATTCATGATTGGCAGATACCATCATCCCATGGCTCATGAATATGTAGCTTTGCAAATTAAGAATGTAGGTTCATAGGCATGGAAGTTGTTATTTCTTTGAAACGAATCTTTTTAAAAAAGCATTGAGTCATGATATATGTTAATAGAAAACATGTTTCAGATTGCATTTCACATCACATGGCTTCAGAGGAAATAGGCAAGTGGGGTCCTCCCAGGAATTGGGTAGGGAGAATGTGTGATTTTCTTCTTTCAGAACGCAGGGTTCCGTCTTCATTTGGAAGGTAAATATTTCAATACTGTTCCAGTAAATTTGCTTTTGCTGTACTTCATGTGCTCAAAATACATAAAAGCATAATCTTTATAATGCCTTTCTGTGTGGGGGCTGTGATGCGTTCTAGGGCCAACCTGTAGATCCCACTTAAACCTCAACTGAGATTCTGGAGGAATACCTATTCTCCTTTAACATGTGTCTTTTCCCGCTGGAATTGAACCAGCAAGTTCTTGGCATGGCAGATGTTTCTGAAATATCAGTATGTTTTTCTTTGCTTTATTTGTTTTCCTTGTTTTGTGCTTTCTATTTTCCTAAGCAGGCAACTCCAAAAAGAGATTTGTTTGTGCAGGAATCAGGAAAAGGGAAGAGGAATACTGAAAGTTGGGAGCAAAGCAGGACAGAAGAGGGGGAGGAGTGGATTTTCATTGTGTAAGTGTTGAACTTCCACCGATGCCAAAGTCATGGACATGTGTGCAGTTGGGTGTGTGAGTTAAAGCAGCCCCAAGGGCCTGTAACCTGAGTAGCAGGCACTCACCCAGCTGATAACTCAAGTTCCAGATGGGCCACAGCTGAGTTGTAGGGTGTGTGTGTGTGTGTGTGTGTGTGTGTGCGCGCGCGCGTGCGTTTGAGATTCCTGGAACAGAATTCCTCTGAGATCTCAATAGGCCTTTTCATTATCATTGGGGAGCTATGGTTTCTCTTATTTCACAAGGCCCATTTCTTCCTTTTGAGATGTGCAAGGAGATGACTCCATCCATGACTTGGCTTTACACTCTCCCTCTTCGCTTTTTATCATCAGTGCAGAAGAGAGATTCTTGCTTGTTCTTCAAACAATCTCTTTCAAGCTTTATAAAGATTATTTGGAGTTTAAATAACATTCGTATCTATGGCCTAGAGCAATGTTCCTCACGGATGCATCGGAATCATGAGTGGTCGAGGGAGGATTATAATGTAGTTTCTTACATTCCCACCTCCCACTGCCCTGGAGTCTGCATTTTAACGTACTTCTGTCTGAGGATCACACTTTGTGAAGCATTGGGCTTGAGATGTTTTCTTGACATTGATTTATGTTGAGACCAGACCAGATGGATGGATGGATATGACCAGTTCATAAACAGGTTCCTTTTTTAGGGTCATATTGGAGGAGGCTCTAGAGCAGTGCTGTCCAATAGAAATATAATGCAAACAACATATGTAATTTTAAGTCTTCTATTGGTGCATTTAAAAAGTAAAAGAAGGCCAGGTGTGGTGGCTCACACCTGTAATCCCAGCACTTTGGGAGGCCAAGGTGGGCACATCTCTTGAGGTCAGGAGTTCGAGACCAGCCTGCCCCCCAACATGGCAAAACCCCATCTCTACTAAAAATACAAAAAATTAGCGGGGCATGGTGGCAGGTGCCTGTAATCCCAGCTACTCAAGAAGCCGAGGCAGGAGAATTGCTTGAACCCAGGAGGCGGAGGTTGCAGTGAGCCAGGGTCTTGCCTCGCCACTACACTCCAGCCTGGGCAACAACAGCGAAACTCCATCTCAAAAAAAAAAAAGTAAAAGGAGTAAATAATATTAATGACACTTTATTTAACCCAATAGATCCAAAATATCACTTAAACATATAATCAATTAATAAAAATTAATGAAATAGTTCACTTTTTTCTTGTGCTAAGTGGTATGCATTTTACATTTATAACACGGGTCAATTGAACTAGCAACATTTTAGGTGCTCAATGGTGCCATGTGGCCAGTGGACACTATGTTGGATAACATAGCTGTAGAGAAATGATGCTTTTGCTAACTACCCAGCAGACACATGGTTGCTCATGGCACTCGCTCCCATTTCTCTGCTGCTCCAGAATATGACCTCAGAATCCTCCTCGGCACGGAACCTGAGGCAGGCATTGCCAGTTAATTGGACGTCAAGGTTCATTCTATTTATCAAACAAATACTTAACAAGTATCTTTTTTGTACCCAACACTTGGGATCTACCCATGGGCAATGCACACTAAGATCTCGGCCTCTGAAGGAACTTTATAGTGGAAGGAGATGGGCAATAAGCATATTATATGGCATTTCAGAAGGTGACAAGTACTATAGAAATAAAATGTAAAGTGGGTTTGGGAGAATCAGAATTCCTAGAGTGGGGATGGGTGGTGGGGTTGTACATCAAAATGGGCCCATTGAGAAGGTAACATTTGAATAGACTTGAAGGAGGTTGAGGTGAAACTTAAGATGAGACTTAATATCCATTTTTGATCTAGGGTGGCCAGGATTTCCCTCAGGACTTCATCTGGGAGCATTCTTTTTGGGGTACGGGTCAAGGAGGCAGTGTGGCACTATCCACAGCAAAACTCCTCTCCTCACCACTGAAGACTAAACCAACGTGGGGGAGGCCCAGAGAGAGGCTGCAGTGCAACCTGCCAGGCGATGAGTCAGCTGATGTGCTAAGTGCTGAAGCCAAGAAGCTCAGTGCCAGGAAAATGGTGTCTGTGCCCATGAGCTGGGACTTGTGCACCTCACTCAGGCTTGGGAGATCAACCTTGATGTTTCTGTGGATCTGCTGAGGACTTTAAGAGTTAAAGCTTAAAGACAGGTGTGGAAACAAAGGGCTGGCTGCCTCTTTGGCTTTTTTCATGTACTTTTGGATGAGGCTGTTGAATCTGATCCAGAAAAAATAATAAACTTGGCTGTGGTTGCCTAGCCGTAAGTTCTTGTAATAAAACTCCCAGCAACTGGCAGATAGAGTAATGTTCTGCTCTTTAAAAAAGTCTGGTAGCATAACCTGAATTTAACATACAAATGTTGTGCATGGTTCAAGTAGGGAGGAGCATTCAGGAGAGTCCGGGGTGCATCTCAGCATCCTAGGATTTGTTAGACTGTAAAGTGCCTCACGGTTGCCCCTTCAACAGACCTTTACTCGGAATTGGGACCCTTGGATCCGAGTGCTCTGTTCATTCCCACAGGAAGACATTTGTCATGTCAGGGAATGTTAGAGGATTGGGTTTTAATTAGCAAGCAGGAGGAGAGTTCAGTGGGTTGTAGGGAAGGCATGGAATTACCAAATATGCTTTAATAATTGGTTTTTAGGTGGAGTTATTAGGTGAAAAATCAAATCATTAGCTTTAAAGCCTGGCCAAAAGCTCATTTCCTGGGCAGTAAGGGAAGCAAGGAATTTGAGTAACGGGAATGAATAAATTATGGCGTATCCTTTCCTGTAGGTAACAACATTGAGCTTTCATTCAACAAGCAATTATTGGGTCCTTGCTTCATGTCCAGCACTACGCCAGGCCCACAGGATTCAGAATGAACCGGGTTTTTCTGTGGCCCTCGAGGTGTTGCTCTTTATCAAGTGAGGGTGGCAGGTATGCTGACAAACAGTCGCAGTCCATGCGAGAGAGGGATGGACTAAAGGTCTGTACAAGTCATGGGTGGGCAGCTCACTGTGAGGAGCAGGGAGACTGGGAGGCTTCACAGAGCAGGTGATACTCCCGGGAGGACACAGAGCGGTTTGCCATGGGAGCAAGCAGGATAGAGGGGTTCATGCGGGGTGCAGGATGTAAAAAGACCCAGGAGTGTGTGGCAGCATGACATGTTCTGCAACTGTGAGTCGTTCTTGGGTATGTGGGAGAGTGGCGTGAGATGAGGGTGGGCAGAGGCCCTCTTTAGCCATACGCCATGTTAAGATGCTTAGGTGCTATTCTGCTTTATCATGTGTTTACTTTTTAGAAGGATTGTCCAGGTGACAGCGTGGAGGAGGGGTAGAAGGAACAGGAATGGAGGCTGGGAGGGTAGGAAGTTGCTGTAACAGTTTGCTTGAGATTACAAGGACGAGAAATGGGGCAGTGCTGCGGCAAGCATCCAGGGATAAGGTGGAAGATGAGGCGTGGAATAGTCTCCTCCTTCTCTTGCACGCAGCCCCTCTAACCCTCACAGTAATCTCTGAAGATGCTAGTAAGACGACTGGTGGCTGGAGCTCCTGGACAGCCGCTGGATGGGCGCTGGTTGCCAAGAAAACAACGATGTGATTAGAAGTTGGAGCTTCCAGCCCACCCCTCTGAAGGAGGGGAGAAGGGCTGGAGATTGACTTAATCATCAATGGCCAGCGGTTTTATCAGTCATACCTATGAAATGAAGGCTCTCTAGAAATCCCTGATCTGTGGGGGAGGGCTTGGAGAGCTGCTGGGTGGTGAGCGTGTAGAGGCGCCGGGGCATGGGGGAATGGCACTCTCAGAGCGGCCACGGAAACTCCTCACCCCTTCCCCATACGTTGCCCTCTGCATCTCTTCCATCTGGCTGTCGTTCCTGAGTTGTATGCTTTATCATAAATGGATACACATAAAGTGTTTCCTTGAGTTCTGTGAGCCATTCTAGAAAATAATTGAACCTCGGGGTCATGGGAACCTATGATTTATAGCCCCTCTGTCAGAAGCATCTGAAGAGGGGCAGTCTTGTGGGACGGAGCCCTTAATGTGTGCAATCTGACCTATGTCCAGGTAGATGGTATCAGAATTACATCGAAACACGCAGCATCAGTTGGTGTCTGAGTTGGAGAATTCGTTGGTGGTTGGGGTGGTAAAAGTACCCAGACACCTGATGTCAGAAGTGAACTATTAAAGTGCTGTGAGAGTATAGAAAAATAGGCTTGTCTCTTAGACGCTCTTGCAGTTATTTTCCTTACAATGATGATTGCAACTCTTTCTCATATTAGACAAAATTATTTTCCCTACATTACTTATGTGTTTTGCTATTCTCCTTATATCCCATCTTCTTCCACAAGCCAGACTCTGTTAAGGGTACTATGCCATTAAAATTAATGCAGGGTCTGGAGCATGGACTGGTAGAGTAGAAGAATGACGTGGAAATGTCTTCTCTTCATTTCAGCAGATACATGATTTGGGTCTGTGAAACAGAATCACTTGAACACATGCGGAGGAGGTTGCAGTGAGCCAAGATCACACCATTGCACTTCAGCCTGGGCAACAGAGCAAGACCCTGCCTCAAAAAAAAAAAAAAAAATTTGTAATCCCGGCCAGGCTCGGTGGCTCACTCCTGTAATCCCAGCACTTTGGGAGGCGAGGCAGGGGGGCCACCTGAGGTCTAGAGTTCGAGACCAGCCTGGCTGACATGGTGAAACCCTGTCTTTACTAATAATACAAAAATTACCTGCGTGCGGTGGCCCATGCCTGTAATCCCATCTACTTGAGAGGCTGAGGCAGAAGAGTCTCTTGAACCCAGGAGGTGGAGGTTACAGTGAGCTGAGATTGGGCCATTGCACTCCAGCCTGGGTGACAAGAGTGAAACTCTGTCAAGTAAATACATACATACATACATACATACCATTGTAATCCGTAGTGTTGGAGGGGGCGCCTGGTAGGAGGCAATTAGATTGTGGAGGTGGGAGGATTTCCCTTTTTGTTCTGTTCTCGTGATAGTGTGTTAATCGTGAGATTTGGTTATTTAAAAGTGTGTAGCACCTACCCACTCCCTCTCTTCCTCCTGCTCCTGCCATATAAGTCATGCCTGCTTCCCCTTCACCTTCCACCATGATTGTAAGTTTCCTGAGGCCTCCCCAGCCATGCTTCCCGTACAGCCTGTGGAACCATGAACCATTAAACCTCTTTTCTTCACTGTGTCTGACCTTACACTTGGTGCATCTCAACTGTGAATGCTCCTTGCCCTGCTATTTGCGTGGTTTGTTCTTTCACCTCCTTTAAGTCTTTAACTTCTCAGTGGCCTTATTTTGCTCCGCTGGCTGCCTTATTAGACTTTAATCCCCATAAGGGCAGGGAATTTTGTCTGTCATGTTCTCTACTGTGTCTACAGCACCTAGAACAATGGAGTAGGCAGGCACTCCATAAATCTTTGTTGGCTATATGTTTAAAGCATAGGTTAGTGTATTAGGCTGTTCTTGCATTGCTAAAAAGAAATAGAGACTGAGCAATTTATAAGAAAAGAGGTTTAATTGGCTTATGGTTCTGCAGGCTGTACAGGAAGCATAGCACCAACATCTGCTTCTGGGGAGATCTCGGAGGAAGCAGATGTTGGCTCTTACAGGGGAAGATGCAGCAGGAGCAGGCACTTACACATGGCGAAAGCAGGGGCGAGAGACTGAAAGTGTGTGGGGGGAGGTGCCACACGCTTTTAAATGAGCAGATCTCGCGTGAACCCAAACAAGGGTTCACTTATTACCAAGGGGGTGGTCTAAGCCATTCATGAGGGATCTGCCCCCATGATCCAAACACCTCCCACCAGGCCCTATGTGAAACATTAGAGATTGCAATTCAACATGAGATTTAGGTGGGGACAAATGTGTAAACTATATCAATTAGTAAATATGAGATCCTAGCAGGGCTCAGCTGATGCCAAAGCTAATGTGGATGCTTCATGCAGTGTCCACATATATAGAGAAAGAAATTTATCATAGGACTTGGCTCATGCAACTATGGAGGCTAACAAGTCCAAAATCTGCAGAGCCAATGCAGCTCCAGTTTGAAGGCCTGCAGGCCGCCGTAGCACCAGGAAGAGCTAATGTCCAGTTTGAAAGCCATCAGGTGGAATGCTTGGGAGAGGGTTGGCTTTTTGTTCTATTTAGGCCTTCAACTGATTGGATGAGCCCATACACGTCAGGGAGAGAAATCTGCTTTACCCAGTGTACTAACATTTAAATCTCATCCAAATACATCCTCACCAAAATACCCAGAATAATGTTTGGCCAAATATCTGGGCACCTTGTGGCCCAGTCAAGCTGACACATAAAATGAACCATCACAGTATGCTTCTCAATCCACACCTGGAGACCTTGAATCTTGTCCCAACACCATCTTTCAGAGACTGTCCTATTGACACTGTGAGAACCAGGGTGTCTGGGACAGAGTTGAAGAAGCTGGGGGTGTTGTCCTGAAGAAGCAAACACGTGATTGAGGTCAGGTGACACTTTTAAACACTCGAAGTCTTCTCTCACGAAAGAAAGATGAGGGAATTCTTTAGTCTGGTAGCATGGTTCAGACTAGTGTTTAAAAAGTGAATCTAACAGAACAGAAATCTGTCTTGGGAGCCAGCGAGGTCTTCTTTCTGGAAGGGGGCAGGCAGAGGCCAGCTGTGACAGGAGTCAGAAGTCTTAGGTTCTGGTCTGGCCGTGGTGCTGACTTTTGGCCTTGGGTAGGCCATTAGCCTCTCTGAGGTTTCCTCCTCTCCGCTTTAGAGGTCACAGTAGCCCGCCTCACAGTTCTGCAGATCAGATGGAAATAACATCTGAACAATACCTTCTAAAACAACACCTTCTAAAACTCAGCTGTAGCCTTGCCAGGGTCAGGAGAGCTGGCAGTCAGGAGGAGAGTACTGGCTCACTTGCTGCTGAAGCTGAAAATTTCCACTGACCTGCAGTTGGGGATACCTCACTGCAGCTTTGCTTTCTTCTTATTGGAATGTGCCTGAGGAGTGGCAATTAACTCCAGTTCCAAATTCCTCAGCCCTGAGTGTATGAATCTTATTGCTGCTGGCCAGGTGAGGAGGATGATGCCTGGAGGGAGCAGAGGGAGTTCTTCCTTCTCCAGGAATCGGCCCCATCACCAGCTTCATCATGGCATCACTCTTTAATTACTTCAGGACACATTCCAGAGTTGCCATTGTTATCTTCTGTATTTGTGCTGTTTGCTTTCTTGCCTCTGGAATGCACCAGTGTGATATATCCTGCTTTCCGCTCTGAAAAAATGTACTCTGTGTGTAATGTATTTAAAGCCCAATTGCTGTAGTTTATGGCCACAACATGAATGAGAAACAAGAAGCGGACATCCAGGGTTTCTCGTCTAAAACATTCAGAACTGTGCTGGCAGCGGGACAAAGGCCCCTGGACTGTTGTGGGTTTTGGTGACAGCCTTGATAAAAATGCCTTTTTAGTACAAACGAAAAGACGATTTTACTACAGTGCAAAAGTCAAAAAATTAGGTAAACATTGTTGGAAGTTCAATGTTGATGAGTAGCTAAGCCTCAGAGAAGTTACACTTAGGTGGGCATGGTGATTTTTTTTGGCAGGAAAATGGCTCAGGAGTTTTTTCTTATTTGGGCGACATCAAAACATGGTCAGAGCTACATGTTCCACTCTGGTTTTGTTTGTAACTTATAACTGGCATCAGGACATTCAGAAAAGATTGTGACTACACTTGACAGCACTGATACGTAGTAAGTGCAGTCAGTGGTAGCCGTTGTGAGTAGCTATGGTTTACACCCAGTTTATTAATGATTAATTCAGGGCTTCTCAAGCCAATACAACCCAGAAAGGCAAGACACTCTTACTAAATCCTAAACAGACTAATTTCTAGCATAGAAAGAGCTATCAATTTGGGGATTCAAACTGAGAATCCAGTAGATGTTTCAGTGGCAGTGATCATCAGTCTAAAGGGTAGAGAAGGATTTCTCAGTCTCTATACTACTTACATTTTGGATAATT
>NW_016107481.1:1720136-1723414 GCF_001604975.1 Cebus imitator | reverse complement strand
CTCCGCCTCCCAGGTTCAAATGGCTTTCCTGACTCAGCCTCCTGAGTAGTTGGGATTACAGGCATGCGCCACCATGCCTGGCTAATTTTTGTATTTTTAGTGGAGGCAGGGGTTTCACCATGTTGGTCAGGCTGGTCTCGAACTCCTGACCTCATGATCCGCCTGCCTCAACCTCCCAAAGTGGTGGGATTACAGGTGTGAGCCACTGTGCTTGGCCCTTGGGTGATTCTTTATTGTGGGACGCTTCCCTGTGTATTGTAGGATGTTTAGCGGTATGCCTGGCCTCTACCCTGTAGATGCTAGTAGCACCTCCCTCCCAGCTCTGACAAGCAAAAATGTTACTACACACGGCTGCTGAGTGTCTCCTGGGGGACAAAATCACACCTGGTTAAGAACCACTGGTGCAGAGGAAGCTGTGAGGTGCCCCACAGTGGGCCTGTTCTCTAATAGCAGATCACTCAGTGTTCGTTAAGGCTGGAGTTCTCAAACGTGGCTAAACGCTGGAATCACCTTGGGTGCTTTAAAAAAAATTCTAATGCCTAGAACCCACATGAAAGATTCTTATTGGCCTGGAGTGTGGT
Organism: Cebus imitator; assembly: GCF_001604975.1. Taxonomy (NCBI): domain Eukaryota; kingdom Metazoa; phylum Chordata; class Mammalia; order Primates; family Cebidae; genus Cebus; species Cebus imitator. The sequence continues at coordinate 1,722,833 of NW_016107481.1, read as the reverse complement.
CCGGGCATCAGAAGATCTAGAAACTCTCCAGGTGATTCCAGTTTTCAGCTTGCAGCATTAGTAGGTCATGGAATCAATTAAGTGAAGTACTTTTTTTTCCCCAGCATTTTCAGAAGATACCTTTATATAATTGTATAGAAAATATTAATACCTAGCACAGTCGCTGGGTAAATATAATTTTGTGCATGTTAAAGTTGAAAACACTGCTGTAAGTGATAGAACCACAAATAAAATCCCTGCCCTTGCTTCTTAGTCTTCAGAAACTGCTCGCTTTTCATTATAAATAAATGGTTCATGTGAAATTTAATACAAGACATTTATAGTTCTATGACTTGGGAATTTGTGAGCCTTTTTGCCCGCATTTTGAGATTTCAGCATGACATTGATAAAATCAGTTATTTTATAAATGCTAGCCAATAAAAATGGCATGCATATTTTCACCAGCAACTAAATTTGATTATAGCACAGCAACAAGATGACGATTTTCCTCCTTTGTGTGTGTTAATTATATACACACCATGATATGCTAGGTCAGCTGTGGTCTAAATACGTCCAGCAAGTATGAGGCACTTGCATAAATCATCCTGAAAGTTTTATTAGATTAGTTTAATAGCCTCTTGACTTCATTATCTGTGGGAATTTGGGGGTCTTACAAAATAAACTGTTACAAACATTCATCTTACTGCTATGAGATAGAGTAATGTGATAGAAGGCTGGCAACCTTTGGCCATTCTTATCTCAGTACTCAGGAGAACATAAACCAAGAGGACTCTTACTGTGTCCCTATTGTGATGACTCTGTCGGCAGATGCCGCAGCTGTGGAAGACCTGAAAGTCGTGTTCAGTTGCTAGAAGGACTTTGGGATCACTTGTCTTTTTTTTTTTGGAGACAGAGTCTCACTCTGTTGCCTAGGTGGGAATGCAATGGCCCTATCTTGGCTCACTGCAACCTCCACCTCCTGGGTTCAAGAGATTCTCTTGTCTCAGCCTCCTGAGTAGCTGGGACTACAGGTGCATGCCACCACACCTGGCTAATTTTTTGTATTTTTTAGTAGAGATGGGGTTTCATTGTGTTAGCCAGAATGGTCTTGATCTCCTGACCTTGTGATCTGCCCGCCTAGGCCTCCCAAAGTGCTGGGATTACAGGTGTGAGCCACCACGTCCAGCATGGGATCACTTGTCTGGATCCTGAAGCTTGTTATAAGCCCATAAGAACATTGATCGAGACTTCCCACTTGACTTGAAAAACGTTCGTTGGAAAATTTGGTCTCCACTTAGATTTCTTGGGAATAGCAGTGATAATTCTTATGATGACTCAATGCACAATACAGCCCATCATCACAAGGTTCTTTCAAGGCTCAAAGGGACATCCTGCACTGGTAGTTTTGCCATTGTCTGGGAGGACTAGGCTTGGGATTATTTCTTGAATCAGCTGCTTTAAAAAGCTGATCTGCCTGTGTAACAAAGGAAAGAGGTTCGATTGACAAATACCCATTAGTTGTCTGAGAAGTGCTTTCTCTAATTATGATTCAGCTCTGGTGACTCTACCATGTTAAATATGCGCTTCTGTTTCCTCTAGGTGTCTGAGGGTTCTGTGGTCCAGTTTTCATCAGGAAACTTCTCCTTGACAGCAGAAACAGAAGAAAGGAACTTCCCCCATGGAAATGAACATCTGTTAAATTGGGCCCAAAAGGAGTATGGAGCAGTTACTTCATTCACCGAACTCAAGATAGCGAGGAACATTTATATTAAAGTGGGGGAAGGTAAGGTTTATGTGGCTTCAGTTGATGGCTGATTTATGACAGGCAATTGCTTTCTTTTCTGAAACCAGGTGGTTAGGGGAAGGAATGACAGAATTACAGAATGTTGGAATTGGCAGGGACCTGAGGGGTCATTTGGCCCCAGGCTCCGAACCCTCCCATGTTCCCTCCCTTCTTTTTCCTCCTAGGGAAGCAGGCCTGGTTATGGCCAAGTGAAAAATAGGGAGGAGCATGGGGAGAAAGGAGGAGGTTGTTGTGTGGGATTTAGAAGACACCCACGCACAGAAGTCAAAAAAAGCAAATGCAGGCTAGAAGCTGAGGGTGTGGGAAGGAGCTGATGACTGATGGAGTGGAGGAGTTGGCAGAATGGGTGAGCAGGTGGTTTCCTCTTACCTGTGTTCTGCAAATGTTTGAAGCCAGTGTTAGTCTGTGGTGCTGAGACACAGGTTACATTTCGGACAAAGCAGAGGAAAAGTGTTTAAATATATTTTTAGTACAAATGACTATTACAAGGACAAATTATTGGAAAAAAGAAGTGTATAGCCTTGATAAGAGATTGTCTTATTAATTTAAATTTCCTTACATTGCAGAGGGATAGAAATATCCAGAAACTCAATTTTGAAAGCGTTTTATTTTGGAGACAGTCTTGCCCTGTCACCCAGGCTGGAGTACAGTGGCATGATCTCAGCTCACTGCAGCCTCTGCCTCCCAGGTTCAAGCAATTCTCCTGCCTCAGCCTCCTGAGTAGCTGCAATTACAGGCACCTGCAACCATGCCTGGCTAATTTTTGTAATTTTTTTTTTAGTAGAGACAGGGTTTCACCATGTTGGGCAGGCTGGTCTCGAACTCCAGAACTCAGGTGATCTGCCCGCCTCAGCCTCCCAAAGTGCTGGAATTACAGGTGTGAGCCACCACGCCTGGCCTGAAAGCCTTTTAAA
>NW_016107481.1:1675561-1720018 GCF_001604975.1 Cebus imitator | reverse complement strand
TCCCCCCTCCCTCCCTCTCTCCCCTCCTTCCCTCTCTCCCCTCCCTCCCTCTCACCTCTTCCTCCCTTCTTTCTCTTTTCTTCTCTTTTCTTTTTCTTTTGTCAGGGTCTCGCTCTGTCGCCCAAGCTGGAGTGCAGTGGTGTAGTCACTGCTCACTGCAGCCTCAACCTCCAGGGCTCAGGTGCTTCTCCTGCCTCAGTTTCCCGAGAAGCTAGTACTACAGGCATATGTCATCACACCTGGCTAATTTTTATATTTTTTTGTAGACATAGGTCTTGCTATGTTGCCCAGGCTGGTTTTGAACTGCTGGCTAAGAGATCCTCCTCCCTTGTTCTCTTAAAGTTCTGGGATTATAGACGTGAGCCACTGCACCTGGCCAGACCTGTTTTTTGTTTTTTTTTTTAAATCATTATGTTCAGTTGAGTATATTTGCCTCCCCCCCCCCCATAAGTTACTAGGAAATAACTCTTGTGAAAGGGTCCTTGTTACAGCCAGGTGATTGTGTGAACACTGCGTTTCAGGTCTTCAGCATCCAGCTGCTTTCTGTTAAATTCTACAGCAGCTGTCACCCCCTCCACAGACAAGATAGGGAAGGGTGGGCTTGTGAACCCTTGATCCCAACTCTTGTTTGGATCTGGGCTGTTTTCAAGTATGTGAGCGACAGAGGCAGGAAAGGTGAGGATGCTACGTGCAAAGGCCATTTCAGGGGCCTTCACATGCACCCCACAGTAATCCCAGGAGGAAGATGTCATTTCCACCATTTTACAGAGGGCTTAGTAGAGGGTTAAGTGAACCTGCTCACATCCAAGTTACTAACAAGTGGCAAAGCCAGAACACAAACCCAGGCTTCCTGACTCTTGAGGTTAATGCTTGTTGCCTGAGCTGCACTGTAAGTCTTAGCCAAATAAGCGTAACTCAGAAAGGAAAGTGGTCCACCTGGATGAATGTCCTTGTTTAGTTGAGGCCAAAACAAGGGGGTTTAGATGAGGCTTGGGCTCAAAAAATCTCTGTTTCTGTACTCTCATGAGAGTAGCTAATAGCAGAGGTCAAATCCCGTTGAGACAAAATGAAAAATCCCTTTTAATAAAGACTGTAAGTCCTGGCCAGTGGGCTGCATTTCTGAAGCAGAATTCTAGTAGCATGAAAGAATGTTGATTACCCCTTGGAATTTGTTAGAATAAGAAAATTGGTTATAACAACATTTAGAATGTTGGACTGTGTTCTCTTGGCTGTGCAGGAGCTGCTTTCTACACACAGCAGTCACTTGCCCTGAGAGCCAGGAGTTGTCACTTAACTGGTTAAGCTTGTATACACTGGGTAGGGGAAGCTAACGTAAAGGACCTGGTGTCTGGTGCAGTAAAAACTGGTTAACTCCTTGGTAACACCTTCGGAACCCCTGAAACTTGACTCCAGCCACCAGTTGGGTATAAGTCACTGGGCCATGCCATGGAGAGAGAAACAGTAGGGAAATGAGGTTCCTTGGTGAGGTCAGTGGACCATAAAGTGATATTGTTTATCACCGCAGCTCAGACTCCACTGAGCAAGCCTCATCAACCCCTTCCTAGAATCCGACCTGGCTCTACTCTCCTTTCAATCAGGGATCGCAGGCCACGAGGCCTCGTTGCTCTAACCCCAGCAGCTCTCAGAGTGTGGTTTCTGCCCTAGCAGCATCTGCATATCTTGGGGACTTGATAGAAATGCCAGTTCTCAGGCCCAACCCACCCGGACCAACTGAATCAGAAACTCTGGTGGTGGGACCCAGTAGTCAGCGTTTCAATCAGCCCTCCAGGCGAGCTGATGCTTGCTGACATTTAGGAACTGCTCTCATCTATATAATGGAAGGATTAAAGAGTTTTACTCTTATCCCAGCTGGTCTCGCCATGAGGCTTCAAGCAACACTTGACTTACCACCAGAGCCTCGGTTTCCACAGCAGGAAAGTGAGGTGTTTGCATTACCCCCCAGCTTCATTCCTGCTCTCAGAGTATTTCCTTCTGGGTCTCAAAGTCATTTGTCAGTCTTTTCCTAAAATACAAATAAGCATGTGACTCCCCCCACCCCGAAACTTGCCAGGTTTCTGCCCAGGAATTCCCTTTTGCGGTTTCCTTTCTACTTGGCGCTCGGTGTCAGTTTTGATGCCAGGCATTCGGAAAGTCAGTGGGGAGCAGGGGAGAAGCCACACACAAAAGTGATCAGCTTACTCAATTTAGTGACAATGGCATCTGGGACTAGAGCCCTTAACGTCAACCTTTGAACAATTAGACCTTTTGTCGTGACTTCACATGGGTACTTTGTTACTTGTCTCAAATCTCACATCATTGTTTGGTAATTCAGGAAACCTATACCATATGCCCACTATGTGCCAGATACAAGCCAGGCACACCTAGGAACTGGATATGCTGGCCACAATCCCAGGAGGGTCCTAGTCTCTTGAGTTCCAGACTGGCCTGTCCATGGCCCATACACACTCTTACTTAATTAAATTTCAGCCCTGCCATTCCAATATCATTTTCCATCCTGTGATGTGGGGGAGGCATCCGCAGCGCTGCAGCTGCACGGTGTGCATACCTCATCTGCTCATCTGGCAAAACCCTCAGCAGATGTGGAGGGAGGCTGCTCTAACGGCCTGAGTCAGTGGAGCCTTGAGCTTTTCTCTCTGAGCAGGAGGGGAACTAGAGGAGACTGCAGAGTGCAAACACAGTGCTCTCTTGCAAGGAGCCCACAAGCAGAGGCTTGTGAACTGCTCTGGTCCTTTTTGATCTGCGGTAGTGCCCGGGGTGCTGTGGTAGCCAGAGCCATGATGCCCCAGTGAGTGCTGCAGACCTCAGCACAAGGGAAATTGCACAAGGTGGGGAGACGGAGGGACAGTATCAACCCAGCCTTGGGATCCCCTGATTGATTCCTTACTCCCAAGTGAGACTTTCATGTGGATTTGAACCCTGGCATCCTGACCTGAAAATGAAAAAGGCAGAAGTCTGTTTTATAATGGTGCCAGGCCTCTGATTAATTATCCCTTCTGAAACAGCATGCTACACCTAGAACTTCCTTGACACTGGTCCTAGCTGTCACACTGCCAGCAGTTTCTTTCAAGTTCTGTTGAAACATTTAAGCCCATGGATGGAAATCCCATCAGCCGCCGTGCCGTGTAAATGGCATGTGCCGTTGGGGGAGTGTCCTCAGACTCTGGTACTTACATCACGTTCCCGAGTGGAGGTGGTGAGCAACTCTCAGCACAGCGAGATGTTTGTGAAAGCACTGTGTAAACTGTAAAGTGCCGTATAAACCTTAGTTGTCTGTATTCAGATTGTGAGAAAGAGTGAAGCCCTGCCTTCTTTGTTTCCCCTAAACTTCTACCTTTCATCTTCAGAGTAGAAAGTGCTGTGAGGAATAAATATAAGGGAAAGATTAATTCTACAGGGGGCGTCGAAGAATTAGTTAGGTGGTTGATTCTCCTGATATTTGAAATAACAAATATCCAAGGAGGAGTGTATTTGGGGATAGAATGGATTGAATGTTAAATACGCTGACCATGAAATGTTTCACTATTGAATTTTTAGGTGGGAGACGCTTGGTAGACAGATGACAGTATAAGTCTACAGCTCAGAAAAGGAGTCATGATCTAGGTGCAGGCTGAAACCATGGGAGTGATTGATATCACTGAGGAAAAGAATAAGAAGAAAGAGGGTTGAGGAAGGAGCTGAGAAGTTCTTAGCCTTGGTTTATATTGGAATCAACTACAGAGCTTTTCAAAAAAGAAAGCTGCCTAGGCCCCACCTGGGTGTTCTGAATCAGATTCTCTGGGATGGGGTCTAAACTGATCCTGAGCAGAGGAGGTGCCAGTGGGAGAGATGTGAAAGATAGGTCAGAGGAAATGGATGAGGACAGGAAGTATCACGGAGAACAAGCAAGGAGAGGACTTAGCCGAAAGAGGCCCCTCACTGGGGGCTAGTCAACAGCAGGTCACTGGTGACCATAACAGGATGCATTTCAGGGCAGTGGTTGAGGAATTCACAGACGAAGGCCCATCCTTTGAGCTCATGGTTTCCTGTGTCCTCCATTTGCTCTGTTTGACTGTCACCCTCCTTCCTTTGAATCTGGTCACCAAGTAGCTCAGTGGTTTGACAGATTGACCTGTGCCTCTTTCAGATCAAGTATTCCCTCCCAAGTGCAACATAGGAAAGAATTTTCTCTCGCTCAATTACCTTGCTGAGTATCTTCAGCCCAAACCAGCAGAAGGGTGTGTGATGTCCAGCCAGCCCCAGGATGAAGAAGTACACATCATCGAGCTAATCACCCCCAACTCTAACCCCTACAGGTAAGCCAGTCTAAGTGTGTGAGTGTGAGAAGAGATGAAAGTAAAGATCTTCCTTGACTTGAGGCAGGGAGAGTTGCAGCCCATCCTACGTAGGAGAGAAGGGAGCCATTGATGTGTCAGGTGTGTTGCGTCAGGCGTGTTTCACAGAAGCTTTGAAGAAGAGAGTAAAGGCACCAGTGGTATATTTTATATTTTGCATCTGTCTCTAGATCCTGGCTATTCCAGATGAATTCCTGAAACCTGTTCTGAACATCTGAGTGTTAATTACAGGACACCATCACTCTTGCTTCATCTTTCTCACCTGCCTAAGGTTATTTCTGATAGGAAAGTTGTAAAATATGCCCTATTAATGTAATTATGATCTTAGTAACAGTCTGGGTTGTTGTTGCTGTTTGTTTTTCTCAAGACAGAGTCTTGCTCTGTCACCCAGGCTGGAGTGCAATGGTACGATCTTGGCTTACTGCAACCTCTGCCCCTCGGTTCAAGGGATTCTCCTGCCTCAGCTTCCTGAGTAGCTGGTATTATAGGTGCATGCCACCATGCCTAGCCAATTTTTTGTATTTTTAGTAGAGATGGGGTTTCACTATGTTGGCCAGGCTGGGCTCAAACTCCTGATCTCATGATCTGCCCACCTCAGCCTCCCAAAGTGCTGGGATTACAGGTGTGAGCCACTGTGCCCAGCCCTACATTCTGTTTTTAATAAAGCTCTGCTTATGGTGTCCCCAGAGCACTTATACATTCAGAGCTGTTTGCTTTAAATCTGTGTGTGTGTGTGTGTGTGTGTGTGTGTGTGTGTGTGTCCATGTGTGTCCGTGTGCTGGAGTGGCCCTTCACGGTGACATGCCAAAGAGCCATTTGTTGCCTCTCCCTTGGGTGCTTGTTCTCCCTCTCAGCTTCCTATCCCTGGACTGGAAATTTGACCATCGCTGTCAAGAATAATTAGCAAATTTAAAAAAAGTAAAAGGAGAAAAAGTAGGTTCTTTTCCCGTTTTAATCTGCATCTCACCCTCATTCCTGTGAATCTGGACTAGTGACTTAAAAATTTAAATTTATATCGTAGAGGAATTTTGAGGTTAAAATTCTAATCACAGTTTGACTTTAAAGGTGTATAAGCTACAGATCAGTTTTGGTAAGATTCCACTCTGTCCACTTGAAGAATTTTGTGGAAAGTGAAAAAGGAATGGGAATAGGAGCAGTCTGGCGAATGCGCTTCGATGTCAGGCCTAGGGCTTCATTGCAATATACCATGTGTTGTGTGCTTTACAAGTGTGTAAAGCTGAGATGGAAATAAAGACTGTTCCCTTAAATTCAGAATGATGGATGTTATTGTTTAGTAAAAAAAGTCTCTATTATATGACTTCTTAGAAGTTTAGGTTGTGTTCATCAATTTTCCAGTAATCACTTGGTTGACCATCTGTTTTCTTTATTTTAATAACCTTATATCCAGAAGTTTAGGAAAGTAAATGCAGATATGATTCTGTAGCAGTTGTTAATGGCTTAAGCAAACCTTACATAAATCAAGAATTTCTTTAACTTTTTGTCTCTTTATTCTGAAGTTTCCTAATTTTTTTTATCAGCATGTTTCCCTGCTCCCCATCCCCCCACCAACTCACCAAACTGGCACCTACTTCCGTTTTGAAGGAATCTGGACATGTACCCAGATTGGAAACCTGTACATCAACGGTGTTAAAGGTTGAAAAAGCAACAATACTGTGTCAAAAGTAAACTTTTCTGGTTTGTTCAAGTCCACTTCAAACAGTGGCTGCATTAAGTAACCACGATTTTTTCCCCCAAAGAAGAGAAAAACTTTAGTGACTGATTACCAGCAAGCATATGTTTCTATTGTTACGTAAAACAATTTCGGTATGTGTGCAGTAACAGTCTGTTTTGCACATGTCATTGGCCTGGGATCAACTCCAGCTTTTTAATCAACTGGCCAGACACTAGAAACACGAAGACTTGGAAGAGGGGAGATAGTTGCAACTTTCTGGCATTTAGGTCTTAACTTTGCCTTTGTTTTCCATTCACAGTGCTTTCCAGGTGGATATAACAATTGATATAAGACCTTCTCAAGAGGATCTGGAGTTGGTCAAAAATCTCATCCTGATCTTGAAGTGCAAAAAGTCTGTCAACTGGGTGATCAAATCTTTTGATGTTAAGGGAAACCTGAAAATTATCGTAAGTTGATTGAGCATGTCTTTGGTTTAGACAACAATTTAAGCTGTGCTTATATGTGTTATTTTAAAAGTTTCTGCCTATTTAGACTCTCTAAGCTCTCTCAATTATTTTTCACTTTGCAAAATAGGATGCTCCTATAAAATAGGTGTGGTGGTTAAAACAGGGCCTCAGATTAAGACAAACCCATGTTTGAGTCCAGGTAATCCCATTGTGACCTTTGGCAAGTCCCCTAACCTCTCTGAACCCCAGCTCCCTCATTTGTGAATTCCCTGAAATATGTTAGTATGCTTTCCACTAATACTAAGTGTAAAGTGATGAACACAATTAAATTCATATTGAACATCCTACCAGGACCTCAGTGTCACAGTTCTGAATATCAGCTTTTATTTTTGGATTAGGTACTTAGAGAAAGTATGGGAAATTAGGCTGAGGCCAGCTCACAGCATTGGCTTTTCTTTTTGAGTTAAATGCAAAATGTTGGCCTTTTTGCTTGCTTCCAACTTCTAAGTGTGAAACACTGATAGAAGAATCACAGTAACTGTGAGGTCAGTGAAATGGTGCTGGACAAGTCTACTCCACCTTGTTCCCAAGGCCCTCTATTTAGTAGAGATGCACATATGAGCCTTAGTCCATTGGCACAATGGGCAAACAGCAGCTGGTTTCTTCAGAAGTTGAATGTTGAAACTTGGTAAAGTAAATCTTATCTTCAGTATGCTTAGTGAATAACTATTTGACTGAGTTATATTGAAAGTTAAAGAAAAAAAATCCTCCTCCCTATTTTTTCAGAAGATGATTATCTCTTTAGTATCTCTTTTGTGGGCTCAAATGTTAATGCATTGTCTTTAAAATATTTTTGGCCAATTTCTCTTTTAGTACCTGCGCTGAATCAGTTGAAGTGGGTTTTATGTGTTCAGTATTTTGAGAGAGGGATGCCTTTGGTTTTGGTATTATTCGTTCATTCATGGCACCTTCCATGTGATACCACCGTGAGCAAAGCCACAGTTCCCTGGGCAACGCCATGTAAAAGCACTCACCAGAGGCGGCAGGCAAAACCACTAGCACACATATTTTAATTTTAAAGTAATCATTTCTGGTTCCCGTGGGTTTTTTTTTAAAACTTTGCTAGGATCACAATGAGCCATCATATGTAACAGTGATACATTAATTTATTGTCAAGCCAAAAGCCTAGCCATGATCTGAAGTCAGAGATGTTTTGATTGCTTTCTCTGGCATGGCATGAGGGGTGTTGGTGACCTGGGCTGTCTGCTGCTTTTGCTGCCTGGCACACCGGCCAAATGTTTTTAATTTCAGAATAACAAAAACAGGAAAGGGAATCATGCTTTGAAAGGCAAAAACATACGGTACATTTTAATTCCCTGCTGGAGTTCTTGTGTAAATATTCTTCCAGCCTTGACCCTTCAATAGCTCTTTCTCTCCCTGTGTGTGCCTGGTCCATGGCAGTCCTGAAGTTCACTTTGAATGTCCCTATCTCTCATATGAATCAGAAAGGCTAGAAATGAGATTGCTCATCCCAGTACAGAATCTGTTTATATTCCTCTCGTTGGCTGTACTCCTGTTCCAGGCCAATTTTGGACAATGCATGACAACATTACTAAACAATTAGGTAATGTTTCATGATGTTCTTTTTTATTCTCCCAACCAGTTTATGCTTTGTGATTTTCTAATTCCCTGTTTCAGATGTGAATTCTGACTGCATACTGTGAGAGAAAGTTACCTGCTCCTACAAAAGTTTAAATTAGTGTTTAGAAAGGGGACAGTGGTTTATAGAAACCTTGTTTCTAGTGTTTCCTTTAGAGACAGTGTAGTGGAATGGAAAGAATCTTGACTATGTGTCAGACAGGGCTAGATTTGAATTCCATCTCCAATTATTATTACGCCTCGTAGATATTGTGCAGTCTAACGGATGAACACTGAGTCTGTTTGGTCATCTGTGAAATGGGTGTGATGATAGTACTCACCTTGAGTTTGTGGTTCATTAGCTGAGTTCATTTGTTTGTTCGTTCATTTGCCAGGTACTTGTTAGGGGCCTATGGGGCATTTCACCTCAAGCCTGCACATGTAAGTTCTCAGCTACATGTGTTGCTTCTGTGAGTTTAAGGTTCTCTTTTTCTTAATGGGAATAGTAATTCCTATCTCCTTATATTTTGGAAGAGAATTAAATAAGATAATATATGCCTAGCAGAGTGCCTGGCATAAAAAGGGGGTTCATCTTCCTTCCATAAATAACTCAGAGTGTCTATAGGAACAATTAGGGTACTTCTCTAAACAAGGTAAAAAGAAAGAAAAATGTCTACTATGGGATTGGTAAGGAGCTCCATCAGGCTCCTTACCTGATGGAGCTCCTTACCAATCCCTTAGTCCCTAAAGAAGAGCGCCATTAAATACGAATGTCTTATGCATGTGTGTGTTGGGGGTGGGGCATGGGCAGAGTGTGCCCTCCAGATGACAAATGGTCAAAAGAGGTGCAAAGAGCCATGCAGTGGGCAAGAATGGGAACATTGGCGGTGTCTCCATCGCCTTGTTCAGCTCTGGCTCTTTTCTCAGGTCCTCTGTGGACTATGCGTAATCAGTTTTATGATAGGAAGAACTCTAAAACATAAAAGAATAGACAGAGGAAACTTGTTAGAGGTTTCCGCTTATACTATTTCATGTGGCCTCAGGAATTCAGGGCTGATGATGGGCAGCTTGTTCCTAGGGAAGACACCCTTTAAAATCCCAGTGGAAATACGAACTATGCTGTCTGGCCAATCCCTTCCCAAATGACTCTCTGCCCTCCACTATCAGTTAAGATGCAAATATGGAGGAGTGTGGAGGCACTTAGGCTTCACTCATCATCTTTCATGGAGATACGGCTGAGAAAGATGGTGGTAATTTTTGGAGACCCCTTGTATACCTGCATTTGGAGTAGCTTCACTAAAGCTGAAAAAAGCCTAGGGACTTCCAGAAGTACAGTGTGAGAATTTGCTCAATGCTGGGAACTAACTTATCTGTCATTGACCCAAGCCTTGCTCCTTTACAAATGTGTAGATAGATGTTGAGTCTTTTGAGTTCCCAGACATAATCAAAATGAGATGTACTGACAGCTCCTAGATTTAATGTGGAAAGGTGCAAACAGCTCATTCCACATTGGTGGAAAAGGACAGGTGGCAGTTATGATGATAGTTTTCTGGAAATATGATATTTTCTCAGCTGTCCAACAACATGAAAGACTAGGGCGGATGAGGGCAAGTGGTGTCGTTTAGCCTAGTTGTTGTGATTCCAGCCAATCAAAATGACATGAAGCTCTGAAAGGCTGGAAGAAGCTGTACCTAAGAAACTACTGTTGACTAAATAAATAAAAAGTTCTAAGAATAAATTGGATCTTCCATTATCTCATTTTAGCCTTCTTCCTTCTTTCCTTCCTTTCTTGTTTCTTTCCTCCCTAGCTCTTCTTTCCTCTAAGGAGTTTTTTTCTATATTGGAGTAACAGCTAAAATATTCTGAATGTATTAAACTGAATTTACAGATGGCTGCAGAAGTTGGTTAAAGTTCTGTCTGGCTCCTTTGCATATAGTATTTGTGACTGGTGAGTCTGGCAGCATTCCACAGATAAGCGCTTTAGGTAATAGAAAAATATACTGAATGAGATCCCTTAAGCTTTGAGTTGAAATACATGTGGCCTCAGCCAGTATCCCACAACCACATAGGCCAAGAGAACTTAGAGCCTGTGAATCTTTTAGAGTTTTAAAGTGGGAAAGGATTAATATTTAGTCATGTTAGGGGCAAACAGAATGGGAAACAAATGAGGAATTTAGGAAAAATGCTGCATGCATGCAGGAGAAAATCATTGGACATGGAAATTAAAGTGATTTTTATACAGCATGAAAATGGCGTAATCTGCATACTGGAAGGGCTTTCCAGCCCTGCTGGTGCAGTTGTTGAAAACATGATGCCTTCCCTTTGGGGGCCCCTCTGCAGCATTCAGCTCTCTCACTCTCTGACAAGAGCACTGCCACAGGAGTCAGCAGTTGATGTAGAAATTTACCTGCCCGGTTCTGGTTGAATAACCTGGTTGAGTAGAGTCCATTTATATCCTTTCCCAAAAGTATTTCTATCATTTTTATTTTGTAATTGATTATCCAGTGAAAGCTAATCTTTTTTTTTGTTTTAAGGCAGGGTCTCACCCTGTCACCCAGGCTAGAGGGCAGTGGCATGATCATAGCTTACTGCAACCTCTAACTCGTGGGCTCAGGTGATTCTCCCACCTCAGCCTCCTGAGTAGCTGGGACTGCAGACACATGCCACCATGCCTGGCTAATTTAAAATTTTTTGTAGAGGTGGGATCTTCCTGTGTTATCCAGGCTGGTTTCAAACTCTTGAGCTCAAGCAATCCTCCTGCTTCAGCCTCCCCAAACGCTAGGATTATAGATGTGAGCCATTGCACCCATCCCTGAAAGCTAATCTGAAGACCCGCTTGTATTACTGGATAAAATAGTGATACCTAAAGGTAGAGTAACCTAAATTAATTAGTTAATTAATAGTTAAAATAGAAGATGTTAAGTATGATCGGTTAATAGAATTGGCAAATGAATACAATTATAGAATTGCTGATTGATCATACATTTTAGATGAAATATAAACATTGGTTTGTTTTACTATGTAGAATTTAATAGATTACATAGATAGGATAGTCTCCACACTGAAGTACAGTCTTGCACGTGTAATGATGTTTCAGTCAATGAGGGATCACGTATATGACAGTGGTCTCATCAGATTGTAATACCATATATTTACTATACATTTTCTATGTTTAGATGTACAAATACTGACCATTGTGTTACTACTGCCTACAGTATTCAATACAGTAACATGCTGTGCAGGTTTGTAGCCTAGGAGCAATACGCTGTACCATCTAGCTGAGGTGTGTAGCAGGCTCTACCACGTGGGTTTGTGTAAGTGTACTCTGATGTTCACACAAGGACAGAATCACCTAATGATGTATTTCTCAGAACATATATCCATTGTTAAGTGGGTATGACTAATTGTGCTGTCTTTCATTGAAATCTAGGGGGAGAGGAAGTGGAAGCATGGGAATTTGGTATATAAACTATACAGACAGAACATACATACTTTATATGTCATTTTAAGTAAAAATAAGTATACTTTTAAGAAAGTATACTTTTTAAGAAAGTATACTTATTTTTACTTAAAATAAGTATTTTTAAGTAATATACTATATACTTTATATGTCATTTTAAGTAAAAATAAAAGTTTATTATACATATTTACTATGTGTATTAATAATTTAAACATTAGACTATATAGTTATAGACTAGGTTTACTTAGTATGTAACTACTTACATGTGATGGGATGATTTATTTTTTCAGCATAGGGAATACAAATAGTATGATCAAGCAGCATGCATAGATGTCTTTAATCTACTATTAAAGGTTTTTTACATCATCGTTCTTAGCCCAAAGAAAATAGGGATCAAAAGAATAAATAATTCCCTCATACACAATATAGAATCTACTTATTTAAGATATTTAACTTTTATTATCTAAAGTACTGTTTAATTTTAGACTCATGAGTGAATTTTTGCTATTATCTTCAGGCTCCTAACAGTATTGGCTTTGGAAAAGAGAGTGAAAGATCTATGACAATGACCAAATCAGTAAGAGATGACATTCCTTCAACTCAAGGGAATCTGGTGAAGTGGGCTTTGGACAATGGCTATAGTCCAATAACTTCGTACACAATGGCCCCTGTGGCTAATAGATTTCATCTTCGGCTTGAAAACAATGGTAAGTTAGAGCATTTTTTAAAGTTGTATAAAAAATATCCCCAAATGAAGCTTTTCCAGTGATGAATGCTCATTTCAGCTTATATGTTACTATTTTTCTCTTACACATTTTAGTAAATTGTTTGACTACTTTTTATCAGGAGGCTTAAAATTACCTAGAAAGAGATTTTGAGGAAACGAATACAGATTTTCGGTGGCATAGTTGAATGCACATTCAGAGAACTGTGTTATAGATTATCTTCAGTGTGATTACAGTAGGTTCTTCTCTCCGAGGCACCTAATGACCACTTATGGCTGAGAATACAGCAGAGTTAAGACTGCAGGAAAGAAGTTCATGGTCAAAGCCTGTATCTTTTAACAAAACAGCCACGAGGACTCGTACTTGGGCGTTCATACCCAGAGGGAAGGCAAGATGAAGGGGAAAGCAGAGGCTCAACAAATTCTTGAGGTTTTCCAGAGTCTTATAGCTAGTGTGACTTCAGACTCTAGTTTTCTGATCTCCAGATTTGTTCCTCAGCCCATGACACTGCCACTGAGTGAAATGCCAGTGGAATAAAGATCAGGAGTACAGGTTCAAGCCCCAGCTCTGCCATTTAGTCACTGTTTGGGGAGACGTCACTTCACCTCTGGGCCATAGATTCTTCTTCAGTAATAAGGGGGAAATAATAGGACTGACCTTACAGGGCTGTTGTGAAGGTTTTTGTTAAAGTACAAATTAAAAACCTTACAAAGCTGTGACTTCTTTTGGACCCATACAGCTGTAGCATCTTTTCCCAAGAATATTATTAAAGGAGAGGTAATATCCAACTGTCATCTTCACTTCCAGTGTCCACTGAGGTAGATTTGCTCTCAAGTAGACATCAGTTGGCCTTAGATAGTAGATGCAAAGAATACTGGGGAAATTATCATTATTTTTAATTGTTGGAAATATGACAAAATACTGAGAATTGATTGTATGGAAATACATCTCTACCTTTGAAGGAGTAAATGTGTCTATGCGGTTCTTTCTTATCTTTCAAGGGACTAGGTTCTAAAAGTCCAGAGTGCCCAGACATCTGTTAGAATTTAGCTGTCAAAAAGAAGGTGACAAAGCAGTTTTAACACACCAATATTGTTTTAAGACACCCTTAGAGAAACTAATCAAAAGAATCTCTTGATTCAAGGGAAGTTTTTTAGTGGCATTTGAATGGAATAATATTGCCCCATATAACTTATTCAAGTCACAGATTTTTCTAGCCTGGACAGCCTTAGAAACTGTCTACTCCATTGGCTCTCAGCCACAGGTGCTCACTGCAGTTACACATGGGGAGCTTAAAACATGTTAATGATTGAATACCACCCCAGAGAGTCTGAGTTTCAATTATTTGGGTACAACCCGGGCATAGGAATATTTTTTAAAGCTCCCAAGTGATTTTCATGTGTAGCCAAAGTTGAGAACCACTGATCATTTCCAACCCCTTAATTTAAAAAACTGGAAAAGCAAATTTGAGGCACAGAGAAGCAAGCCACCTGTCCAAAGCCACTGAGCTAGTTAGAGAAAACACCAGGACTAGAATTCTGGCTTCACGGCTTCTAATGGCTTTTATACATTGCTTATTAAGAATCATTTTACACCTGCCCATTCTATACTAATTCCTCCTGTTCTGCCTCTAACCGTGTTGGTGGAGGCCTGGCATCAAACACTGATGATGTTTTGCCTTCTTCTGTCACCAGCAGAGGAGATGGGAGATGAAGAAGTCCACACTATCCCTCCTGAGCTACGGATCCTGCTGGGCCCGGGCGCCCTGCCTGCCCTGCAGAACCCGCCCATCCGGGGAGCAGGAGGCCATAACGGAGACCTCCCCTTTCCTTTCCCGGATATTGCCAGGAGAGGCTGGAATGAGGAGGGAGAAGATGGGCTCCCTCAGCCAAGGGACCCTGTCATTCCCAGCATACAGCTGTTTCCTGGTCTCAGAGAGCCACAAGAGGTGCAAGGGAGCGTGGATATTGCCCTGTCTGTCAAATGTGACAGTGAGAAGATGATCGTGGCTGTAGAAAAAGATTCTTTTCAGGTCAGTGCAGCTGATTACAGGAGGGAAGAGAGGCCGCCTCCTTTCTCATCTGGCCCCAATCTGTGTCTGTAATTTCTCCCTATCTCTTTCACTTTTGAACTCTGGAGGCATGATACTGTTTTTGCAGTTGGATGGGTCTACTTCCCCTTGGCTGTGATTCTCACCGGGTTCCTGTTGTTCTCAGTGACAAGGGGGTCCCAGATCCTTGTGTGTCAATATTTTGCTATTGAATTTCCAAGGCCAACAGATATTATCCTTGGGAGTTGAGAGGTGAGCAGCTGGGAAGAGATATGTGGGGAAGGAGCACGATGTATGCCTCTCACCCCCTGTCCTTTGAAGACCAGGCAATTGTCATTTGTGTCAATTGTGCAGCAGAACTGCCTGTGGGCCCCCAACTATGTCTTTGGTGTTGGTTGTTTCAGGCCAGTGGCTACTCGGGGATGGACGTCACCCTGTTAGATCCTACCTGCAAGGCCAAGATGAATGGCACACACTTTGTGTTGGAGTCTCCGCTGAATGGCTGCGGTACTCGGCCCCGGTGGTCAGCCCTTGATGGTGTGGTCTACTATAACTCCGTGAGTATTTTCCAGAACAAAGCTTTACCCTTTGCCAGAGCCTGGCTGTTTGCTGTCTTAAAATTAGTCTTAACGTTTCTTTGAAGATGAAGAGGGTACCCCAGGCCAGAACAAAGTCAAGTGTCAGTTCTCAACCAAATGGATGTACTTTGACCCTGAACTCTTCGGTTTTATTTGTTTTATTGGTGAGTCTTGGGGAGTTGGAAGGCCTGTTTTCTCAGCCTTGCTTCCGTCTCCTGATGACAAAGGCTGCACTGGCAAGGTGATTATGACCTCTCAGTGGCCAGGCTCTACTGGCCCTGATGGGGATAAAATCCAAGGCCCTGGGCTGTATGAATGAGAACCTCTACAGAGCTGGGGTAACCAGATGTGAAGTCTCTCTGGCCTCATTTGAGTCTTGTCCAGAAATAGAAGAACTTCTCCCTCCTTCATGAATAAAAATCCAAAAAGAGAATTTTAAACCGCAAAAGGACCTTTAAGAAATTATTAAGTCTCTCTCCACCTCTAAGAAAGACCCTAAATTGAAGAAAATCTCCTACCTTTGAAGTTACTTGGAGAACGATTTAGATTTCCCCCAATGACAATCCATTGCAATAGCTAACCTGCGCTTTCCAGAAATGTTTCTTCTCAGTTGATCTAAATCTTTTCAGATTAAACTCATTTTCTTGGAGACAGAGACTAGGCAGTGAATATTAAAAGAATTTAAAATGTGAAATTTCAAAAGAACTTTAAAGTGCTGATTTTGCACTTTGGGTTTTACTTTTAATGGTAAAAATAAGGCCCAGAGATCCCATCTGACACAGGGTGGGTTGGGGTGGGCAGATGTCTTCTTAGCGCCATCTCCAGGTTTGACATGGGATGCTGAGCTGAGGCTGCTAGTTTGGCCCAATGCAGAGAAGTGAGACTAGCAATCAGGCGCTCTGGTCAGTGCGGTCCCAGTGGGAAGTGGCTTTCTCATGAGCCCAAGTGTATTGTTCCTCAGAGAATCTTAGAATGTTGGAGCAGCAAAGAACCCTAAGATGAGCTTATTCAGCTTCTTCATTTCACAGGTGAGGAAACTGAACTCTAGGAAGCTAAAAAGACTTGCTTTTTTAAACTCTAGCGGTAGGCTAATGGCAGAGCTAGGACAACTGAATCCAGCTTCCTGACCTCTCATCCACTAATCTTTCCTCTAGACTAGGCTAGGCCCTGCTAATCTCGTTTTGTTACTCAAATAGTTAATTTATTAACCTTTGACTTCCTGATCATTAACAGCGTGAATTTTCTTTCAGTTATCCAGTTTCTGCAAATATAATGAGTGTCATATATTGCTGAAATGCTTGATTACGGCATTTTAAAACTGGGGTCCAAGTTAATACCAACAAGTGGCTACAGTAATATGTCTGTTAAGTTAAAAAAAAAAAAAGTATCATTTGCTTCAGGAGAGAAAGGCATGTAATGACCCCTTAAAGTTCCTTTTTCTAACATAATTGTCTTTTCTTTATTATGATGTTCAAGTTTAGCAGTATCCTAGATGCCTCCTTTAATTGGCGTCAGTACTTTCTTTGGAGGACCTGGTACCGAGAGAAAGGCAGTTTTTTTGTAAATTTTCATTCCATCCTACTCCCTTCAGGGACTATTTTAGCTGTTCACACCAATTATAATCGTTCGTAGTAATTTTCAGACTTCCTATATATTTCTGTTTTGTATCATGTTCAGAATCCAAGCATATGAAGCAAGATAAATTAGGATTTTGTTTATGGAGTCACGACCCTTGGGTGAATTTTCTCATCCTATTTAGTACTAATCCAGGAATCATAATTTCAACCTATGTCAAGATAGATTCCTGGAATATATCTTTAGATGGATATTGAAAAGGGCAGAAAAAAAAATTCCTGGAATAAAACATGATATTCTTTTCCACATCCATGCATCATGCAGAAAGATTTATTAGGGAAGAAATAAGCAAAAGTTAGAGGGGTACAAGGAAAGCATTGAAGAGAAGATGAGCTCCATCGTAAACATTAGGTCCTTCGCTGCCGACTCAGAACCTTCTACAACTCTTAAAGGATCTATGTAACCAAAGCTCCTTGTATTAGCCAACTCTTAGTACTTCTTAGAGTTTTTAATATGAAGACTCTTTTTTTTTTTTTTTTTTTGAGACGGAGTTTCGCTCTTGTTACCCAGGCTGGAGTGCAATGGCGCGATCTCGGCTCACCGCAACCTCCGCCTCCTGGGTTCAGGCAATTCTCCTGCCTCAGCCTCCTGAGTAGCTGGGATTACAGGCACGTGCCACCATGCCCAGCTGATTTTTTGTATTTTTAGTAGAGACGGGGTTTCACCGTGTTGACCAGGATGGTCTCGATCTCTTGACCTTGTGATCCACCCGCCTCGGCCTCCCAAAGTGCTGGGATTACAGGCTTGAGCCACCGCGCCCGGCCATAATATGAAGACTCTTAAGGAGAAGTCCCTTCTCACAGTATAGGCAAGCCTCTTGACACCTCCATTCAACTTTGTTCCAGTATCTAGTGTTTTCCCACCATTTGAAACCATTTGTAATTATTCAATATGGTTATATCATAAATATTTATTTTTCACAAGGAAAGATACAAGTATTAGTTTAGCTTTTAACTTGAACTTGCATTGGGCTTCTCCTTATTCTGAATCACTTTGAAGATAAAATTTGAAAATGCATTTGGTGTTTTCATAACATTGGCCGTGCTTTCTTTGCCTTTTAGATTGTGATACAGGTTCCAGCCCTTGGAGACAGTAGCGGCTGGCCAGATGGTTATGAAGATCTGGAGTCAGGTGATAATGGATTTCCGGGAGACGTGGATGAAGGAGATGCTTCCCTGTTCACCCGACCTGAAATTGTGATGGTATGTGTTTGCTATCAGTAGGTGGTTTGTGGAAAATGCTGTCTATTTTGTTGGCTTTCGCTAGGGACTCTCCAAAAATAAAATCAAATGTTAAAGGCCAAAGCTCACAAAGCCACAGGGCCTTCATCCTTCACGTGACTGTCATTAATCTTCTCTGGGTTGTTTTTTCCAGTTTAATTGCAGCCTGCAGCAGGTGAGGAACCCCAGCAGCTTCCAGGAACAGCCCCATGGAAACATCACCTTCAACATGGAGCTATACAACACTGACCTCTTTTTGGTGCCCTCCCAGGGGGTCTTCTCTGTGATGGAGAATGGACATATTTATGTTGAGGTGAGACCTGAAAGTTCGCCTTGGGCTTTTAGGTTAGCACCGAGCTGTAGTTCCTTAGACATCAGCTAAAACACCCTGTACAGACCTCTTCCTGTCGCACCTCACAGCCCTTCGCCAGGTCTGATGAGGGCTTGGCTCAGAGAACGCTTCCAGGTTGATTTCTGACCAAAGAAGGAAATTTCAGGATTTAATACATTAGGTTAAGTGAAGACAGTGTTTTATAGATGAATGTTAAAAACAAAAATGGCAAGTGTGAATTCTACTGGTAAAGCCCTGTCCTTGGTTTGTCTTTAGCATTTTTGGAACAGTAGTTCTGTAGTTGCAATGTCAGAGTTAACCATGGAATATTTCAAAGCCACCTCATATGTTATCTTTTATTTCTCTTGTTTTTTCCCTGCACAGTCCCCCAGCCCCTAGCATGGCAGCCAGATCACTGTGGGTCCCTGCCACCGCCAAAACCGACTTGTTATTTTTTAAATTGCACTCACTTTTAAGTGAAATGCTGTGTGCTACTAATAACGCATGAAAAATTTTTTCTAGATCATTATCTAAGTATCTATAAAAAACTTATTAAAACTCTTTCCTATATATAATGGTAATAATCATGCATGGCCTAAATCTGGAGTGACTACAAAATATGAGGCAGTCGTAGTAACAATGAAATAACAACATCTAACATTTACTGCAGATTTATTTTGTGCCAAACATAGTTGTAAGTATTGCAGCAGCTAATTAACTCTTCAGAGCAATCTTATGAGGGAGGCTAATAATATCCTCATTTTACGGATGAGAAAATTGAAGCACAAATTTGTCTGAGGCCACACAGCTGGTACTAGTGGAGTTCAGATTCAGTGTCCTGGCTCCGGAGCTCTTGACTGTTCTTCACTGGGTACGACTATCATTTATCTTCAAAGTGCCATTTGAAAGGGGAGAAAACATCTTATCAATGCAAACATCCAGGCTCAGAGATTGGATTCTAGAAAAGATAACTGTCCTTATGGCACCAGGAAGTCTGTTGTTTCTTGTGTCCTGGGTACAACCTTTAATGTTTCAACCTTAGTGTTTCAAGTGGGCATATCATCTGTTGGTCTTATGGAAAGGTTCTCATCTAATGAGCTGGTTTTAGTGCTGAGCTGCAGGCTCAGCTTCATAGTGGGAGGGGTGAGAAGCTTCAAGGGTCAAAGTGGGATACTTCCATATGTTAAAAGTGACTTTGGTGCATGTGTTTTTATTTTGGAAAGACAAATAACTCTCACATTTGCACTGACTCTGGGACAGAGCCTGCTGGCGCTGTGGATTCTGCCCCTTCCCCGTTTTGAGAGTTCTGTTTCTTTGGGTACACCTTCTTTCTCCATTGGAGAACATATACTGCTTTCTACATGCTTTTCTTAAGCCAAGACTGCTGTTTTTCTCTTGCTTTTCTGGCTGTACGATTCACATGGGCAGTTGTCAACAGCTCCCTGTTGCACTGTGGGTTTCAGGGGTGCTGCCTAACTGCAGATTGTTCTTTTCCAAATCTATGCCTGGCTTTGCTGATGTATGCTAATCAGTGGCCAATCTTCCTCCTATACCTTACCCTGGATATTTTGGGGGTTTTCCCCCATCCTTCAAACTCTGGCTTACTGGAAATGTGTTATTGGTAGGTTTTTTTTCTCCGTTCTTGTTTTCCCATTTATATCTTTTCATATATCACCTATATTTCTCATAGTTTATCCTCTATTCCCTCTACACCATACAGTCGCTTTCATAATCCAAGTTAACAGTGTTATCACCTGTTTTTTGGTCATCTCCAGGTGACTGTTGATCACATAATGGCAATTTTTCTTTTGGTTCGTTTGTCTGGGGGAATTTACAAACCCAATTGCCAAAAAGCAAAAATTTTAAATCTGGAATACTGCTACTACTGCTAGGTAGAATTTATTGACTCTCTGGGAACTGTGTTGTCTGCATGTAACTGTTACTTTCCTAATTTTCACAATTATGGTATCTCGTGGGTATTCATATTCTCATTCTATAGGTGAGGAAACTGAGTCTTAGTGCCCAACACGTGAGCAGGAGAGCATGTGGTTTCCATGAGCTCATTCACTTCAAAGCCTATGGTCCTTTTCCTACTCATTTCTGGCCTAAAAGTAAAAACTTTTACTAATAGTAAAAGATTTGCTGATAATATATATTTTTTTCCTCTGTTACAAAGGTATCCCCTTTTGGGATACCTTAGATATTCTGCCACTACATACTTTCTTTTGAGATTAGAGAATAGATTTGCAGTCCCTCTCACATTTTGGCATTGTGGGTTCTGAGTTCATGTTAAAGGGCACTTTTTAGTAATAGCACGTATGTAATTTGCCACCTTTTCAAGATAGAATATCTCATTTTTCAGAAATATTGCAAAAATACTGAAGTGTTAGTATTTATAGAATGTCACCACAGGGTGACATTGTCAGAATCCTCTTCATTAGCATCTTCATTGTTGAGTGTCCTACAGTTCACCGCCATGTAGGAATCTTTTGCAACAGTGCTGTGGATTTAAAGCCCCATGTGATGTCAGGGGTTTCCCTCTGGGTATCTCAGCGTGGAAAGTCTGTTTCTATCTCCATGTCTTTTGAAAGGATTCTGGGGCTATTGGTCTGTGGGTAAGGACTAACTGTTTCTACAAGTGTTTAAGTTTATTTTGATCCTAATTTAGTCAAAGAATGAAGCATAACAGGGAGGGGCAGTTCATGTAGTGATCCACGTGTCACCAAATGGAGAATCCAGTCTTGTCTGGAGATTTTAGCTAAGTTCAGGATAGTTGAGGTTTGAATTCTGTTTACACTTGGCTAAACATTACTTCCTGTTTCTAAAGAAAAGAACCTTAACAAAATTTGGACGTAGCCCATACGATGTTTTCTAAAGGGGAGGTATAAATGAGTCGGAAACATTTCCAGATTAGATTTCCCCTAAGCTACCCCTGGGCTTATAGAGTGAAGGGGGAGTACTTGGCAAGGCTGAGGTGGATCTGTGAGCAGCTGGGATACTTTACCAGGCCCATGATGCATCCCGTTGCACTGTTGCCAACACTCAGTGCCAGAGCCAGCTCTGCCGTCTCGCTGATGAAGCAGGACTCTCATCAGAGTTACTCTGACTTGTAGTTTAGAAGATTTTTTGATCAATTTTTAAAAAGAGCTTGGCTTCTAAGTGTTATACTATTAAAACATTAGGGACTTTGCCTATTGGAGCTTTATTTACTTTGGAAAATCCACTTTAAATGCAAAATGTTTTTACTTTTATCTCTCAGAGGACTTATGAAAGGTGGAAGAAACTTACTCGCCTTGTATTTGAATCTACTGGACTAACAGTTGAATGAAATAATTCACTGTCATCATCCATATCAAATTTAAATGGAAAATATCTTTTTCTTTCAATGAGTGTGTGTTACTTTTGTAATTAGAAAGAAGGCTATGTTATGAAAATAAAGCAGCATCTCCTCTCAAGGGCTGTGTTGGCCTGTGGTCCTTGTGCATAAAGTGAAAGTGAGATGCTGACTCATTTCCTAATTCATCTTTCTATTCTTTCGTAGGTGTCTGTTACTAAGGCTGAAAAAGAACTGGGATTTGCCATCCAAACATGCTTTATCTCTCCATATTCGAACCCTGATAGGATGTCTCATTACACCATTATTGAGAACATTTGTCCTAAGGATGAATCTGTGAAATTCTACAGTCCCAAGAGAGTGCACTTTCCTATCCCACAAGCGGATATGGATAAGAAGCGATTCAGCTTTGTCTTCAAGCGTGTCTTCAACACCTCACTGCTTTTTCTCCAGTGTGAGCTGACGCTGTGTACCAAGACAGAGAAGCACCCCCAGAAGTTGCCTAAGGTTTGTGGGCCTTCATTCATTTGGACTATTATTTTGGCATTTTTAGGTGAGGCAGAAAAGTTTACTCCCAAGGTCTTACAGTTTGAAGTTTTTGGTTTTGGAACTGCCCAATTGAAGTATCAAAGTCAGTATTAGCAGGAACCTGTGAGTTTTATGGAGTCTTAGAGAATAAATCCTGACAGCATGATTTTCTTTTTTCCATGCATCCTGCTTAGTAGTACCTACAAGTGATAAATCAAGACTGTTTTCCATGGAGGGAGAGGTCTGGCTTTATCTTTGCTTTTCAGATAATTTGGAGTGCCAAAAATACAGCAAGCCGAAAGGACAAATTCTCTGTGAGAATTAATTTTTCCAGGTCCTGCTGAGACTGGCATTGTAATTGTTCTTTAACCTTTTCTGTGTGAATTATAAGGGTGTGTTGTCTCAGGGTGACTTCTAGGGGAAACTAACGAATATTTTAGCTTTTCTCAGTTTCACATCAGTTCGTCATGCTTGCCTCTGTCACTCCCCAGATTGAATGTTCTTTTGCCATAACAAAAAGCAGAACCATTTGACCTTGGCGGAATGCCTGCAGTAGGGGAGATCTGCAAGGTTAATTATGATACTCAGTAGGTTAGCATCGTATATGAAAGGTATCTTCTGCCTGTAGTTTTGTTTCCGTGATCTGCCATAATTACATACAATTTCATATGTGCATTTATTCTGTGGCCGTCTCACACAGTGTAAACTGACTTCCAATTCTTTCATAGTCACATATCAATCAATGCCTAAAAGGCTAAGAATCAAACAGTATTATTAATAATATATGTATGGAATTGTCTTATATAATTCACAGGTTGTAAGTCTTAGGTATGGAGGTGGGAGGAGAAGCTATCATTTCCAAATAGATCATGATTGGTCTGAATCCCTTGCGTCATTATATTCCCTGGGCATCCATTTCTCTGATAACAACCAAGACAATTTTGTTTACATATGAAAATACAGCAGATATGATCATAATCGCTAGGGAGCACATATACAGTGATTTAGACTGTATTCCTCAGTTTGCTTTTTGGCAGTATTAATGCCTTAGCCTTGCGGGCATTCACCATCAAGGTTGGGACTTAGTGGACAGTGGTAGAGAGCTGTGGGGAACTTCATGTGTGGCTGTGGGGCCAGCTGCTTCCTGTGGGCAGAAGGATAACGTTTAAAGGTTAGAGGTCTTGGAAGGGAGGCCTAGCAGTTACCAGGGATCTTTGCTGTGGCTTTGGCTGTTACTTCTGTCTGAGCCTGGCCTGGAACACATGAGCCCAGCTTCATGTGTGTTAATCTGAGGAAATTAATCCTAAAATTTTCTTCCAGAACACTCTTAAGGAGAGTTCTAAGCCTCAGGGAATGGCATGATGGGTTATAACCCTAAACCTTAAGTCGTCCTTTACCCCCAAGGTACGATACCATAGAAAGAGCCTGGGACTGAGAAGGAACCTGTATTCCCTCATTTATAAAACCCTTATAATAATACCTGGCTTCCCTCCTGGGTAGAGGAGCAAACAGGACAGCAAATGACAGCCCCCTCTTTATCCAGCAGAGGCTTGGATGAGCTTTTACCACTTACAATATTACCTTAAGCTTGCTTCTTATAGGTAATATTTCCACATTTCTATTCTGAATGCTTTCTGTGACAATGGAGCCGAAGTGTCTTCTAGGAAGAGGTCTCAGAGATTGTTGAGACCAACCCTGTCCTTTGCTGATGAAACTGAGACCCAGAGAGTAGAGTGTCTTGCCCAGGGTCACCCACCGCTGAGTTAAATGTAGAATCATCGACTCTTGCTTAACTGAAGAGCTAATAGGAAGGAAACAGTAAACTAAAACAGGAAAGCAAAATGCAAATCTTTTCAATCATCATGCCTCTCCACAGAAAATTTGTTTTTTCTTTACAAGAGGGCTCTTGTTAAAGGCTTTTCTCTTTTTGAGAGGGTAGGGGTGGGATGGTGAGGGCTGTCTTGTAGTAAGTGTCTGACTGGCATGTTGCTCAGAGCAGCAATGATGGTAAAGCATAAAGCCTTTGCTCTTTTGTGTTTGGAAAAGATGGAACTCAGTTAGCTTTTTAGCCTGCTACAGACTTTCGAAATGATTGATGGATTAGTATGTCTTCTTACCACAGAAGCTGTCATTCACATTACAGTTATACCTATTAGGCCGGGTGTGGGTGGCTCATGCCTGTCATCCTAGTACTTTGGGAGGCCAAGGTGGGCAGATTGCTTGAGCCTGGGAGTTCAAGACCAGCCTGGTCAACTTAGTGAGACCCCTGTCTATATGTGTGTGTGTATATATGTGCATTAGCTGGGTGTAGTGGCGCACACCTATAGTCCCAGCTACTGGGGAAGCTGAGAGAGGAGTATGACTGGAGCCCATGAGACCAAGGCTGCAGTGAGCCATGATTGTACCACTGCACTCCAGCCTGGGTGATACAGCAAGACCCTGTCTCGAGAAAAATAAAAAAGAATTATACCGATTGATAAGCATAGACAAGAAACCAAAGTTATTTTAAAGAAAAAATGTATGGAGTGTGATCATATTTTTTCAAAACAGATGTTGTGGGCCTGGGTATGCTTATTAATAGGTTTGAGGCCTTGAAATAGTTAGAGTTAGAAGCAGCTGATCTCGTGGCCTCCACAACCTGGGCACAACTTCCCAGGACCTGCGTTTTGAAACATTAAAAGCAGATGACCCTGGAAAGTTCAGTTTTGCAAGAGTCTATACCAGGATTAAAAATGAAACAGCCGGGTGCGGTGGCTCAAGCCTGTAATCCCAGCACTGTGGGAGGCCGAGGCAGGTGGATCACGAGGTCAAGAGATCGAGACCATCCTGGTCAACATGGTGAAACCTCATCTCTACTAAAAAAATACAAAAAATTAGCTGGGCATAGTGGTGCGTGCCTGTAATCCCAGCTACTCAGGAGGCTGAGGCAGGAGAATTGCCTGAACCCAGGAGGTGGAGGTTGCGGTGAGCCGAGATCGCGCCTTGCACTCCAGCTTGGGTAACATGAGTGAAACTCCGTCTCAAAAAAAAAAAAAGAAACAACATGATTATCTTTGGGGGCAAAAATGTAAAATCTGTAACCTTTATAATGTATTATAGACAGCCCCCATACAACCATTTTGTTTTCCACTCTGAGTATTCACTAAATTATGTGAGCTGTTCAACACTTTGTTATGAAATAGGAGGCTTTGTGTTACATGATTTTACCCAACTGTAGGTTATTGTAAGTGTTCTGAACATGTTTAAAGTAGGCTGGGCTAAGCTATGTTGCTCAGTAGTTTAGGTATATTAAATGCATTTTCAACTTAGTGATATTTTTAGTTTACAATGGGTTTGTCAAGATGTAATTTCATCGTAAGTGGAGGAGCATCTTTACAGGGAACTTCCCACAATCACAAATCACAAACCTGAACCATGTGAATGAAGCCAGCTTAGTGAGGACCAACACTAAGCATATAATTTCTCTATTTTTCAAAGTAAATAACAGTAAAATGTTTAGTTTTGTGGGAAGAAGGGGAGGGGGAGGACAATATTGAGAAGCTATCCAGTGATATTTGCATCTTCAGGTACAACCAGAAATCCACTGGGCCTTCTGTGATATCTCCCAGGTTATTTGGTATTCTCTTAAAAACACCCACCTCTCCTGCTTTTCTGTAGTGAATGGCTGTGTGCTGTCTCATAAAAGGCCACAGGACAGCTGTGCAGGTCAAGCTGGTGAAGGCACTTTTGAGCGGCCCCTGACTCTGTGCTTTGCTCTGCCTCCCTGCAGTGCGTGCCTCCTGAGGAAGCCTGCACCTCGCTGGATGCCTCGATAATCTGGGCCATGATGCAGAATAAGAAGACGTTCACCAAGCCCCTTGCAGTGATCCACCACGAAGTAGGACCTAAAGGTGAGCTTCGGGAGGCATGATCAAAGCATGGGGCCTACGTGCTGCTCGTTAAGAAGACCCAATACTGTAAATCAAAGTTCAGTTTTATTTACAAGATAACTAAAGGGCCAGTTAGTTACTTTAGAAGATGATTCTTTGCCCAAAGAGTCTTTTCTTCAGCTGGTTCTCTTACAGCCATTATGGCTCAGTTGCAAGTAATATATTTGAAAATGATTTCCTCTGTAAAAAATCAGGTCTAGGTTGTCCCTGTCATAAGGTCACTCCCCCTTGCATTCAAATATGCTTCCTTGAGTGTGCAAAAAAGGGTTCGAGTTAGTCCCATGCCCTGGGAATTGCACACAATCCACAGTTGATCTTTCCGTGATATACTACTAAAGGTTATGCTGGCTATAACCTATTGTATTGCTTTATCAAAATTGCAGATGCCTTTGAGAATATGTGAACATTATTCATCTTAGGTTTAACAAATGAGAACCACTGCCCAAATGCATCTTATAATTCAGTTTTCAGGATTTTGCACAATCACATTTGTTGCTGGAAGCCAAGCATGCCTCTTTCTCCATGTGCAGGAACATTGAGCAATCTGTACTTCTGGGGAAAAAGGAAGCATGTGCCCTAAGGGGTGTGGCATCAGTACCTGAGAGGACAGGCAGTGCAGAGCCAGGCCTGGGATGGGCCAGGCCAGCCAGAGCAGCAGAGAGGCAGAGCTGGGCCCTAACAAATGTTAGGAGTGGATATGAGGTCCCGTGGGCGGTGAGAAGAGCATCTGACAAGGATCCGCATCACAGCTCCAAGGGGTATGAACAAGCAAGGACACACCAGGCAGCTGTCAACATCTGAGGGATGGAACCAAATGTCACATGGGGTATCTAGGCAGTTACAGTTGTCACCATCTAGAAACATTGATATCTAAGGGTGTCAAACCGAAGGAAGGCTGGGAGAGTGAAAGTGGATTCCAAGCAAGGTTAGATCTTTCAGGGTTAGAGCTACAGGCTGCCTCTCGCCACTCTGAGGGGCACAGAGGAGCCTGGGCACCAAGGGCCTTGACAAAGGCCAGTATTCTTCTTGGCTGCAGTTGCTGCGCATTAGCTGGAAGATCTGCTGGGTGCTGCTGACACCAGATCTAGGGTTTGTGGTGGCCCTCGGATGGCATTCCTGATCTGAGCTTGTTGGATTGAAATTTGGCAAGACTAGGCAGCAGGGGTGACCCTGGAGTGGGTGGGACCTACCAGAAGAGAGGCATGCGGGTACTGTCTAGTGTCTTACTTGGTTCCCTAACCTTTGTGAAAACAGTCGTGCCATTCCAATTGTGATATCTGGTGGTGGCGCCATGAATGAATGTGCCTCCTCAAAACGGCAGAAGAATATAGGTGGCGGGCACACCGGATTGGAGCTGGGAGCCTAGGCACTGCGTTTAGCTGTCTCTGCTAACTGGCTGTGGGACCTCAGAGAGCTCTCCCTACCATCACCTCTTTGGGTTTCATTTTCTTTATCTGGAAAGGAGAGGTTTGGACCAGGTGACTTCGAAAAGGTCGTTTCAGCTGAAATGCTCAAACTACACTGTTTGAAGAAGCGAAATAACCTTTAATTCATTTTCCTGGCTGTACTAAAGTTGGTGTGAAAGGTACATGAGATGTTCCTCGGCAACATTGTTGTTGTTTGTTTTACTATTACTGATTGGTTTTCAACCATTTGAAAGTTATAACAGACCCAGTCTTTATATAAAGGGATTGTCCAAGGAGTTCCTTTTTATTGGGTTCTGGAGAAAGAAATAAGAATAAATTGTGTTGCAGAGTCATCACGATTGGGAGCAGCTGGCTCTGTTTTGTACTATGAAACTGGTTCTGTTACCAGAAAGGGGTCCCAATTCAGACCCCAAGAGAGGGTTACTGGATTTTGCCCAAGAAAGAGTGACAAGTCCACAGAGTAAAGTGGAAGCAAGTTTATTAGAGAAGTAACAAAACAAAAGAAAGGCTGTTTCATAGAGCAGCCCCAGAGGCTGCTGGTTGGCTATTTTTATGCTTATTTCTTGATCATATGCTAAACAAGGAGTGCATAATTCATGAGTTTTCCTGGAAAGGGGCAGGCAATTCTCGGAACTAGGGTTCCTCCCCTTTTTAGACCATATAGGGTAACCTCTAGGCTTTGCTATAGCATTTGTAAACTGTCATGGTGCTGATGGGAGTGCCTTTTAGCTTGCTAACATATTATAATTAGTATATAATGGGCAATGAGGACAACCAGAGGTCACTGTCATTGCCATCTTAGTTTTGATGGGTTTTGGCCAGCTTCAGCCGGCTTCTTTACTGCAACCTGCTTTATCAGCAGGGTCTTTATGACCTGTATCTTGTGACCTCCTCTCCCATCCTGTGACTGAGAATGCCTAAGCTCCTGGAAATGCAGCCCAGTAGGTCTCAGCCTCATTTTACCCAGCCTTATTCAAGGTAGAGTCGCTCTGGTTCAAACGTCTCTGGCAATTTAACAATAAGAGCAGCTACCTCAGATTCCATCTGCTACTCGTAACTATTTTGAGAAAGGTAATTCTGCTAGTAATTGAAGGCAGCGGCTTGCTTTTTCCCATGCCAGACAATAATTAGACATTAATATTGGAGCAGTATAACTTCCAGCAATTCATCCATTCTTTTGAGCCTGTGGTATTTTTCTAAGTAATTTCTCTTGCAAATTAGGTAATTACTTTTATTTAAGCTTAGTATAATTATACTGAAAGTTCAATGTTTTCTTATATAAAATTTCAAGAGGAAAATTTTACCAAATATCAAAGTAATTTTATGAGATTTTTCTAATTGACACTAGATTTTAGTTGAGAAGCAGGTGGGTGAAGAAAGTTTATTACTTAGGTTTGTTAAACAAATTGAGGAGGTTAAACTGTAGGCCAGCTTCCCAGGGGCTGTATGCAAATTTGCTTTCTAACTTTGCACTGACTGGGGTACTTTTCTGGCACTTTTCAGCTATGTGTGACTCCTCTCACCTTTTATATTTATTTTCTTTTGACTCTAAAATCATTTCTCCTCAGTGCAGACCATTGGAGTCTGTGCCTTCTGCCTCACAGTGAATTGAAATAGCCATTTGAAAAGAGACTGGACCATTTGCCTAATCCCATTGGTTTATTTGAATAATAACAGGTCATGAGTGTTCTTCCTGCCAGACAGCTCTATGTCCTTTTATTGTAGAATCTGTGGGAGCGAGCAGATCACTTACTGGAATTTACTTTTGGGGTTAAATTTCCCAACCAATGGACACTTCACTCTCTTTTTTACTACATAGGTGCTCTTTGAAGGCCATGCCAAAGCTCCAACTGTCCCTCGTCATTTGGTTCATCTTATTTTTCAACACCTGGATTTTCAGGGACAGCAGATAAAGGCTCTGGTTGTCAACTTCATAGCCAGAGAACTGCTCTGTGGCCACCACTGCCAGTAGCACTGACATACTTCAGTGTTTGTTCTGTGGACAGGAAAGTAGGCAATCAAGGCTAGAAAAATAATTCTGGATTCCTACTCTTTTTAATGCAACCTCCCTGGGCACATGTTTGCCACTTTTGATCTCTAAGTCCCTTGGGAATCAGTGTTAGGTTGGTATTCTTTTACTATTTGAATTTTTAACAACAGATGAAAGTTTAAAGCTGGTGGCGGTGATAGTGATGGAGATGAGGATGACGATCTGACCTTTGTTGAGCATTTACTTTGTGCAGGGCTCTGTGCTAAATGCTTTATATGGATTATTATGTTTCATCCTCATAGCACCTCTGTATAGAGGTAACTTGGCCAAAGGCATACAACGTAGAAATGGTTGATCTGGGATTCAAATTCAGGCACTTTGATTCCAGAGCCTGTGCTCTTAAACCCTATGCCTTATTCCAGATGGGGGTTGATGCATCTATCTTCACACCCCTCTTCCTGTCCCACTTCTCTTTTCATACCATACCACATTAGTATTC
The DNA here is from genome assembly GCF_001604975.1 of Cebus imitator. Classification (NCBI taxonomy): domain Eukaryota; kingdom Metazoa; phylum Chordata; class Mammalia; order Primates; family Cebidae; genus Cebus; species Cebus imitator. The sequence goes on along the minus strand of NW_016107481.1, from coordinate 1,690,183 downwards.
AAGGTAACACCCCAAATACCCTAATGATTATGAACTGAAAGGAAGATGAAGAATTTTAGGAAAAAAGTCTGTTCACCCATGTAACCCACCACGTTACTTGTTGGGAAACGTGTAACCTGTTTTAATAGAGTATTAAAGTTCAGGAGAAGTTCTGTGATTTTCAGTAGTAACTCACAGAAAAAGCCCAGAAAACATAAATGGTTTATGCATATTATGATTTATGACAAAACATTTAAAATAGTTGAGATAGTGCCATCCTACCCAATTTTCTGAAATTTTGAAGTATAGGCATGTTAGTGCTGTTTGCCTTGGATTCTGTGACCACTTTTTACAACATTTGAGAGCACTTGGGCTTATACAGTAAAAATGATTACACCACACCAGAGATGATATTTTTTTAAATGGTGAAAGGGAGGAGTGACCATTTCTCTGAAACAGTGCACACACACAGGAAAGCGTGGACTTGGACAGAAGGAGCAATAAATACCATTCCAAAATTTGCCATGATTTACATACCTATAGATGTATTTAATTCTTAGCAAGTTAAATATTTGAGATACTGAATTTTCTCCATATTTTCACTACCTAACTTTAAAAAATAAAAATGCCTGCATGTCTTGGATACTCGGTAAATGTTAATTTCCTCTCCTTCCTCTCAGCCAAACTAGAGGTTTTTTGGGAAGGGAGGGTTGAGGAAGGGAAAGTTGTGAACGTCAGTTGGAAGCTGATCCAAGAGAGGCATTGCTTTTTGGAACACATTTGATCTTTCCAGAATAAAAATACTCTAAAGGACCAGCCAGGTTTTGTCCTCAAGCTGAGGTCGAGGTGAGGGGAAACTGAGTGGAAAGATGGAGAAATGCTTAATTGACAGACTAGGGCGTTCAGTCTCCATCCAAGAAGGGAAGAAGGGATATCATAGGGATTTCTTTTAACACCGTGTATTTTACATTTTATTTATTTAGTTAGTTTGTTTTGAGTTGGAGTTTCACTCTGTCATCCAGGCTAGAGTGCAGTGGCGCAATCTTGGTTCATTGGAACCTCTGCCTCCCGGGTTCAAGTGATTCTCCTGCCTCAGCCTCCCGAGTAGCTGGGATTACAGGCGCCTGCCACCACACCCAGCTAATTTTTGTATTTTTAACAGAGACAGCGTTTCACTATGTTGGCCAGGCTTGTCTCAAACTCATAACCTCAGGTGATCTGCCTGCCTCTGCCTCCCAAACTGCTGGGATTACAGGTGTGAACCACCACACCTGGCCTGTGTTTTACATTTTAAAAACCTTTTTATTTTGAAAAATTTCAAATATATATGAAGATAGAATAGGTCTCAACAATTGCCAATTTATGGGGAATCTGGTTTTATAACTTTGTCATCCACTGAATTGTTTTGAAGGAAACTCAGACATTTAATTTCATCCATAAATATTCCAGTATGTTAAGACCCATCAAAAGATCTCAAGTAGGAAACTGATGATTAGGTCATTTAGGAAGACTACTCTGAAAATGGTGTGGAGGTTGCATTGCTGGGAAAGCACCCAAGAATAAAATATACATGATATGTATGGTTATTTCTTCCAAAAACTGTTTATCGAGTACCTAATATATGGTAGGTATATCGTGGACAACTGATCCTGTCTTTAAGGCCTTTACAGCCTAGTGTAGAGCTTCTCAATCCTGGTACAATCAGCGTTTGGGCTGGAATACCCTTTGTAGCTGGGGCTGCCTGTGTGTTTTAGGATACTGAGCAGCACCCCTCGTCTCTACCCACCATATGCTAGTAGCAACACCCTCCCACCACCAGCCCAGTTGTAACCAACCAAAATGTCTCTAGATGTTTCCAGATGTCCCCTGGAATAAAAATCACCTATCATGTGAGACACACTGGTCTAGTGGCAGGATACAGATAAGTGACAGGTAGTTGCAATGAATCTCATAAATATTGAAAGAACCCAGAGAAAGGATTCGGTTACAATGACGTCAAGTTAGTAAAAACTCTTTCTTAAATGGTGACTGCACAAAGACCTCCCGAGTCTCCAGGAGTAATCTTCCTCTCCCCATTCTTCCCTTTGCCAAATGCCAGTAGATGTGGGTACCAGTTGGACGCCTTGTTTCACTGCAGGCTCACTTTGTTCTATGGTGTCTAGTACCAAATTGAGCACTAAAGGCCAAAAGCTGTGGTCAATTACTCATGCATAACCCCAGAAATATCCCGTTTATGAAAACCGTGCCGAACAATCTGAGGAGGGAAATTTTGGTTCTAGAGGTAAACCCAAAATTGGCTCAGGGTATATGAAAAGATTTAATTCAGAACGTTGATTATAGTTTGTCCTTTCTGTAAAGAAATCTTTATTGTTATACTTTTCTTTACAGCAATAGCTAAGATTCCTTTCTTACAATCTTATCCTTAAACCAAAAGTAAATATTGTTACATCCACTCTTTTCCTCTCAGCATGCCAACTCGATGATAGGGTTCCGGTGGAGATCAAGCCATTTTAATTGTACTCAGGGGTTCTTAGGGATTTGGGAAGAGAAAAGTTTGAGGATAGAATCCTTTAACCTCAGTTCTGCAGCCTGTGCTTGTTATTGCTATGCACAGAAATCGCGAAGGGACTCCACCCAGGGGAAATGAACAACAACTGTTTCTGTTTAGCTCTGTGAAAAGGCCCCTATTCGGGGTGGGGGTAAAGGATTAGATCATAACAGAAATCCATTAAGAATTTTAAAACAATGCCATCCATCACACAGGCCTTGCTGTAAAACCTAAACTCTTACGTGTGAGCCTCCTTAGAAGAGAACCATAATTTTTCAACCACTGGGGGATTCTGAGTGAGAAAGTTTAACCAGGGGTGGTTGATTGGATGGAATTATTCCCAGAAGTGTGTATATTTCTTACATGATGCATACTGTAGCAACCTTTAAATGCCTTTGGACTTAGTTCAGGGAATCAAATACTACTTCTTGAAAGTAGGAGAAGTTTGTGGCTAGATACTCTTCCTTCATAGAGTTCTTGGGAGTTTAAAATGAGACAATGTAAGTGAAGGCTTTTTATCTATTGCAAAACACCATACAAATGTACAAATGTAAGGCATCACTGTTGTTACTGCCAGTGTGGCTGATGGGACCCAGCTCCCAGGAGAGTGCATTCTGTAGTTAGCACAATTAGTGTGTGTTCTGCATATTGAATTAGATTTTCTTAAAAACACACAATCATTTTTATTTTCTCAGTAATTGCACATATCCTCATCCCAGGGCCACTATGTTGCACAACTCCAGGGGGCACCATTTAATTGTGGTGTCTCTGATTCATCCGGTAACATTCCTTCCCCTAGAGCCGGACATTGATAACTCACGTGGCCAGAATGTTGACCCACCCATCGGAGATGGTTAATCCTGAGAATTTTCAATTCTGTTTTATTTGACCCTGTCTAGCTTCTATAGACATCAGTTCAAATGCCGCTTGTTTGGGTCATATTTTCCCAAGTTTTTTTTGCTTTTTTGCTTCACTGTGAATTCAGACACAAGATATGTGTTCCTTCTGTAGTGAATGAAAATGGAGATAAAAAGAGAGGTGCTAAACATGTATCACTTTTAAACTCCAAAGAGTAAGGTCAAGGTCTGTATCAGGACTCAGCACACTTTTTCCGTAAGGGACCACATAGTGATTACTTTTTATTTGTGGCTCATATAATCCCTGTCTCAGTAACTCAACGCTGCTGTTATAGCATGAAAGCAGCCATAGACAGTATGTAAATGAATAAGCATGGCTGCATCCATATAAAACTTCATTTATGGAGTCAATTTGAATTTCATATAATTTTCACATGTCATAAAATATCCTTTTTGGATTTTTTTTTTTTTTTTTTGAGATGGAGTCTCGCTCTGTCGCCAGGCTGGAGTGTGGTGGTGCATCTTGGCTCACTGCAACCCCCACCTCCCAGTTCAAGAGATTCTCCTGCCTCAGTCTCCCAAGGAGGTGGGACTACAGGCAAGGCACACACCACCATGCCCAGCTAATTTTTGTATTTTTAGACGAGGTGTCACCATGTTGGCCAGGATGGTCTTGATCTCTTAACCTTGTGATCTGCCCACTGCAGCCTCCCAAAGTGCTAGGATTACAGGCATGAGCCATCATGCCCAGCCCTTTTTTGATTTTTAAAAAATCATTTCAAAATATAAAATTCATTCTTAGTTCATGGGACAAAATACAGAAATAAGCAGTGGATTATAATATCCCAACTGCTGGTCTCAGCCTCACTGCTGAAGATAATGGGTAGCTGTGCACAAATAGTTATCAGTGCTTCCCCAGCTAACGACAAAGCTACGCTCACCAGTCGTTTAGCCTACTAGGCAGAACTTTGGAATTCTGGTTCAACCTCTGCCCTGATGCTTTCCAGCTGTGACCTTGGGCTCTGGTCACATGATATCATAGTCTCAGGCTGCTCATTTCCAAAACAGTAATACAAAATTTTTTTCTGCCTTCCCCGTAGCACTGGTGTGAACCACATATGAGCATATTCATTGTCTAATTCCTGGTTTCCTCTGTGGCCTCCATTTGAAAAAAGTACACCAACATTTTAATCATCCTTCACCAAACATTTCTGGAAGACCTATTCTATGCCAGCCTTGGGGATATACAGATGACTGAGAACTAGACCTTGCCCTCAGAGGAAAATTTAAAAAGAGAGAGAGAGAACTAAAACTAGGAGGCATTGTGGCACACGTGTAACAAAGGAGGGGTGGAATGAGCAAGGATGGGAGACACTGGCTCTGCGGGGATGGATATGGAACAGTGGGAGACTCAGGCAAAGGTCCCTCAGTGAAAATGCCAGCAAAGCAGGTCTGGGGAGGAGGGTGTCTTGGGATAGCTTGCAAAGCATGATGGCACGGAGCAGCAAAGAGAATTTGGGGAACTTAAATTACTAAGTTTGGGGAGCCCATCATGGGTGAAGGACCCTGTCAGGAAAGGAGGCTGGAGAGAGAGGGTAGAGGAAGGAGGGAAAACTTTGTGTGCCATGTTAAAGAGTTTGAATTTTTTTTCCCTATAAAGGAAGGAGAGTCGTGAAGGGGTTTAATCAGGGTTATAAAATGATCAGCTCTGGGCTCTGGAATTTTCACTCTGGGGCCAATGTGGAGGAGGAAATAATTTGGGGGAGGGTAGTGGTGGAGACAAGGGGGCCTCTGTGATAATCCTGATGAGCAATGAAGGGGAGTTAAACTACAGGATAATAGCATTAAGGATAGAAGACCCAAGATACTTTTACAAAGTGTGTATATTTAAAGAATATTTTGAATGCTGGGTGCAGTGGCTCATGCCTATAATCCCAGCATTTTGGGAGGTCAAGGCAGGTGGATTGCTTGATCCCAGGAGTTAGAGACCAGCCAGGGCAACAGGACAAAGTCGTGTCTTTACAAAAAATATAAAAATCAGCTGGTGTGGTGGCGTAAGGTTGTAGCTCCAGCCACTCAGGAGGCTAAAGTGGAAGAATCTCTTGAGCCTGGGAGGCGGAGACTGCAGTGAGCTGAGGGCCCCGTGCCCACCAGCCTGAGCAACAAAGTGAGACCCTCAAGAATATTTTGAAAGCAGAATAATATTATAGACTATACTGGAAAAGCATGGTATTTAAAGGTATTCGTTTTTTTGTAAGTAAATAAAAAGATACACAAACACACACACAAATTGTCAGACCCAAATTCCCCAAGTTTAGGTGTTTGCCTTCAAATTTTCTTCAAATCAGAGAGCCTGTATAATTGATTATTAACAAAGTACAATACTTAAAATTTCCAGGTAACTCATTATAGTTTTGATATCTGAAGAGAATCGTTGACAGAGCTTTCTCAAAGTATTTATTAAGAAATGGAAAAGTGTCAGTTTCTGCCGAGATTTTGATGACCCTTTGCTTAAATCTTGGTTCTCCATGGAATACATTGTGATTTGTGTTTTTGTTTCAGAAAAAGGTCCAAGTATGAAGGAACCAAATCCAATTTCTCCACGTAAGTCTTTATGCAGTTATTTTGAAATAAAACCTCCTGGGCTTTCCTAAGAATGAGTTGGTTAGTGAACATTTGCCAGACTTTGAGTTTTGATAAGGAGACTTCTGCTCTCATTCTCCCTTCCCCTTTCCTCTTTTTGCTCATAGTTTTTTCCTTTCCTCTGTCCTTTTTTTATCCCTGCTTTCTTTTTCCCTTTCCACCTTTACTATTTTAAAATATTAATTTGTTGATCCATTGGCATGTATGGCTTAAGTGGAAAGGTAGTAACTTATTTAAAGAGATAAGTTAATGACTTGCATTCTTGTATCTGTTCTGACCTGAAAGTCTTCACAGACAGCCGTGGGAGTGGTTTAAGTCTTATCAACAACATTTATTTGCTCAGAGAAGTAACCTAAGGGAACTCATTGCTATACTTTCAAGACAATCTGTAGTGCAAGGGCCAGAGGCACCAGGGAGAGCACGTAAGAATGAAAGGGAAAGCAACACCAATTACTACACAAGGAGAACTTGGAAATTGTCTAGGCCAATTTCATTGTTTTATGTGGAAGAAAATGCTGACCCCAAAATATTCCTGCCTCACTGGCATTGAGGCAGAACTTGAACCTGGACTTCCAAGCTGTCCACCCAGAGCTCGTCTACATAATATTGTTTCGTGAGGAGAATTTTAATAAAAATCTGTGCTTTTTTTTCCTTTCCGAAGACTCCCAGGGTTAGTCTCCATGGCTGACTCTTCACTACCTGTAACAATCAGTCTGGAAAGTTCCTTTTACAAAGCGCTTCATAAACCATTGTCTTAAGTGGATTATTATTTTTTAATTATGGAACAATATGAACTCAGAGACATATATGGACACATGTCCATCTTTGGAAATTTAGAATACTTTCACTAAAAACTTGTAATCATGTTTAATTTTTGCATCCATGGGTATAAAAAGCAATCATTTTCATTTCTAGGACTAGATTAAATAGGTTGACGGCTCGGTGCCACTTCCCCTCCAGAGGGCTCTTCCCACCTCTCCCTCCATCTAGTAGATCTTCATCCATTTTACAAACTCAGGTGTTGACCCTCTGACTTCAGCAGGTGACTAAAGCTGTCTGCATTTTTCAGAAGTTAAATGAACACAACAAAGAGCACAGAGCTAGAAGAGGGGGGCCCAGAACTTGGGAGTTTGGGTCCCTCCAGACTTGTGTCCACCATGGCATACTTTCCCGAGCCATTGGAGTGCTGGCCTGCTCAAATGTTGTAGGAGTGTACGGCAGTCTTCAGTGTAGAAAAAATAGCTTTCTTTACATTGAAGTGAGTTGAAAGGCAAAGGGACTTAGTCTATATATAGAGGTCACTGGAGTTGCTTCTGATTGGAGCAGAAAGTAGAAATAGTATGAAAAGTTGTGGGGAGATCCTGTATCTCCCACTTGTATCAAAACCCAGAGACCTTAGAAATTGTATTCTACCAAAAACCCCTCTCCCTTGGAAACCAATTTTAACTTTTTATAAGTGACTCAAAGAAGGTAGTTCTCTTAAATGAAAGGAAATGTTCTATTTCTGGGGCCTGGAATTAATTTCAGATATAAAAATCTTTGCCAAATAGAGAAACAATTGGTTCTATTTATATGTTTTGCTGACCATAAAACTGACATCACTCCCCACTGGGAAGTATTTCCGTTCCCCTCATAGAAAGATCACGGTTGGAAAAGTGTTACAAAGTAGGTTGTTTTAAATGACACAATATGAAGCCGTTAAGATTAAGAGTTTGATATGAGGAGATTGGTGAAATGTTATAACCCACAGGAATAGTTTATTTTTGTCCTATGTTTTCTTCTCCTCTCTTTGTTATCTTTCATATTTGTAAATGTTCATGAAAATATGTGTATAAAGTATTCTAAAGTGTGTGTTTTCTGTTCAGTGTCTCATTTTTGAAGTTGTTCAATGAATAAGCAGTAATAAGCGAGATTTTGATCATGGAAGTTCACTTTATTTTTCAAAGCATCTTAACCTGTGAATTTTCAAGCCACCCTCCATTCAAATAGCAGGTCCTCAGAGCAAGACAATGAAATGACAGACTTAAGATTTTACAGTTTTTGTAAATCTGATTTTTTACTTTGTTCATCAAAATAAATTACAAACTGAGAATACCTTGGAAACCCGATAATTTCATTTCTCTATTGAAAAAAAATTGCAAGTTACAAAATACAGTGTATTTTATTGGGATTCTCATTGCATTCTCAGATTTTATTAGTGTTCACCCTTTATGACAGTGCTTGGGAAACAAATATAAAATTCCAATGTATGATGCAGACTAACCGAAAAGTTGTGTATATTGGTTTCTCTCCTTTATAGCAATTTTCCATGGTCTGGACACCCTAACTGTGATGGGCATCGCGTTTGCAGCCTTTGTGATCGGAGCACTCCTGACAGGGGCCTTGTGGTACATCTATTCTCACACAGGTTAGTGTGACTGTTGGGTATGAGTTGCCAAACAACTTGTGTTCCTGCCACACACTAGACACTCAGTGTTTTGTTGGACAAAATAACAAATGAAAGAGAAAGTTCATTCCTACTATTTTTATATTTACATACTTGGCATAAATTGTGTTTTACAAAAATATAATGTGTCATAAACAGTAGATAGAAAAGGAATGTTTAAACTGTTTGTGCCAATTGCAGTTGCGATGTTGGTGAAATTTAGCTGCGAATAAAGCTACTTGGTTGTTAGGGTTTAGTTAAAGTTAAAGTAGACAATGTATAAAAATTAAACCATTCCATCAAAACCAAAGACTTAAGGATAGGCATATAAATGAGAGGAAGTGAAAAAAGGAAGCCATGATTTTACCACACCTGTCAAGGTATTGAGCACTGTCCATCAGAGTCCCTAATCAATGACTTAAACCAGATTTTCTCAACCCATGCTGTGACTTCTCTGATAAAACATGCAATTTTCATGTTTTTCTATAAAGTTAAATTTTTAAAATAGATTTCCATGAACTGAAAAAAGTGATGAAACAGAGCACTTCATTTTCAAGCTGTTATCCCTCAGTCTTCAAATCTGGATGTGCCCCTCTCTACCAATCCCAAGGTGAAACGTACTAGCCTGATGAGAGCACCCTTTCTGCCCCCAATACAGAATGCAGGCCAGCAAAGGGAGTCATTAGTACAATGGAGAAAGAACAAATGGATTGCCCTGCGATTGCTTCTTTCTTAGTTTCCTTACAACTATGGGAAGGAGTGTCATACATTTTGAGGCATTCCAGAGAGCTAGTTGGTCTTGTTCTTGTTTGTTCTTGGATCCTTGTAGTTTTACACTGTGAACCTAGGTCAACTGTGCTAGATTGATCCATCAGAAGCAAGTGGCAGGCCCAGCCTCTCTGTTTAGAATTTCATTAATTGTCCACTGAACCAGTGGATGTCATGATCTTTAGCTAACCCTTGGGCCAAGCTGAAAGGATCACTGATTTAAAGGGGAAAGAAGTACTGAAGGGTATTTTAGAGTCCTATCTTGACCCTCTTGATTGCTAGGTAAAACCTCAAGCTATTGAGAATAAAAACATGACACAGTGATCTTCTGATAGTTAAAAATGGCAGATTCTTTTTCATCAGAATTTTTCCTTTAAATATGACATCTCCTGACTGAGGTATTTTAGATTATGCCAGAAGGAGAGGAATGGACTCTTTCATGCCTACCATGGGACATTCAACCAAAAGTCAGCCCCTTGGCAAAAATTTAGAAGACTTCAGTAGAGGGGCTTTGAGTCCTCAGATGCTTGTTCCTAGTCAGCATACTTTTAGTGAGGTATGTTTATGTGAAAGAGAAAAAAATGACTCCTCATAATCCTAGCATTTTGGGAGGCTGGGACAGGAGTATCGCTTGAGCCCAGCAGTTCAGGACCAGCCTGGGCAACATGGCCAAACCCTGTCTCTACAAAAAAACACAAAAACTAGCATGGTGTGGTGATGTGCACCGCCCATCCCAGCTGGCTGAGGTGGGAGGATCGCTGGAGCCTGGGAGGTAGAGGCTGAGAGGCTGTAGTGACTAGTGGTGCCACTGCACTCCAGCCTGGGCGACAGAGCAAGAACCTGTCTCAAAATAAATAAGACTCCAGTGTCATGATTCCGAATATTAAATAACCATCTGTGAATCAGTTTAGGGCATTCTCCCTCATGAACAGTTTATAAAAGGACCAGAAAGACAGAATTTAGCAGAGCAGCATTTTAAAGTAAGTGATTTTGTCACAGGAATACTGACATGTTCAGTTCTCAAGCTAACAAATCTTTGCAACTTTTCCGATCTTCTGCCTGGCTGAGAGGTAGGGCTGTTGGCAGCCTATGTTGTCTGTTGGGAACGAGTTTGAAAGTACTCCAAGAAGACTGGGCTGCCCACAGATGTTTACCATGTGCCTTCTCAGCCACTGACTGGCCTTGGTCATACAGCTGCACTCTCAAAGCTAATCTTGGGCCAGGAAGCCAGGTCCAGGCAGAATATAGGGCGACCAAATTTCCCCCACTACTGGAACATGCTCCACTAAAATCCCCCAATAATCCGGACCCTCACCCACAGCCAAGCACACAAACCCAATAAAAAGCAAAGCTTGGTTATATGGCGTATATTGATGCTCATTTTATTTGGAAGTCTGTTGTTACTGATCCTTTTTTCCCCAAGCTAGAGATTTCAGGAGGGCCTTTAAAGTACTGTTAATGTAGAAATAGGTTTGTAAGTAAATTTAAGAAAAATGAAACCAAAAACCTCCCCTTGTGATGCTTTCTAGCAAAATGAATTACACTGATTCAGAAGGTAAAAGGTTTATAGACACCGCCATTTGGGCTTAAAATCCATCGGCATCACTTATGAGACAGCTTCAAAATTACTTTTTGTTAAAAACTGTAGCCTCTAGTTTATTTTATGGATTGCTTTTGAGGAATACCAGTGTCATACAAGCATGAAGAAGACCCACTTCAGGACCAAATGATAGTTCTTGTCCAGAACCCCTCAGTTTCTTACCTGGCTCGGCTAGCAGCAATTTAAATTAATAGGGAAAATTATAATGCAGTGGGCAATGGGGACAGCTAAGATACAAACACTGACCCAGTCCATTCAATTTCTACAGTAGTTGAAGCTGTGGAACTCATAGATCGTACATGCCATACTTGGGGGTTTAGACAGCATCTGCCACTATGTAAAAAACAGTCCTTAATTTGGATGACTTTCCCTTTGTTTATGCTTTCTATTCCATGTGCAGCACAGAGCACAAAACCAAGTCACGTATTTGGATTGTGGATATCTACTTACATACCTGGAATGTGTGTTAATCTACAAAGGCTGGGTTCCCACTTTATCATATGACAACTGTGGGCACAATAGGAGATATTATTCCCTAAGGCTGTATTAATTCTGTTGGGAAAATTCCGTTCCTACAACTTACATTCTCTCCTAAGATGCTGTAGAGAGGAGGGGTGCTTGGGGGCTGAAATGGTGCTGGAACCATAGAATCTTCATGCTCCTAGGGACCCTACCTGGTTCAGGGGTTTCTAACTTCTAGTCTGTGAAGGTCCCTCAAGTCATATGCAAAATCATATCTGTTTTTTTCTTGAGGGGAGGAACAAATGCTTTCATTTTTATTTGCTAGTAAAACTTTTTAGCTTTATCAAAGTAGTACATGCAAATAGTTTAAAGGTTGAAATAATTCTACAAGACTTGTTATTGAAAAAACAGAAAGAAACAAACCCCTACTGCCTCTACTTTCTTTTCTCACTCCCAAGAGCATTATTTTTGACGCTTAGCTCATTGTTTTGGACATTAATCCGTACTTCTGAATAACATGAGTGTATTGCTGCTTCTTGACTTTGCAGCTTTAGACCTTTTCTCTAGACCTCATGTTAAGGAAAATGTCCCCTTCTCCCACCATCCTCTTAATAGAAATATACTGACATTTTGGTTAGATCAGCATTTACTGTTTACATTATTATGACTACCTAAACGCTAATCACAATTAAGTCGTGTAGTATAATATCCTGTATGATTTTTAATTTTCCCTATAATTCATTATCTTTCCCCACCCTACCCCATTAGCTTAATCTTCTATATATTTATCATTAATTCATCTGCTGACCCTGCCAGCTGTCTCACTCTCCTCTGAATACGTTGAGACATATGGAATGTTGTACCGATTCCTTTTCTTCAGTAACTCTTTCCTGGAGCCCCTGACCTGCTTCTGTCTGAACTGGTTCCATTTCTGGACGCTGCCGTCTTCTGTATTCTTCATTGCTTCCATTCTGTGCATTCCTTTCACTTCCCTTTTGAGTCGTGGATGTCCTGTGTCATGCATCTCCTGCCTTTCTTCTTCCTGATTTCAAGCGCACATAAGAAGGCAAATGTTTTTCACACTTGGCATATCTGAAAATACCCTCATTTAACAGAAACACCTGTTAGATAGTTCGGCAAGATACAGAATGTTAGATTACACTTTTCCTTCAGACTTTTGAAAGCCCTCCTTGTTGTCTTCTAGCTGTGAGGATTGCTGTTGAGAAGTTCAGAGCTATGCAGATTCCTGATCCCTTTTGTATGTGACCTGCTTTTTCTTTCTGGAAGAAATTTTACAATCATATCTCTTGAGTTAGGTGTATCTTTATACATTATGCTGGGTATTAATTGGGTCCTTTCAGTTTAGAAACTCGTATCTTTCAGTACTGAAATTTTTAAGAATGATTTATTTTCTCATCCCCTTTTTCTGTTTTCTCTCATTTTAGAAATCATTTTATTTGAAAGTTGAACCTCTTGTCCTTTAATGTTTCTTTCCTGTTATTCATCTTTTTGCTTTATTTTCTGGGAGATTTTTCTCATCTTTATCTTTCAGTTATCTACTGAGTTTTTAATACTGGCTTCAAATTTTTTTATTCCAAGAATTTTTTCCCCTATGAATTTCTTTTCTTAAAAAAAAAAAAAAAAAAAAAAGTCCTATTCTTGTTTCATGGATGCAATGTCATCTGAGAATATTAATATAGGATTATTTAGGAATAAGAACATTCAAAACTTGTGAGTGGGGCATAGTAATTGTGAACTCCCTTAGAGTAATCTGCCTGGGCCATTTTATTGATGAACTCCTGATATCTCATCATTGGATCTTTCCTCTTTAGCTCATCAAGCTTTCATAAAGTATATTTTCCTGTTTCCTACTTGCAAGGTATAGGACTGGCTGTTGAAAGACTTTTCTAATGGGCATTGATTAAAATAAACTGACATGGCAACAAATTATATTTGGCAGATAGACACTGGAAAGCAAATATTCGGACCTCCCTGGCAGAGTATAGTCCTGGCACTTTTCCCAAATGCAAATAATCAAGCACATGGCAAATTCTGGAGGAGATAAACTTGTTGCATAGTTACAGTCAGGACTGGAACCCTACTTTCTTGATTCAAAGTTTCACTGTTGTTAAATGAGGCAAGGCCATCTTGCTTTAGCTCCTTTTAGGCTGAGCCAAAGAAGCCCAGGTGAGCCAAAACATTTATATGTTTACTGAATTACCCCCTTTTGAATGTGGTACTCTTGCCCTCAAGTGTGCCTGGTGTTGATCATTCCTTGAACTGTCAGTTTCATGAGTAAACTTCCCGTTTTCTTCCTGGATTAGGAAGGGCAGATCTCAGCCCAGTGGAGTGAGGGAGGAAATTGAGAGAACTATCCTGCTTCTTGTATAGAAGTTCAGCCAACACCTCTTGCTTATATGCCTGTGCTCAAGAGAGGTTTCCAGAGATGCCTGATGCCACCATTCCCTGAGTTTTTAAGGGTTTGGTGACATAAATTGGTTGTTTCTCAGTTTTTCCCTCTGTTGGTTTAGGCTTCAGCTCTCTTGAGTCTGCCAAGTCAGTTAGCATTCACTCATTTCCTCACCAACTTCCAATATTTTATTGTTGTTATCTTTACTTCTGTTATCTTTGTTCTCATGCGTTTATGCCTTTAAAAATCCATTTACTATCATTTTGGTGAGATTTGGGGAAGGAATGCAAGTCAGTGCCTTGAAATGCACTATCTCTATGCAGTTGTACCCTTGCCTTTTTTAATCAGTTTCTTAAAGGGAGTCCTTGGAAAATTACTAGTCTGCATCAGCATTTTTCTTTTTACATAGCAAGAAATCTGAGCCCAGAGAACTGATGTGACTAGCCGAAAGTTACATAGACATGGCAGTCAGGACTGGACCTTGCTTTCTTGATTCAGAGTTCGCTCTTCTCTTCCTATCCTGTTACTACAAATTCAAAGGGCAGATGGCCATAATCCTTTTATCTTCCTTCTGCTTATCAGATAATAAACATGAATTAACATGTATTTTGATTTTTCTTTTTGCCTCTGTTTAGCATAAGCTAAATGTTTTTGGTTTGTTCACTCATTTATTCGTTTTCTCACTCACTTACTCAATGGATTTTTTAAGCTGTTGTTAAATGCCAACGCTATTCTAGGCACTGGTAAAATAGCCATGAGCAACACAAAGTCCTTGCTGTCATGGAGTTCCCACAGCTTAAGAGGAAGAGAATAACCAAACAGACTGATTATAAGCAGATTGGCTCAGGCAGAAGCCCAGCTACAGGCACATATGCCAACCTTTAGGAAAGCAATGACCTGGTGAACTGTGTCAGAAAAATGGAGAACTGG
>NW_016107481.1:1664464-1675310 GCF_001604975.1 Cebus imitator | reverse complement strand
TTTTTGTATTTTTAGTAGAGACTAGGTGTCACCATCTTGGCCAGGCTGGTCTTGAACTCCTGACCTCGTGACCCACCTGCCTCAGCCTCCCAAAGTGCTGGGATTACAGGCGTGAGCCACTGTGCCTGGCCGGAAGAAGCGTTTCTAATCTGAAGAATTAAGTTTCCTATAGACCTCTCATGGAAACTGAGGGGAGGCTGAGAAGAAGGGGAAGGCATATAAATGGCCAGATGCTCTGGGAGATGCTTTGTTTTTTTGAGAGAAAAAGTCACACCGACAAGACACCATGAAAGCAGAAGGCACTCATCCTAACCTCTGTGTTTAACAGTTCTGTAAAATAATGATATGGGCATTTGAGTGAAAAGAGAGTGGATCCTACCTTCTTTATAGTCATATTGGGGTTCTCACCTGTTCCAGCTGCATCTTTCTGATCCCTGGGACTTGGTCTCTTGGTTCCTACCTTATCACACCTTAGCCTGTCTCCTTGCTGTTTCTCTTTTCATCCGGGCTAGGCCTGGGAACCTGGAGAAACCTCAGGCCTCTGAACACACTGGCACCCCTAGAGATGCTCCTAATGAAAACCTCTTATCCGACTCGGGTGGACTTTTGGGTGTGCGCTTGACTTTTGCTTTAAGAACACATGGTGTGTTCCACGGAGGGTTGTTGAAACTGCCTGACAGGTTGCGGCAGGCACACCTAATTCAAAACCTCAACACTTCATTGTGCTCTGTGAGACGGAGTTTCTTATACTCCTAGTTGTGTTTCTACTTACACATCGGAGTCGCCTTGAAGTTCGAAAAGCTTTTTACATATTGCTTGTTTTAAGCACCCTCACGCTAACAACCTGAGAAGTTGGGATTATCTCTGTGTATACTAAAGGGAAACACAATTAATACACCTGCTCAGGTAGCCAGTCTAGCCAGTGAACAAACTAGAGCTGCAAGTCCAATTTCTGACTAGGGGTTGTAGCGACAGCCGGGGAGGACAGCCTTCCTCCTCCTCCCGATTTCTCTTTCCCTCTTGCTTTTCTTCTTCTTCTTAGTTATTATCAGACTTTGCATCCTATTCAGGGGCCACAAAGACAAGAAAGATAAACACAGAAAACCAAAGTACAGATACAAACAGGTTGGCCACAGTAGAGAAACACAGAAAGAAAGTAGTAGGCAGGACATTGTGAAAAACTTCCGTTCTAGGCATAATCTTTTCCCCGTGACTTCTAACAGCATCTAATTCACCCCTCCTGAGAATTTGGCTGTAAAAGAAGAGTCTTTTGCTTGGAGGCTGGGGAGGAATGAATTTTGAAAATGATAAAAAGTGATCTAAGACTTATCAAATTAAAGGTACTACCATTCACTCTGCTTAAAGAGTGAGCTTGTGAATTAATTATAATTAGGATATCAAGAGACTAGCCATTAATTGGTACAAAACTGCATACAACACATAGACCTAGAAGAAAATATCTTTGTTTTCTTTCTGGCATCAAGGAATATTAAGTCTAAAGTATCCCCAGGTATATGGTTTTCAATCCTATGCTTAAGTATCTTCTGAGAAGGAGATTCCATAAATTCCCTCTATAACTAACTAGTCCTCATAATCAGCAAGTTCTTTTCTATCTGACCTAAATCCCCTATTCCTGCCATTTAAACTCATTTCCTCATGTTCTGCCCTCTAGGGAGATAAAGAACAGCTGTCTGCTTCTCTTCATAATAATCCTCATGACAGTGTTTGCAAATAGCGTCCTTTGGCCTAAATACCGAGATTCCCCTCACCTTTCTTTTTAACTCTTCTGTTGTTTCTGCAGAGTCCTCCCATGTTATTCATGTCTTTCTTGAATAGTCTCTTCCCCAGGACCTGCCATGGTGAAAGACTTAGAGATAAGAATCCAGTTATAATATAGACACCAAAGAGGTAGCAAGAAGTCAGATCTGGACAACTCCATGCCAAGCAAAAGAAAATATTCTTCATTAAGAAATGGGGTGGGTTTTTGGTTTTGTTTTTTTGTTTTGCTTCTTTTTGTCGTCTCCTCCCCCACTCCCCCCCCACCCCCCACCATAGAGACAGGATCTCTCTATGTTGCCCAGGTTGGAGTGCAGAGGCTCTTCACAGGCAAGATCATAGCTCACTGAAGCCTCTAACTCCTGGCCTCAGGAGATCCTCCCCCTTCAGCCTCGTGAGTAGCTGGCACTATAAATGACAGCACCTGGCTTTGTTATTCTGTTTCTTAAGGCATCCCTGGCAGTATCTAGGCCCAGCCATAGGCTAATTGTGAGATGGGTGGATTAATCCTTAGTGTCCTTATCCTCAGTGTACCCTCCTCCTCCAGAGTATGTCAGGCACCAGATTCCTCTCTCCCGTACTCATTCTCCCTCCTCTGAAATCTCTGTTCCCTCAATGTGGTTTGAGATTTTAGGAGGAAAGCATATAGACTGAATACATTTCCTCTGCTGGCGAAGTTTGTTATTTATTTACGAGCAAAGCGCCCTCCTTGAATTTCTTTTATGTGTTAATTGGGCCTACTCTGCTTAGCCTCGAGGTCTTCCCTGCCCATCTCCTTTAGGAGCAGCCTGGTTATATTTGTCACCCAAGGGATGTTTTAGAGAAAGTTGATGCTCCACAAAATCAGATATCACTGCAATGGAGAGCAGAGAGCCGAAGGACCCATCTGAGGTAACCCAGGGGTCTCTGCTGGCCTATTAAGTAGAAGCATCTGCACACTCAACTTTCTTCCTCGTAGTGAATTTTTCTGTAGCTTCACTTCCATCTGACAGTGAAAACACTTTTTCTTAATTCTGTCAAAAAGTAGGAGTTTTTTTTAAATGTGGTTATAGTGAAAATATTGCGTCTGACATGTGAAAATAGCCACAGAAGTGGAAAGGATGCTCTGAAGAGGGGACTTTCAATATTCCCCAGTAGGTTCTCAGACAGGGAGTCACCTTGGCCCATTATTGGATGAAAGTCAATATATTAGGTTAACTTGTCCACCTGGTGAGATGCATCCTGCAGTCTTGAGTGCAAAGGCTTCTTTGTTTTGTTTGGTGTTTTATTTTGAAGTGTTTTGCATTACCAGGACAAGAGTTTCCAAAACTCGGGAAGTTGAAGGATCTCCTTAATGGGCACTGATGAAAATAAACTGACATGGCAACAAATTATATTTGGCAAATAGACATCGGAAAGCAGATATTCAGGCTTCCTGGGCAGGGCATAGTGCTGGCACTTTTCCTGAATGTGAATAGTCAAGCACAGGGCAAATCCTGAAGGAGCAAACTTGCTCCCTGTTGCTAGATGAAGCAAGGCCATTTTACTTTTTTAGCTGCTGTGGGCTGAGCAAACAAAGCCCAGGTGAGCCAAAAAAGGAAAAAATGGACTTGCCTCCTGCTTTTCAGATGTATTCTTGTTCAGATAGGAAAATGTGTATTTAAAATGTGGTGCATGCATAGCCACATTAGTCCTTCTCATTGATAATGTGAGGATCCAGCCAGGTGTGGACCAGCCTGTGGTTTATAAGGGAGCCGAATTCTTAAAGTATATCTAGAGTTGTTTGGGTCTCTGGAGGTTTTTTGTTTTTGTTTTGACCTCAGAATTGTTAAGATATTTTATTCTCTTCTAGAAATAAAGCTCCTACTCTAGGGAAAGTGAATTTTTGGCAGAAAGCTATTGCCATGGAGGCAAATTTCCCCACCCCTTCTTATATACGCACAATTAAGAATAGAAGTTAGTGCTGGGGAGGGTCCAAAATACAGGTTTTCAAAAAATAAGAGTCAAAAACAGTGTTTCTCTGCTTCTTGGGAATATTGACCCTAGTCCCCATCCATCCCACCAATCCCAGAAGAAAAGATAATTAGAGGAAGTATAACAAGGGCCAAACTTCCACCAAGCATATGAATACTTTGAAGTTGATGCAAAAGTGTGTATAGCTGTGTGGTTCGTGAAATGGGTGACAGGAAAAGCTGTAACCAGACCCAGGGACATGAGCCAGTTCTACATTTTGCAGAACTGCTTTTTTCACAGAGGCTTTTGAGGGGCCCCAAAAAGGGAATGGAAGTAATAGGGCCAAGTTCCTGCACTGGAGGGCAGGGCCTCTGCTCCAGTGTTTTGTTTTAATGAAGCAGCCGGGAGGGTTGCTTATCTGCGGCTGATAGATGTGTATTTCAGCATGACAGGAAAGAGGAGGCTCATTCATAAACAGACCTGGCCCTCTGGGGTTTCCCACGTGGAAGGGGGGCATGCCGCTTACAAGAAGTTTATGAAGTCTATGCTCTGACTTTTCTTTTTTTTTTTTTTTTTTTTNCTGGAGTGCAATGGCGCGATCTCGGCTCACCGCAACCTCCGCCTCCTGGGTTCAGGCAATTCTCCTGCCTCAGCCTCCTGAGTAGCTGGGATTACAGGCATGCACCACCATGCCCAGCTATTTGCTCTGACTTTTCAAATTAAATGCAGTGTTTTTTATTGGAGAGCCCTGATCACTTTTCCCTACCTAGAGCCATTTTTTGAGGGTTGCACTGAGGCCGGTTTTGCCAAAGAGAAGACTAACTCTAGGGCCTTTTGCACTGTTAAATGCAAACCATGTGTGTGACTTGAGCTTTCCTTCCTCTCCAAAGCACTGCACATTTGGCATGATGAATGGCTTTAGCTAAAATGCAGTGGGGTGTGTAATGAAAAGTAGGATGCTTAAAGTGTTAGGAGATACTCACGCTGCACTCCGCGGGGAACCTCAGCAGGGAAGGGAGGCCATTCGCTGGCAACTGCAGTCCCCATGTGCAAACAGCTAACCCCTTCCCCAAAGGTTTTTCCAATAGCAGCTATCCCCCACCCCCTTTTCTCAAGTAATTTATATGTTTGGCACACAAGGCTCTCTCTGCTGTAGCTAGAACAAAGTATAGATTTCACTCCTGTTTTTTTGTTTGTTTGTTTTTGTTTTGTTTTGTTTTTTTGAGACAGAGTTCCACTTTGTCAACCAGGCTGGAGTGCAGGCACGATCTCTGCTCACTACAACCTCTGCCTGCCGGGCTCAAGCAATTCTCTTGCCTCAGCCTCCTTAGTAGCAGGGACTACAGGCACACACCACCATGCCCGGCTAATTTTTTTGTATTTTTAGTAAAGACGGAGTTTCACTGTGTTAGCCAGGGTGGTCTTGATCTCCTGACCTTGTGATCCATCTGCCTTGGCCTCCCAAAGTGCTGGGATTATAGGCGTGAGCCACCGCGCCCGGCCTTCACTCCTGTTTTTAACAAGTGCATTCAGAACAAGGCTTCCAAACTTCCAAAGTTCTGTTACTGCAATTTAAAGGTCACACCCTCCAAACCCTGTAATATCTTTATGACAGAAGATGGACAGTGCTTCCTGAATACAGGGGCTGGTCAGTTCCCAGCTCACACAGTCCAAGTAAGTGGTGGTGATTTCTTCAAAGGTTGTAGACCCTGAAATCCACGGACTTTGTCAACAACTGTCAGAGGTCTTAGCCACTATAGCTGCCCATCACTCAGCTGTCTTCTTTTTTCCCATGCATGATGCTTTAAAAATAAAAGAACAAATAGAAAAACCTTATTTTAGAAGGTATTCCAGCCATATAGGATCTAGTCTAGTTGCTTCTGCCCCTGGTTGAGAAAAACATCAGTTAAAATGGCAAATGCGGAATAAATTAATCTTTTCAGGAATGCACATACGTAACTTGTGTCTTTCTCTAACCCTGCCTTTTCTTTATTAAATGCAGGGGAGACGGCAAGAAGGCAGCAAGTCCCCACCTCCCCGCCAGCCTCGGAAAACAGCAGTGCTGCTCACAGCATCGGCAGCACGCAGAGCACGCCTTGCTCCAGCAGCAGCACGGCCTAGCCCAGCCCAGCCCAGCCCAACCCAGCTACTGCCAAGGGCGGGACCAGTGGCTGAGCCTCATGTCCACACTTGGATGGCTGGATTTTGTTTTCCTTCTAAAGACAGAGTGAATTTCGGTATAAAGATCACCCATTGTATTCACCCCACACCCAGGGCTAATGTAAACATGACCCTGGACTTCTGTACCACACTAGAATTCATGTGAGAAAGCTAAATGGTGGTCTTCTCCACCAGCCCCTCACAGGCTTGGGGGTTTTCAATGTGAAACACATGCCAGTTTTTAACATGCTGCTTTGTCCAGGTGAGAACATCCGTAATTTGGGGCCCTGAGTTTGACCCAGACTCAAGGATTTGGTAAAGGGATAATAGCCAAATAGTAGAACTAGTGAGGAGATGCGGCCAAATATTCTTTATATCTGAACCAAGATGTAAAACATAAGAAACGCTTTGAGGCTTTCAAAGCGTTCCTCCTAATTTGCACCTTCATCTGGATGCACACTTCTGACTTTGCTGCCATACCCTGTGGGGTCTGATGTGTCCCTTGATGGGTGCTGCCCTCAGGGACTGTACCCTGACAAGTGTCAAGGCAACATTCCTTTCTTGTGCCCTGGGCCAAAACCAATGCTGATGACCTTATTAGCTTCCTGTATCTTCTCATACTTGCATATGCCACTGCAAAATGTCTTAATGCAAACTTTGTATTTCTTACAGGCCTACAGAAATTGAAAATGACCAAAATCAGGAACCACAGATATGTGCCCATTCTTAATATTTTGTTCTGAAAAAATAACTTATAAATTAAGGTGAAATTCAGTTATAAAGTCAAGGAGGAATTTGCACAATTATATATTTGTATGTGTATGCAAGTACAAGTATATCATATATCATCTGGCACATTCATTTTCTCAGCTGAAGAAGAGAAAATTCATTCCCCTTTTGAAAATGTCCTTACGCTTTTAGAGTTGCAACTTACTCTTAAGTACATTTGGTAGGGTGACTGTTCCACTCAAAACATGTCAACTGAAAAGAAAATCGGCCTTTTTATAAAAACCAAACTCTAGCGAGATGCACAAGCATGCCAGATGCTGTTGCTCTCCAGTTGGTTATCTGAATAGTGTTACCAGTTCTCCCCCAGGACAGTGCTGAGATTGGAAAAGGGCACTCATTTGGATTGCCTTACTTCTCTTGCCTTAAATATATCCCAAAATCAAAAAATGCTTGAGGTGAATTTAATTAAATGGAATAATATGATACCACTTTGCAGCTAAAATAAGCTCAATGATACCTTTATGTTTAAAAGGAAAATGCCAGAAAGGAATTTTCATGCTAAATTATTTTACTGCTGAAGATAGCTTCGTTGCAAATTATTTTTTTTTCCAGAATCCCCCCAAACAACTTAGAATTCCATAAGTAGAACAAGTTAGATTCTACCCCCAAAATAATTCATAAGCAAATCCCACTGCCCTTAAAATAAGGAAGTTATGCCTGGTTGTCCAAGAATGGAACCTCAGTAGGAAATGCTGATGAAGTTCAAAACCTTGGGGCAGTGTCTACATGGCAAACAAATAGGTGGAAACTGACCATCATTTTTACCAAATCGTTGAGTAATAATCTGACTAACTTGATAGATGTAGGCATTCAATAAGGAAAATTTTAACCGAAACAGATTAGGGCTGAGATTTCCAGGCTATCTATATTGATCTACTGAAAAATTTCCAGATTTCCACATACAAACAAAGACATGAGTTAGAGAATTTTTTTTCCTTTTTTTTTTTTTGAACATAAGGGTATCTGAGTAGAGGACCTAGATTATGCTACCTGTGTTTGAAAATAATGTGCTTTACCTAACCTGCAGCAGAATGTATTGTTTTAGCATATTCTATGTATAAAAAACTTTAAAGATGTCTTCAAAGAAGACTAGAGTCTTTAAGTCACATATAGCTATATTTTACTACAAAATTTGTGTATAAAGATATATTTAAGTGTTTCAGATAAATTTAAGTTACTCCCTATGAAATGTTTAATTTCAGCTACTGTGAATTCTTTTGATCAGTCCTTTGCTTTTTTAAAAAACCCTTTCCATCTTGTTAAAAAGGAAATTAGCTATTAGGAGATATTAAAAGATTGATGTCTTAGAAGGACAAGGTTAAAACCTTCTGTAATATATTTAAATATATATTTTCAAGAGAGACGCTGCATTGCCAATGATTTTATAAATAATTTAAAATTAATTTACAAATTTATAGATGCAAGCCAAAAGATTTTTTTTAAAGAGAGAGGAAAAAAATCACCTTTTATTTGTTTGGGTCTCATTGTCAGAAGTATTATTCACATCAAGAAATCCGTGTCGATAAAATCTAATCTCATATTGGAGACTGAATGTCATCAAGTATTTCTGAAATGTTTCTTAAAAATGAACATATAAAAATAAGGTATTTTCTCCCTAGCTTCTCATTACGGTATTCCTAATTACTTCACATTTTACAGGTTTAATAGAAAGTACAAGCTTTATTTTATAACATGTTTCACAGTTTCTTTAAAAGTATTGTTTATTTCAGCTGAACTCTTCTATCTGCAGTCTTTTGTTATTTCTGCAGGCTACACCCTTAATTTGCAGAGGCTATTTTGTTTTGTTTGATGCTGAAGCTATTGCTGAAATGCCCTAAGCTCCAAGGCCAATTGTCTGTATACTATGCTATGGCTCTTCACCATGTGGTGTTTACCAGCTATTACTCTATATTTTAAAAAGCCAGAGATTTCTTCTGTCTAAATTGTTTCTATAGCATTTTCTAAACAAACAAAAAATGGTATTTACCTTGTCTTGTAATAAGATTATAAATCAATTTTCTGCGTGTGTTCTTAGTGGGTATCGTTGTGAGTGTGTTTGGGTGCGCACACCCGTGCGTCTTTTTGTACTGTAACTACCTCATGGTTTGAATGATGATTGTACTGCTGGTTGTGTTAACAGAGCACATTTTGTTGGGTGAGTCCTATGTGATTTTTTCATGTTTGTTTTATCTGGGGGTTGTTCATGAAACTGACAGATGTTTTTCTAAAACTACTATTATTATCAGTTTCCAAATACAATACTTCTCTCTTCCAGTTTTTCCTGAATGAGCCTGATTTTGTTGCTGGTTTTCATCATCTATGAGGGTAAAAAGAGTACCCTTAAAATCCCTGTGGCCAGTTTGAACACCCCTATTGTATTCTTTTCTCTGTTCACTGTGTCAGCTTTTTGTGAACATGCTTAGATGTATAGTTTTGATAACCACAGTTTTAAGTCTTTTATCTGTGCATAATAAAAAGATATATATCAATTATTAATATGTGTCTTGTTTGGTCATTAAATTCTACCCGCAAGCTGATGTAACTTTTTTCACTGTGACTTTCTCCTAAATGTATCATCTGTTCCAACTGTGTTGATGAAGAAGAGAGAGGAGAAAGGCTAAGAGGTCCAGAGCAGAGGGAAGGATGGACAGACCAATAGAAGAGTGCAGCAGGAGCTGTCACTCTCCTCAGAAAAACATGGTAGGAGACTTGGAAGTGGGTGTCTCGCCCTGGAATCCATTCCTGGGCCTTCTGTCAATCTCCCAGAATCAAAGAAAGAAAAATAATACATATTTAGGGTCTACTATTTTCATCTTCAAATATCCCAGTGCTGCTTCCAGCGTTCTGTATCTCCATGTGGTACCACTGTCTTCCATTCGCCCAAGCCAGAAACCTGGGAATCTAACTAGAGCCTCTTTGGCTCCCCTCTCCCCAAATCAATAAGTCCAAATGCTATTCTACCTCTAGAATGTCTCTTTCTTCAAACCACTGACTTATTCCTACTCCAAC
The DNA here is from genome assembly GCF_001604975.1 of Cebus imitator. Taxonomy (NCBI): domain Eukaryota; kingdom Metazoa; phylum Chordata; class Mammalia; order Primates; family Cebidae; genus Cebus; species Cebus imitator. The sequence continues at coordinate 1,665,644 of NW_016107481.1, read as the reverse complement.
TATTGTACACTACTGAAGAGCCATTATCTCCAGTCACTCCAGCAGTCTCCTAACTAGTATGCCAACTTCCCATCTTGCTCCCTTCAATTCCTTCTCTACTATGCAGCCAAAGTATCCTAAAAAGACTCAGTTTTGAGGCCTTTAAGTAATTTCCCCATTTGCCTTCAGCATGAAGTTCAGATTCCTAAGCATGGTTCCGTGGAGGCTAATCTGCCTGCCTTCCCAGCTACTTCTCCCACCTCTCCAGGGCTCAGTTCTATTTGGCATCCTTACCCCAAATTTGTAATGAAAACAGTTCTCATTCAGTATCAAATATTACATTATAACATTGAATATGCATTTACAAATTGCATTCCCCTTTTGAAATTTTTAGTGGCTTAAATGATTTGGCATCAAGGCCATCAGCCCATCCCTCACATTTTATACAGGTGGGCACCCACAGAGCAGGAACAGTCTACGGTGCCCCCTGTAACCAGCTCCTCTTAGGATATGTGGGTGGAATTGGCAGGTCAATGACTTGTTTTTGCCATTAAACTCTCCTTGTATCTACTGGAGCAAAAACCTAGGTGATTAGTGGCTTCAGAGAGTCTATGAAGTGGCTGGAATTGTATGCAGGATTTTATTGCAGATGTGTCTTGGCTGTTGTTTTTGGTGAGAGTCCATAGATTTTTTGTAAGAAAAAATTATCTTTCTTGTTCACACAATATATATGTATAAAATGAATGCAAAGAATACAGACATGTAGCAATGAAAAGGCCTCCATAATCCTCCAACTTGAATATAAGAATACCGATTTAGTGTATGTGGCCCCAGATGTTTCCGTAATTCATATCAACATATTCATTAAAATATCAATTCATATTTTAATGTCCATGACATTAAAATAAGATTGGATTATGGCCAGGTGCAGTGGCTCATGCCTGTAATCCCAGCAGTTTGGGAGGCTGAGGTGGGCGGATCACTTGAGATCAGGAGTTCCAGCCAGCCTGGCCAATATAGTGAAACCCTGTCTCCACTAAAAATACACAGATTATGGGCGCGGGGTGGCACACACCTGTAAATCCCAGATACTCAGAAGGCTGAGGCAGGAGAATCTTTGAATCCAGGAGGTGGAGTTTGCAGTGAGCTGAGATTGCACCATTGCACTCCAGTCTGGGAGACAGAGCAAGGCCCTGTTTTA
>NW_016107481.1:1657044-1664424 GCF_001604975.1 Cebus imitator | reverse complement strand
AAAAAAAAAAAGGATTATAACAGTTGTGACTCCTTCCTTTCTCTCTTTTCTTTCTCTCTCTCCCTCTCCCTCTCTCCCCTCTCCCCCTTCTTTCTTTCTTTTCTCTTTTATTTTCTTTTTTCTTTTTTCTTTTCTTCTCTCTTTTCTTTTCTTTTTTCTTTACTACCTTCAGGGTCTCATTCTGTCACCCAAGGCTAATTTTTTTGTTTTTAGTAGAGATGTGGTTTCACCATGTTGGCCAGGCTGATCTCAAACTCCTGACCTCAAGTGATTCACCCACCTTGGCTTCCCAAAGTGCTGGGATTACAGGCGTCAACGACCATACCCAGCCCGAGACTTGCTTTTTTCATATGACATATCTTTCTCAGGCCTCCTGCGATAAGTGCTAATCATCATTTTCTTAACAGGCTTGGCTTAAATTGCCCAAATAAAAACATGGTTCTTATAGAAAGTGAAATACAAAGATATTTGTTAAACACTACCCTTCCTACACGCTCCAGTCACTCACCTGGAGGGGCTGATGCTAACAGCCTTTTTTCAAACTCAAACATATTGAAACGTATTCATGAATATAGAAGTTTTTGTTTCGTTTACTAAAAATGGGACCACAATATGCATACATACACTGCACTCCAGCCTAGGCGACAGAGCGAGATTGTCTCAAATAAAAACAAAGACAAGAAAAAGAAAATTGGAAGATTAGACTTGAAAAATAATGAAAACATTACATTCAGACATGCAGCTAAAGTAGGTAATTTATGAGAAATTTAAATTGCTCTAAGTTGTAAATTAGAAAAACATTGAAAATGTAAGAGTATCCAACATGGCAAGTTAATTATTACTTTAAAAGACTATTAGAGATAGGCAAAAATTAAGTAAAAGTAAACACATGCATTAGAAATGAAAAGAAGACACAACAGATATAGAAGAAATTTTAATGAATAAGGGATCATTATCAACATTTATTTTAATAAATTAGAAACCAGACAATGTATGTGATGTGTCAGGAACAGTCAGAGTTCTGCTGGGTAAACAAAAGCCACGCTGAGCATTTCAACAGAGAGAAATTAACATGAGGACTTGGTTTAGCAGATGTTGAAGGGCTGAAAAGGTGAACAGAGATGAGGGCCCAGGGCAGGGATTATCTGCCACAAAGTTGAGCATGGCTTGCACAGTCCCAGTGCCAGCACCCCCAGGCAGATAGGGAATAGGGAGACAAACACTTAGTGGAGGGCACTGATGACTTCCTAGATAAAATGTAATTTTGCAAAACTATTTCAAGAAGCAATAAAAACAAAATAAATCTTTAATAAATCTTTTCTCTAAATTTAAGAAAAGTAAGATCTAAGAGTACAAGAGACTTACGGGAAAAACAAAAAACAAGGAGTAAAACCTAAATTAAAATCTACTCACAACAAAATAGAATACAAAATTTAAAACAAACAAAAAAAAAACACTGCTAAACTCAAGTGGTTTTACAGGTAAATTCTACCAGGTACTCAAAGAACAGGAGGAGGGAGGATCCAAGATGGCCGAATAGAAACAGCTCCAGAGTGCAGCTCCCAGCAAGAACAATGCAGATGGTGGGTGCCCACCATATTTCCAAACAAATTTTCACTGCCCACAGACCAGGAGAGTCCCAGGCAGAAAAGCGCCATGAGTTTTCAGCACAGTGGTTTCAGCTGGTGCCAGGTTGGCCCACAGAAACTCACACAAATCTGGGTGGCCATTTCAACTGGCACCTGGAATGCCTGGGAGACAGTGCTGCCCATTCAACTGAAAGGGAGGGGGCAGAGACAGGGAGCCAGATGATCTGGCTCGGTGGGTACCACCCACACAAAACAAGCAATCTGAAACACTCTGGATTGAGAGTTTTGCAGCAAGCACAGCTGGACGGACCCAGGATGGTCCAACTCAGTGCAGGGAAGGGCGACCACCACTGCCGAAGCAGTTCACACAGCAGCTGGGCAGAGCCTGCGGCAGCTCAGCAATGCCTCTGCTGGCAGACTGTGACTAGACTACTCCATGCAGGGCAGGGCATCTATGGAAAAAGGCAGCAGCATGACAGGACCTTATAAATAAAGCCCACCTTCCTAGGACAGAGCACCTGGGAAAAGAGGCAGTTATGAGTACTGCAGCAGCAGACGTAAAAGTACCTGCCCAGCAGCTCTGCACAGAACAGAGCTCCAAGCATAGCACTTGAGCTCCTATAAGGGACAGACTTTCTCAAGCAGGTCCCTGACCCCTGTATACCCAGAGACACCTCATAAAAGAGAGCTCAGGCCAATATCTGGCAGGTACCCTTCTGGGACAAAGATAACAGAAAAAACTGGCAGCAACCCTTACTGTTCTGCAGCCCCCACGGGTGATCCTCAGGCAAGCAGGGTCTGGAGTGGACCTCCAGCAGTCCTGCAGCAGAGGGGCCTAACCGCTAGAAGGAAAACTAAGAAACAGAAAGAAATAACTTCATCATCAAAAAGGACGTCCACTCAGAGACCCCATCCGAAAGTCACCAACTACAAAGACCACAGGTAGATAAAGCAAGAAAGATGGGAAGAAACAAGCACAAAATGGATGAAAACACCCAAAACCAGAACACCTCTCCTCCTCCAAAGGATCACAACTCCTCACCAGCTAGGGAGCAAAGATGGATGGAGAATGAATCTGATGAATTGACAGAAACAGTCTTCAGAAGGTGGGTTATAACAAACTTCTCTGAGCTAAAAGAACATGTTCTAACACAATGCAAAGAAACTAAGAACTTTGAAAAAGGGTTTGACAAAATGCTAATGAGAATAAATAGCTTAGAGAAGAATATAAATTACATGATGGAGCTGAAAAACACAGCACAAGAACTTCATGAAGCATACACAAGTTTCAATAGCTGAATTGACCAAGCAGAAGAAAGGATATCAGAGATTGAAGATCAACTCAATGAAATAAAACAAGAAGGCAAGAATAGAGAAAAAAGAGTGAAAAGAAATGAACAAAGCCTCCAACAAATATGGGATTATGTGAAAATATCTAATCTACATTTGTTAGGTGTACCTGAATGTGATGGAGATAATGAATCCAAGCTGGAAAACACTCCTCAGGATATTATCCAGGAGAACTTCCCCAACCTAGCAAGCCAGGCCACCATTCAAGTCCAGAAAATACAAAGAACACCACAAAGATATTCCTCAAGAAGAGCAACCCCAAGACACATAATCGTCAGATTCACCAGGGTTGACATGAAGGAAAAAATGCTAAGGGCAGCCAGAGACAAAGGTTGGGTTACTCACAAAGGGAAGCCCATCAGACTCACAGTGGATCTCTCTGCAGAAACCCTGCAAGCCAGAAGAGAGTGGGGGCCAATATTCAACATCCTTAAAGAAAGGAACTTTCAACCTAGAATTTCATATCCAGCCAAACTAAGCTTCATAAGCGAAAGAGAAGGAAAATCTTTTATGAACAAGCAAATGCTGAGAGATTTTGTCACCATCAGGCCTGCCTTACAAGAGCTCCTGAAGGAAGCACTAAACAAGGAAAGGAACAACCAGTACCAGCCACTCCAAAAATGTACCAAATGGTAAAGAGCTTCTACACAATGAAGAAACTGCATCAACTAATGGGCAAAACATCCAGCTAGCATCAAAATGGCAGGGAACAAATTCATACACAATATTAAGGTAAATGGGCTAAATGCCCCAATCAAAAGACAGAGACTGGCAAATTGGATAAAAAGTCAAAACCTGTTGGTGTGCTGTATCCAGGGAACCCATCTCACATGCAAAGATACACATAGGCTCAAAATAAAGGGATGGAAGAAGATTTACCAAGCAAATGGAGAGCAAAAAGAAGCAGGAGTTGCAATCCAAGTCTCTGATAAAATGGACTTTAAACCAACAAAGATCAAAAGAGACAAAGAAGGGAATCACATAAGGGTAAAAGGATCAAGTCATCAAGAAGATCTAATGATCCTAAATATATACACACCCAATAAGGGAGCACCCAGATACAAAAAGCAAGTTCTTAACAACTGACAAAGAGACTTAGACTCCCACAGAATAATAGTGGGAGACTTTAACACTCCACTGTCAATATAAGACAGATCAATGAGACAGAAAATTAACAAGGATATTAAGGACTTGAACTCAGATCTGGAACAAGCAAACCTAATAGACATTTACAAAACTCTCCACCCCAAATCCACAGAATATACATTCTTCTCAGCACCACATCGTACCTACTTTAAAGTTGGCCACATAATTGGCAGTAAATCACTCCTCAGCAAATGCAAAAGAATGGAAATCATAACAGTCTCTCAGATCACAGGGCAATCAAATTAGAACTCAGGATTAATAAACTAATTCAGAACCGCACAGCTTCATGGAAACTGAACAACTGGCTCTTGAATGTTGACTGGATAAACAATGAAATGAAGGCAGAAATAAAGATGTTCTTCAAAACTAATGAGAACAAAGACAAGACATACCAGAATATCTGGGACACATTTAAAGCAGTGTCAAGAGGAAAATTTATAGCAATAAATGCCCACAGGAGAAGCAAGGAAAAATCTAAAATCAATGCCCTATCATCAAAATTGAAAGAGCTAGAGGAGCAAGGTCAAAAAAACTCAAAAACTAGCAGAAGACAAGAAATAACTAAGATCAGAGCAGAAATGAAGGAGATAGAGACACAAAAAAAACCTTCAAAAAATTAATAAATCCAGGAGAAGTTTTTTTGAAAAGATCAACAAAATAGACAGACCACTAGCCAGATTAGTAAAAAAGAAAAGAGAGAAAAATCAAATAGATGCGATAAAAAACAAAGGGGATATCACCACAGATTCCACAGAAATGCAAACTACAATCAGAGATTACTACAAACAACTCTATGCACATAAACTGGTAAACCTGAAAGAAATGGATAAATTCCTGGACAATTGCACCCTCCCATGCCTAAACAAGGAAGAAGTCGAAACCCTGAATAGACCAATAACAAGGGCCAAAGTTGAGGCAGCAATTAATAGCCTACCAACCAAAAAAAGCCCAGGTCCACATGGGTTCACAGCCGAATTCTACCAGACATACAAAGAGGAGCTGATACCACTCCTTCTGAAACTATTCCAAACAATCCAAAAAGAGAGAATCCTTCCCAAATCATTTTATGAGACCAACATCATCCTGTTACCAAAACCCAGCAGAGACTCAACAAAAAAAGAAAACTTCAGGCCAATATCCATGATGAACATAGATGCAAAAATCTTCAATAAAATACTGGCAAACCAATTGCAACAGCACATCAAAAAAGCTTATCCATCACAATCAGGTAGGCTTCATCCTGGGGATGCAAGGCTGGTTCAACATACACAAGTCTATAGATGTAATTCACCACATAAACAGAACCAAAGACAAAAACCACATGATTATCTCAATAGATGCAGAGAAGGCCTTCAACAAAATTCAACAGTCCTTTATGCTAAAAACTCTCAATAAACTAGGTATCGAAGGAACCTATCTCAAAACCATAAAATCTATTTATGGCAAACCTATAGCCAATATCATACTGAATGGGCAAAAACTGGAAGCATTCCCTTTGAAATCTGGCACTAGACAAGGATGCCCTCTCTCACCACTCCTATTCAATATAGTATTGAATGTTCTAGCCAGAGCAATAGGCAAGAAAAAGAAATAAAGCGTATTTGATTAGGAAAGGAGGAATTCAAATTGTCTCTGTTTGTAGATGACATGATATAATATTTAAAAGACCCCATCATTTCAGCCCCAAATCTCCTTAAACTGATAAGCAACTTCAGCAAAGTCTCAGGATACAAAATCAATGTGCAGAAATCACAAGCATTCCTATACACCAATAGCAGACTTAAAATGAGCCAAATCAAGAATGAACTGCCATTTACAATTGCTACAAAGAAAATAAAATATGTAGGAATACAACTAACAAAGGATGTAAAGGACCTCTTCAAGGAGAACTACAAACCACTGCTCAAGAAAATAAGAGAGGAAACAGAGAAGCACTCCATGCTCATGGTTAGGAAAAATCAATATCGTGAAAATGACCATACTGGCCAAAGTAATTTATAGATTCAATGCTATTCCCATCTAGTTACCTATGACCCTCTTCACAGAACTGGAAAAAAATCATCTTAAACTTCATATGGAACCAAAAGAGAGCCCACATAGCCAAGTCAATCCTAAGCAAAAAGAACAAAGCTGGAGGCATCACGCTACCTGACTTCAATCTATACTACAAGGCTACAGTAATCAAAACAGCATGGTACTGGTACCAAAACAGAGATATAGACCAATGGAACACAACAGAGACCTTGGAGTCAACGCCACACATCTACAATCATCTGATCTTTGACAAACATGACAAAAACAAGCAATGGGGAAAGGATTTCCTGTTTAATAAATGGTGTTGGGAAAACTGGCTAGCAATGAGCAGAAAGCAGAAACTGGACCCCTTCCTGACACCTTACACTAAAATTAACTCCAGATGGATTAAAGACTTAAACATAAGACCTAACACCATAAAAACCCTACAAGAAAACCTAGGCAAAACCATTCAGGACATAGGGATAGGCAAGAACTTCATGACAAGACACCAAAAGCATTGGCAACAAAAGCCAAAATCGACAAATGGGATCTAATTAAACTCCAGAGCTTCTGTACAACAAAAGAAACCATCATTAGAATGAACTGGTAACCAACAGAATGGGAAAAAATTTTTGCAACCTACCCATGTGACAAAGGGCTAAAATCCAGAATCTACAAAGAACTAAAACAGAGTCACAAGAAAAAAACAAACAAACCCATCCAAATGTGGGAGAAGGATATGGACAGACGCTTTTCAAAAGAAGACATATATGAGGCCAACAAACATATGAAAAAATGCTTATCATCACTGATTATTAGAGAAATGCAAATCAAAAGCACATTGAGATACCACCTCATGTCAGAATGGCGATCGTTAAAAAAATCTGGAGACAACAGATGCTGGAGAGGATGTGGAGAAATAGGAACACTTTTACACTGTTGGTGGGAATGTAAACTAGTTCAACCATTGTGGAAGACAGTGTGGCACTTCCTCAAGGACCTAGACATAGAAATTCCATTTGACCCAGCAATCCTATTACTGAGATACAAATCATTCTATTATAAAGACACATGCACATGTATGTTCATAGGGGCACTGTTTACAATAGCAAAGACCTGGAACAACCCAAATGCCCATTGACGATAGACTGGACAAGGAAAATGTGGCACATATACACCATGGAATACTATGCAGCCATAAAAAATGATGAGTTCGGCCGGGCGCGGTGGCTCAAGCCTGTAATCCCAGCACTTTGGGAGGCCGAGGCGGGTGGATCAC
>NW_016107481.1:1654262-1656712 GCF_001604975.1 Cebus imitator | reverse complement strand
AAAAATGATGAGTTCATGTCCTTTGTAGGGACATGGATGAATCTGGAAACCATCATTCTCAGCAAACTGACACAAGAACAGAAAATCAAACACTGCATGTTCTCACTCATAGGTGGGTGTTTAACAATGAGAACACATGGACATAGGGAGGGGAGCGTCACACACTGGGGTCTGTTGTTGGGGGGCCAAGGAAGGGACAGCAGCAAGGTGGGGAGGTCAGGGGGAGGGATAACATGGGAGAAGAGAGAGAAGATCCAAGATGGCTGATTAGACACAACTCCAGTGCACAACATGCAGCAAGAGAGATGCAGAAATCCAGAGATCTCCTAGCTCCAACTGAGGTACCAGGTGCATTTCAATGGGTCTGGTCCGATGGTGAGCAAAGCCCACTCAGGGCAGACCAAGGCGGGGAGGGTTGCTACTTCACCCAGAAAGTGCATCTGACCTGCCAGTCAGAGGCTCCCCCTCTAGCACTCCAGTCCAGATACATCGCTTCCCCAAAAGCATCAGCAATACACAGAACAGGGGATCCTTGCCACTCAAGTGCCGGGAATTACAAACATGGAGTTGAATAAGAGCCTGTGGACTAAGCTATCACCCCGCCCAGAGAGAGAGGGAGCTGTAAGTGGGAGCAGCTGGGCGGGTCCACTACCCCATGACCAGAGAGATAGGAAGCTGAAAGGGGGAGATGGCCGGGTGCGGCTGGGCAGGTCCCTACCCTCCCCCACAAAACCCAGAGGGCTGAAGCTCTGACTCTAGTGGCTTGTGCAGCCAGTGCCACAGTCTGAGATGAACCCTGAATGATCCAGCCCAGTGGAGGAAGGCACAACCCACCACTAGAGGGGTGGGACTGGGCTACATGTTTTAACAAAAAACTCAGGAAGCCTATGTAGCAACAGGACGGGACGGCATTCTTGACAACAGCAGCGCCTACAGGTCAGCGGGAGAGGCGGGCCTAATCTCCCAATATAAACAAAAAAGACACAGGAAGCTTCCCTAGTAACCAGAAGGAGTCCCTAGAAACCCAGTAGCGCCTCCACAGGCAGACAAGCGACCTCATCAAGCAGCTCCCTGATACCACAGCCAGGTAAATCCACAAAGATGGGAAAAAAACAGTGCAAAAAAGATGAAACCATCAAAGACCAGAACACCTCTTCTCCTTCAAGGGATCACAACTCAACACAGGATCACAACTTGACCGAGGAGTGTGACGAATTGGCAGAAACAGGCTTCAGGAGGTGGATAATAACAAACTTTTCTGAGCTCAAGGAACATGTTCTAACTCAATGCAAAGAAACCAAAAACCTTGAAAAAAGATTAGACAAAATGCTAACTAGAATAACCAGCTTAGAGAAGAACATAAACGACTTGATAGAGTTGAAAAACATGGCAAGAGAACTATGTGAAGCAAACACAAGTTTTAATAGCCGAATCAAACAAGCAAAAAATGTGAAGCAAACAAAAGATTTAATAGCTGAATCAAACAAGCAAAAGAAAGGATATCAGAGATTGAAGATCAACTCAATGAAATGAAAAGGCAAGACAAGAGAAAAAAGTGTGAAAATAAATGAAAAACCTTCCAAGAAATATGGGATTATGTGAAAAGACCTAATCTACACTTGATTGGTGTACCTGAATATGATGGGAAGAATGAATCCAAGCTGGAAAACATGCTCCAAGATATTATCCAGGAGAACTTCCCAAGCCTAGCAAGGCAGTCCAAATTTCAAATTCAAGAAATACAAAGAACTCCACAAAGATATTCCTCAAGAAGAGCAACCCCAAGGCACATAATTGTCAGATTCACCAGGGTTGAAATGAAGGAAAAAATGCTAAGGGCAGCCAGAGAGAAAGGTCAGGTCACCCACAGAGGGAAGTCAAGCAGACTCACAGCAGATCTCTTGGCAGAAACCCTGTAAGCCAGAAGTGTGTGGGGGCCAATATTCAACATCCTTAAAGAAAAGAACTTTCAACCAAGAATCGCACATCCAGCCAAACTAAGCTTTGTAAGTGAAGGATAAATAAAATACATTACAGACAAGCAATTACTGAGAGATTTTGTCACCACCATACCTGCCCTACAAGAGCTCCTGAAAGAAACACTAAGCACGGAAAGGAACAAGTACCAGTCACTGCAAAAGCAAACCAGTTGGCAAAGACCAAAAATGCAAAGAAGAAAATGAGTCAACTAATGGGAAAGAAAACCAGCCAGTAACAAAATGGCAGGATCAAATTCACACATAACAATATTAACATTGAATGTAAATGGCCTAAACACCCCTATCAAAAGACACAGACTGGCAAACTGGATAAAAAGTCAGAACCCATCAGTGTGCTGTATTCAGGAAACCCATCTCACATACAAAGACACACATAGACTCAAAATAAAGGGATGGAAGAAGATTTACCAAGCAAATGGAGAGCAAAAAAAAGCAGGGATTGCAATCCTA
>NW_016107481.1:1649729-1653217 GCF_001604975.1 Cebus imitator | reverse complement strand
AAAAAAAAAAAAAAAGGGAGAAGAACCAAACAGATGCAATAAAAAAATGATAAAGGGGATATCGCCACTGATCCCACAGAAATACAAACTACCATCAGAGATTACTACAAACAGCTCTACTCACATAAACCAGTAAACCAGGAAGAAATGGATAAATACCTAGACACTTGTTGTACTCTACCAAGACTAAGCCAGGAGGTAGTTGAAACCCTGAACAGACCATTAACAAGGGCTGAAGTAGAGGCAGAAATCAATGGCCTACCAACCAAAAAAAGTCCAGGTCCAGACGGGTTCACAGCTGACTTCTACCAAACATACAAAGGGGAGCTGGTTCCATTCCTTCTGAAACTGTATCAAACAATACAAAAGGACAGAATCCTCCCTAAATCATTTTATGAGACCAGCATCATCCTGATACCAAAGCCAGGCACAGACTCAACTAAAAAAGAAAACTTCAGGCCAATATCCATGATGAACATTGATGCAAAAATATCCAATAAAATACTGGAAAACAGATTGCAACAGCACCTCAAGAAGCTTATCCATCACAACCAAGTAGGCTTCATCTCAGGGATGCAAGGCTGGTTCAACATACACAAATCCATAAATGTAATCCATCACATAAACAGAACCAAAGACAAAAACCACGATTATCTCAATAGATGCAGAGAAGGCCTTCAATAAAATTCAACAGCGCTTCATGCTCAAAACTCTCAATAAACTAGGTATAGATGGAACGTATCATAAAATGATAAAAGCTATATATGACAAACCTAGAGCCAATATCATACTGAATGGGCAAAAGCTGGAAGAATTCCCTTTGAAATGAGGTACTAGACAAGGATGCCCTCTCTCACCACTCCTATTCAACATAGTATTGGAAGTTCTAGTCAGCGCAATCAGGCAAGAAAAAGAAATAAAGTGTATTCAGTTAGGAAAGGAGGAAGTCAAACTGTCTCTATTTGCAGAAAACATGATTGCATATCTAGAAAACCCCATCGTCTCAGCCCCAAATCTCCTGAAACTGATAAGCAACTTCAGCAAAGTCTCAGGATACAAAATCAATGTGCAGAAATCACAAGCATTCCTATATACCAATAACAGACAAACAGAGAGCCAAATCAAGAGTGAACTCCCATTCACAATTGCTACAAGGAGAATAAAATACCTAGGAATACAACTAACAAAGGATGTAAAGGACCTCTTCAAGGAGAACTACAAACCACTGCTCAACGAAATAAGAGAGGACACAAACAGATGAAAAACATCCCATGCTCATGGTTAGAAAGAATCAATATCGTGAAAATGGCCATACTGCCCAAAGTAATCTATAGATTCAACGCTATCCCCATCAAGCTGCCAATGACCTTCTTCACAGAACTGGAAAAAAACACTTTAAACTTCATATGGAATCACAAGAGACACCACATAGCCAAGACAATCCTAAGCAAAAAGAACAAAGCTGGAGGCATCACACTGCCGGACTTCAGACTATACTACAAGGCTGTAGTAATCAAAACAGCATGGTACTGGTACCAAAACAGAGACATAGGCCAATGGAACAGAACAGAGACCCGAGAAGAAACACCACACATCTACAACCATCTGATCTTGGACAAATCTGGCAAAAACAAGCAATGGGGAAAGGACTCCATGTTTAATAAACAGTGTTGGGAAAGAAAACTGGCTAGCAATGTGCAAAAAGCAGAAACTGGACCCCTTCCTGACATCTTACACTAAAATTAACTCCAGATGGATCAAACATTTAAACATAAAACCTAACACCATAAAAACACTAGAAGAAAACACAGGCAAAACTACTTGGGACATAGGCATAGGAAAGGACTTCATGACTAAAAACACCAAAAGCAATGGCAATAAAAGCCAAGATAGACAACTCGGATCTAATTAAACTCCAGAGCTTCTGTACAGCAAAAGAAACCATCATTAGAGCGAATCAGCAACCAACAGAATGGGAAAAAATTTTTGCAATCTACCCATGTGACAAAGGGCTGATATCCAGAATCTACAAAGAACTAAAACAGATACACAAGAAAAAAAAAAAATTCAAAAGTGGGAGAAGGATATGAACACTTTTCAAAAGAAAACATACATGAGGCCAAAAAACATATGAAAAAATGCTCATCATCACCGGTCATTAGAGAAATGCAAATCAAAACCAAACTGAGATATCATCTCACGCCAGTTAGAATGGTGATCACTAAAAAATCTGCAGACAACAGATGCTGGAGAGGATGTGGAGAAATAGGAACACTCTTACACAGTTGGTGGGAGTGTAAATTAGTTCAACCATTGTGGAAGACAGTGTGGCGATTTCTCAAGTATCTAGAAATAGAAATTCCATTTTGCTAGAAATTCCAAATTGCTAGAAATAGCAATCCCATTACTGGGTATATACCCAAAGAACTATAAATCATTCTACTATAAAGACATATGCACACGCATGTTCATTGCAGTCCTGTGTACAATAGCAAAGACTTGGAACCAACCCAAATGCCCATCAATGATAGACTGGACAAAGAAAATGTGGTTACATATACACCACGAATACTACACAGCCATAAAAAAAGATGAGTTCGTGTCCTTTGTAGGGACATGGATGAATCTGGAAACCATCATGCTCAGCAACCTAACACAAGATCAGAAAACCAAACACCGCATGTTCTCACTCATAGATGGGTGTTGAACAACGAGAACACATGGACTCAGGAAAAGGAGCATCACACACTGGGGGCAGTGAGGGCTGTAGGGGAGAGACAGCAGGGGGTGGGGAAGGAGGAGAGGGTGGAGAGGGATAACATGGGAGAAATGCCAGATATAGGTGATGGGGGGATGGAGACAGCAAACCACATTGCCATATGTGTACCTATGCAACAATCCTGCATGATCTGCACATGTATGTACCCCAGAACCTAAAGTGCAATTTAAAAAAAAAAACAACAACAAAAAACAAAGAACAGAAAATTGCCAAGGTCCTGGTGGTTCTTTTATTCCTGGGATGGCAGATGATAGAGAATGAGTTTTTTTATATTAATCTTAGTATTTATTGCACTTTACTTTCTCTAACGGTTTTTGAAAGTCACGTACCACTAAAGGCCATGTATGAGACTGCCCATTGCCTGGCATCCTCATCAACACTGCCTACGTTGAAACAGAAGTTTGGGCTCCAGGCATCAGATTTAAATCTTGGTGCTACCATTTGCTAGCAGAACTGTTTCCTCGATTTTTTAAAAAATCTACATTTTAGCATTGTTTTGAATATTAAATGAGCTAGTCCACATAAAGCTCTTAGCTTATACGAATCACTTAGTAAATATTACCTACTATCATTGTTACCAACGTTATGTGTTTTAAATTTTGCCAATCTGGCCGGGCGCGGTGGCTCAAGCCTGTAATCCCAGCACTTTGGGAGGCCGAGGCGGGTGGATCACGAGGTCAAGAGATCGAGACCATCCTGGCCAACATGG
>NW_016107481.1:1645292-1647859 GCF_001604975.1 Cebus imitator | reverse complement strand
CTCAAAAAAAAAAAAAAAAAAATCATTTATAAAGTGTTGGTTTCTTGTAGCCACTTGTGAATGTTATAATTCTGTAAAGTGAAGAAATGTTATGAAATGTCATTTTCAAGGAAAATATAGTAATCTTTTTTGTTTCAAAGCAAGCCAAATCTATAACATGGCTCTTCCCTAATGCAACATGTTGGAAAACGGGCAAATCACTGAATTAATTTTTATAGATATCACTGATAATCAAAAGTTTGTGTTTTGGCATATTTGCTGCCTTTGTGCTTAGATTTCCTGATCTCAGCTTTTTCAGGGGAACTGAACACTGTACTTTACGTAGATTTGATTTCACACCTAAAATAAACGTCTTCATATGACATCACTTCCCCTTCCTCAGAAGGTCACAGCTTGGATTGATTTTTAATGACTTTCTGCATTTACTGCCTCTGAGAATTCATTAAAAAGAAAAAAAAAACCTTTAAATGTAGAACCACATGACTGAAGTGAACTCTACCTTGACTTAAAAAGAAATGAGGGTTGGGAGTGTGTGTAAACACACACACACACACACACACACACACTCTCTCTCTCTCAGCCACTTTCTTTCTATTTTATTAAAATATTATCAATATTTTCTTTCTGCTCAGAAGCCCCAGAACTGATGATCCTTTTATCAGTGAAAGCACACCACCTGTACAAGAAAAGAGGGAATGGACGAGGAGAACAAGAATTTCTTAGCTTTAAAACCCAGCTTGGTTCCTTCCACTCCACCAATCGAAGACTCAAAGCTGAAAGTCTTCGTAAGTGATTTGGGTGGAGCAACTTTTGCTGGTCTGTTACTTGTCCCGGTTCATAAACTGCCTATGACATAGTTTCTGCAAAGAACACAGTGTACTTGACAACAGTGTTGAAATAATGCTGAATTTTTAAATGAGAAAGTCACATGGATTCTGTTTGGTGCAGGGTGGTGTAGGAAGGGAGAAAATTTTTTCTTTTTTTTTTTTTTTGGTGAGACAGGGTCTGGCTCTGTCGCCCAGGCTGGAGTGCAATGACAAGATTTCAGCTCATTGCAGCCTTGACTTTCCCAGTGATTCTCCTTCCTCAGCCCCTCAAGTAGCTGGGACCTGCCACCACGCCTGGCTAATTTTTGTATTTTTACAAAATACAAAAGAGAGAGAAAAGGTTGTCTAGTATATAAAAAGCATATCAATGTTAAGTCTACCCCAAACTTTTCATGGTTCCACACAGTATTCTGGATAATTTGCTGCCATTCCTCCTCTTCCTGCCTCCCTATGTTTATGGAAAAATTAATATTCCCTAATCAAATATCATTTATAAAGTGTTGGTTTCTTCTAGCCACTTGTGAATGTTATAATTCTTTAAAGTGAAGAAATGTTACCAAATGCCATTTTTATGGTTTCTCCTTGTTGGCCAGGCTGTTCTTGAACTCCTAGCCTCAAGTGATCCACCTGCCTCAGCCTCCCAAAATGCTGGGATTACAGGCATGAGCCACAACTTTTTGTTATTTAAATCCAATATCGTAGAGCCTACCCCAAAAGTGGAAACTAGAGTTTCAAAAATCTTCATCTGAAACACAAACTTCTGGAGCACCACTTTTTGGTAAGTACAGCAACTGCAGAAGAGATTTCCATTGAGGAGTCTAGTTATCAAATCTTATTCCTGAGTGGAGAGAAGAGGTGAAAATAAAGTTTCTTAGCTCCCCAGTCAGCCTTAAAAGTGGAATCACCTGGAGGAGCATCCAACCTGAACTCTGGGGAAATCCACCGCTCTTTACCTTTCCACCCCAGTGAGTGATCCAAAGGAAGGTAATTACATTACTGCACCGGCAAAGGAAAAAGCAACAAGTCTTTAACCCAGCCAGTCAGACAGTCCTTATTTTGACAGGTTGATTTTTTTCCCTTTTAGTGTATTTCTCAGAATGCCAATGCATGTGATAGAAACTCTAGTTACTGCAAGAAAACAGCCACAGGAAGTGTAGGAAGCAATTAAAAGAAGCATATGATGGGAAATAGAGGATTTGGTTTCAAGTTGTTTCATAGCCCTGGGTCTGAGCTGAGCTACAATGGAGAAAAACTGAAGCAACTATGAGCAGAGAGACCCAACCAGTCCGTAGAGCAGAGCCCTCCCCCTGCCTCTTGGCCCCTGGCCCTGCCTGCTCCATTCCTTCCTCTCCACCTGCAAGGCCTTCTCATCACCTCCTCAAATCCTAGAGTGCTTCACAGCTCTGCTAACAGGCAACCTTTTCCATAAAGCCTTATGAACTGCCCCAGCTGTTATTTTATCACCCTCTGGACTCTGGTAGCACCATGCCACCTCATGGCTCAAGACACAAAACTTATTTTTCTTTCACCTCCCACAGCCAGTCCATCAGTGAGTCCTGTTGACTTCCAAACATATCTGCGTCTCCATCTGCACCACCACCGCCTGAGTCCATGCCATCCTTACCTCCAACAAAAACCAGCACATCCAGCGGACTCCCTGCGGCCGCCTTATCTCGGCTCACTGCAACCTTGGCCTCCTGGGTTCAAGTGATTCTCCTGCCTCAGCCTCCCAAGTAGCTG
>NW_016107481.1:1633620-1644557 GCF_001604975.1 Cebus imitator | reverse complement strand
TACTTGGGAGGCTGAGGCAGACGAATCACTTGAACCCAGGAGGCCAAGTTTGCAGTGAGCCGAGATTGTGCCACTGTACTCCAGCCTGGGCAACAGAGCAAGATGCTATCTCAAAAAAAAAAAAAAATAGTATACTTTTATAAATCTGGCCCCTACTCCTGTGTGTACCCTTCTGCTTCCCTGTAGGTAGTCACTTTCACTAGCTTGTCATGCTTCTTAAAACAGATGTGAGCAAATAAGAATCTCCTCTCTCCCCCTTTATTACACAGTGGAAACATATTAATACATGTGGTTCTGCATTTTGC
This sequence comes from Cebus imitator, assembly GCF_001604975.1. NCBI lineage: Eukaryota > Metazoa > Chordata > Mammalia > Primates > Cebidae > Cebus > Cebus imitator. Next base: position 1,644,252 of record NW_016107481.1, on the reverse strand, counting down.
TTGTCTCACTTCACATATTTTGTTTCATATCAGAATATAAAGCAGTACTTCATTTCTTTTCTACGGCCATATAGGATTCTACTTGGGGGGTATGCCATAATTTATTTAACCTATGCCTTTCAATGCACACTTATTTCCATCTCTTGCTATTAAAAGCCATACTGCAATGAGTAGCCTCATATGAAGGTTCTTTGGTTTGTGTGCAGGTGTATCTCAAGGAAAAATTTCCAGAAGTAGGATTGCCAGGCCAAAGAGTAAGTACATTTCTATTTTTTTTTTCAAGCCTCAAAAATAAGTTTATTATTATTTTAGGAGATAATACTTGTGAGCTTTTTTAAAGTAAGATAATAAGTTTTTTTTTCCCATTTATTTATTTTATTGCATTTTAGGTTTGGAGGTACGTGTGAAGAACATGCAAGATTGTTGCATAGGTACACACGTGACAGTGTGATTTGCTGCCTTCCTTCTCATCACCTAAGTACATTTCTATTTCTAATTGATATTACCAAATTGTATCCCATTGAAGTTGCACCATTTAAAACTACTATCAACAATATCTGTTTTCCCACCAGCTGTAACAACTGAGTGCCTTATCCAACTTTGGTATTTTTGCCAATTTGATGAATGAAAAAATTGTATCTCAGAGTAATTTTAATTTGCATTTTTCTTTCCATGAATGAAGTTGTGCATCTTTTTATATGTCTAAGGATTATTTGTTGTTCTCATGCTATGAACTGTGTGTTCTATCCTTTCCTGTTTTTCTATTGGGTTGTTGTCCCTTATCTTCTCAATTTCTAGGAATTCTTTGTATATTACGACAAAGATTAGCCCTTTGTCTGTGATTATATTGGCACTCAAAGTCCTAAGGGATGTGACTCCTCCTCTCTCTGACCTCAGCTCATTCGACTCTCTAACCTCCCTGTTATGCTCCAGCCATGATGCTCTGTGATGTCTTTGTTGCCTTAACACCTTCACATTTACAATTCCTTTGCCTGGAATGCTACTCCCCAGATCATCCCACAGCTGGTTCCTCCTTACTTTTCAGATCTCAGCTTAAGTATCACATGAGAAAGGTTTTCCCCATCGCCGAGTCTATGGGAGACACCCAGTTTCCCTCCATTACATCATTCAGTTTTAATTCTTTGCATGGCACTTATTTCTTGATAATATTTTTCTTAATTGTTTTAGTTTGTACATTGTTTGTCTCTCCCTATCCAGAATGCAAGCTCCAAAAGAAACAGGGTGTGTCATGCTCAGCAGTCCATCCTCAGCACTTAGAACAGCGCCTGGCACTTAGTATGTATGTCACATACATCTGTGATTAATGAACCTTTTCATCCTCTCCTTAGACATTTTTGCATGCCTTTACAGTGAGTATCATCAGTCATGTTCCCCAGCAAGAAAATTGAAAATAACATTTGTTGACCTGCTAATATGTGCCAAACACACTGGGCTTGTTTTTTCATTTGTTTATTTTTTTGAGATGGAGTAGCACTGTTGCCCAGGCTGGAGTGCAATGGCACGATTTCAGCTCACTGCAACCTCTGCCTACTGGGTTCAAGCAATTTTCCTGCCCCAGCCTCCTGAATAGCTGGGATTACAGGTGTACACCACCACATCCAGCTAATATTTTGTATTTTTAGTAGAGATGGGGTTTCACTATGTTGGCCAGACTGGTCTCGAACTCCTGACCTCATGATCCACCCACCTGGGCCTTCCAAAGTGCTGGGATTTACAGGCATGAGCCACTGCACCCAGCCTGGGCTTGGTTTTATTACACATCTCAGTTAATTTTCCTGGTCAGTCTGAGCTACTTAGTATTATGTCTGTTTTTATCAATAAAGAAGACAAGGCTCTAATAAGCCCTTAAAAAAGATATCCAAAAATACATGGTTAATATACATGGATCCAAATGAGTTAAGCTGATTTCAAAGCCCATTCTTTTGCACCATAGCTAGGACATTACCTTGTTTCTTTATTCTCTGCATGGTACCTCTTATTGTCACATTGAATATGCTCCATAAATTAGAGAACCATAATATGTCAGAGCCTAACAGGGCCTAGTGATCACCTAGACTTAACTAAACAACACAGAAAATTAGCAATAGGTTCAAGATGCAAGTCTACAATCCCTGACTCTTCATCACTATTTCCCTCTCCATTCCCTGTTACCATGGTCATTCCAAACTCATTCCCACCTTAGAGACTTTGTACTTGCTGTCCCTCATCTTGGTCTTTATTTTCTTCTGAGTACTTCTCCCAGTCTAGAATTTACATACATTTGTTTTCTTGCCTATTGCATGCCTTTTGCCCTGGAATGTGAGCTCCATGAAGAGGGGTCATATCCAACTTGCTCATGGCTCTATGTCTAGTGCCTGGAATGGTGCCCTCCTTAGCAGATCTGCAATAAATACTGTGGAATTTAAAAATTAACAAGGTGGTTCTAGAAGCAGCATGGAAAAAGCATAGGCTTAAGAATTGACCTGGCTCAGTGATTACCCAGCTGCTTCTTACTATAACAAGTCACTGAGCTTTGGTTTTCTCATTTCTCAAATGAGGGAATAGATGATCTCCATGGCCACTTACAGTGTGATAATAATACGAAATTATAAATTATTCATATGATTCAGGAGTTACTGTCAAAGAGGTAAAACTTACCCCAAGTTTCTATTTATTCTATTTGGAACATAAATCCTAAAAAATATTATATCCTTTTCTGCCTTTTAAACAAAATAACCAGAATATCATTTATCTTCTTATTGAATCAGAGTTATAATTCTGAAAAGAAAATACTGTACCACGTTGCAAGGAAAACATTAGGAGCATTTATTTCTATTGGCTCATATTTCTTCTCACTTTTTTCTACTTCTTCAGATGTTTAGTAATCTTTGATTGGATGCTGGGCATTGTCAGTGCCACATTGTTGAATTCTGGATTTTGTTGTCTTTAATTATGTTGAGTTTTGTTTTAGTTGATAGTTAATTTACCTGTGGATCAACTTGGATTTTACAAGAGTTGTTTTGTCCCCTATCCTTCTCCTCTCCTTTTCCTTTCTTTACCCTCTCTAAATAAAGAAACAAGAGCTATTTTTAAGGCTTATTAGAATAGTCTTTACTAGAGTAGCCTTTTCTATATGGTTAAATTAGCTCTATCCTAAGATGTGGCCTTCCTGAGGTCTCTACTGACTGCTCAGTGTGTTCAGAGAGAACACTCTCTATCTGGCTGGTCAAAACTTTAATGTCTCCTAGGGTTGTGTGAGTTTTAGTAGTTGTTTAGTTCACATCAGTCCAGTAGTTGTTTTTTTCCCTGGTAGTTATTCTTTGCCCCAACTCATGGAGTCTTGCCCCATACAAGTACAGCTTAATATTCAGGTAAAGACTCATGGGGACCTCTAAGCAGATGTGTAGATGGGTAGAGTCCTTTCTCTGTCAAGTTCCCTTCTCTCCAGTGCCTTGCCCACAAGTTCCAACCGTTTCAGTAGTGCTGAGTTCTGATGTCTGCCATCTTGGCTCAGCAAGAGGACCGTCTGCTGTCTGAGCACTACTGTCAGCATCTACTATCTGAAGCACTTTGCCCACTGTGGTACCAGGAGGAGGTGGGCAAAGTGCTCCAGACAAAAAGCCAGGGCAATTGACAAGCTCATCTCATTTGTTTTCCTCCTCTCAGGAATCTCAATCCTGTCTAAAGTCTGAAAACAATTATTTCATACATTTTTTCCAGTTTAAGAGTTGTTTACAACAGGAAGACTAGTCTGTTTCTAGTTATTCCATAATGGCTAGAAATGAAAGTTGCCTTAAGTGTTTTTGAGATGTATAAAATCTATTTGTTCCAAAACTAAATGACCCCAGCATCCTATGTATTTTTATATTTTTCCTTGGATAAAATAGAATCATTAGTAAGGTTCAAAGAAATTCAAAAGATACAACTAAATGGATGTAATAATGAGATGGACCCTTGGTATAACTCACTAAGTCACAGAGCATCAAGATTAAATAAAGTAATAGCCAATAGTATAGGCCCAGTGTTGGGAACTTATGGGTATTTGGTAAATACAGTCTTCTTTCTTTAATTCTAGGAGAGACAGCTTGAAGGCAAGTCCTATTTTGAAATGATTTGGTGAACTAGTTATGGAAAGGATTCCTGTGGTGAATCCTTTTCCAAAGCAAAGGATCCTACTGTGAAATGAATAAACATCTCCTAAACTCTTGTAAATATATACTTTTATATATTTGGTTAGCTTAATGCGTTCTGTGAAGATTTGTTTGCTAAAGCTAAGTGCGGGTGTAGATTAGATGTGGATATGGATGTGTGTTTGGGAAATGGATAGCGAAGAAGGGTTTTAGTTATGCCATGTCATAAACCCTGTTGGTCTGGGTAGAAGCCATGAGGTTTTAGAACTCTAATTTGAACGAGATGATAAGACAACAACAAATACAGGATGAGGAATCCCTAGACTGGAAAAAAGAGGCAGCCAATATATAAGTTTCTGCTGTTACCTGCTGCTCTTTGAAGTTCCACAGAACATTTTCCAAGAACCTCACAAGAAACCTGCCAGGCCATGTCTCTGCTATGGGCAGTTTACTCATTCATTCACTTATTCTTGCAACAAACACTGATTGAGCACTCAGTGTGTGCCCAGTACAGTTCCAGATGCTGGAGACACACCAGTGAACAGCAGACTTGCCTTCATGGAGCTTACATTCTAAGTGGAGAGGCTATCAAACAAACACACAATATGCAGGATTAAATAAGAAAAATAGAGCAGGATAAGAGTGTTAAGAGAATGATGGGGTGAGGACAGCATCTGTTTCAAGCTAGGCTGGTAATAAATACCTCTTTGACACAGGAAGAGGCACACAAACAGAGCACATAAGAGCAGAGACCAAAAGAAAGAGTTTTGTGGGGAGTGATATAAGTCTCTATGAGGAAACAAGGACTGCAATGGTCTGTGATAGGAGCAACATTTTGGGGGTATTGAGGATTGACAATGAGGCCATACTGGTTAGAGTGAAATAAAGAAAGGGTGAGATGTAGGAACAAGAGATGAAAGTAAGAGATGAGGACAGAAGGGTTGGGGAGGTGGCAGATCAGGTAGTCTTGTAGGCCATGGCAAGGACTTTGGATTTTATTCTGGATGAAATAGGAAGCTACTGGAAAGTGTTGAATTGAAGAAGCATATGATCCTACATTTCATTTCATTTCATTTCATTTATTTTTGGGACAGGACCTTGCTTTGTTTCCCGGGCTGGAGTGCAGTGGCTTGATTATAGCTCACTGTAACCTCGAACTCCTGGGCTCAAGTGATCCTCCTGCCTCAGTCTCTCAAGTAGCTGGGACTACCAGTGTGTGCCACTGTGCCTGGCTGATTTTTCAACATTTTGTAAAGATGAAGTCTTTCTATGTTGCCTAGGCTGGTCTCAAATTCCTGGCTTCAAACAATCCTCCCATCTTGGCCTCCCAAATGATCTTACATTTTAAAAGGATCACTCTGGCTGCTGTGTAGAGAAGAAATTGAGGAGAGAAGACCAGGGAAGTGGCTTTTGCAATAGTACTGATGGGAGATGATGGTGGTTTAGGCCAGTGTGGTGGCAGCAGAGTTGGTAAGAAAGAGTCTGATTCAAAGGAAAATCTGACAATAAGTGCAAATAGATTGGATGTGAGGTATGAGAGAAAAAGCAATGTCAAGGACAATGCCAGGTGTTCGGCCCGAGCAACTAGAAGAATGACAGTACCATTCTAAGTAGGAACGGAAACTAAGGCTGTAGGAATGGGGGTGTTGAGATTTGGCAGAGAAAATCAAGAATTCTATTTTGAACTATCAAGTTCATTCTTTGATATCCAAGAAAAGATGCTGAGAAGGCAAATGAATAATATCCAGGCTAGGAGTTCTGGGGAGCAGTCCGAGCTAAAGATATAAATGTAGAATCATCAGTACAAAGATTGTTCATAAAGCCATAGAGTGGCATGAGACTCCCTCATAAGTGAGTGATTCCAGTCCTTAGGGTGAGGATGAAGAAGCTGCAAAGAAGACTGAAACAGAGCAGCTGCTACAGGGAGACTGGCACTCACTTTACTGAATCCCTCCAATGCCCAGGCTCTTCACTGGGAAAGCAGAGAGAACAATTTTCAGCTCACAGTTGCTGTGATGGTTAAGTGAATCATATACTGGCCTGGCAGTGCAAAGCCCACTGAGCAGAAGGGAAAGGGCCTTTTTCTTTCCCTGTGTATTCTTTTTTTTTTTTTTTTTTTTTTTTTTTTTTTTTTTTTTTTTTTTTTTGAGACGGAGTTTCACTCATGTTACCCAGGCTGGAGTGCAATGGTGCGATCTCAGCTCACCGCAACCTCCGCCTCCTGGGTTCAGGCAATTCTCCTGCCTCAGCCTCCTCAGTAGCTGGGATTACAGGCACGCACCACCATGCCCAGCTAATTTTTTGTATTTTTAGTAGAGTCGGGGTTTCACCATGTTGACCAGGATGGTCTCGATCTCTTGACCTCGTGATCCACCCGCCTCGGCCTCCCAAAGTGCTGGGATTACAGGCGTGAGCCACCGCGCCCGGCCCCCAGTGTATTCTTTTTCTGTGTTCTCTGCACTGAACATTGTAGGGCCACATAGGACCATTGCTTAAGCTGCTCTGGGATGGTGGGGTTGGGACCGAGGCCCTTGGAGCCTGTTGTTTTGCCAGCTCCTGGGGATGGGACACTCCCAGCCTGATTTCACAGGTCCAATAAATAGGTCTTATCTGAAGGTAAGAGAGGCTGGTATCTGGGTGGAGGTGGCTGAAGAAGTGTGAAATGGGGTAGAAATAGGTGGAGGAGGACCACTAGGGAGAATGTAGTGAGTGCTGGATGTGCTCAGGATCTGGGTACTCACCCCCCTCACTGCTGAGAGTGTTGGCAATTGACTGTTCTCAGCTGACTTTCTCTTGGGAATTTCCCCCAGTAAAGATTTGCTTGCCAAGATCATGCCCCCTTCCCTGTGAGCAGCCTGCCTTCAACAATTGGATGACGAGAGGTTGTAAATCCCAGCCCCCTGTCTCAAAGCAGAACAGCTCTGCAGGCCAGTAGGGTGCTATGGCAACTTACGGAAGCAGCTGAAATCTTTGTTGCAACTGCAGAGCAGTTCAATTTTTTCCCTTGCTCAATCCTGCTTCTCTTACTCCTTGAAGATGTTTGTCCCAAGGGTGCTCTCTCAAAAACCTCCTGCATGCAAGTGTCAGAATCTTGCAATCTTTTCTCTGTGTACCTGAGCTATGGCAGTTGATACGAGAAGTGGTCTTAAGATGCAGACTCTAAAACGGGATTTTTGGATTGAATCGCTCACTAGCAGGCTGGCTGTGAGGACCCCATCACCTCTGGCAAATGTAGCTGTCAATTGCTAAAACCAATAACTAGGGTCAAGTCACAAGATATCACAGCTGGGGAAGTGCGGGACCTGCTAATAGAGAAAGGATCTCTAGACCTGGCCAGTATGAATTGGTCAAATCTGGGACAATGTGTTTGAAACTAGATTCTAAGATTGCTTGATCAGGGCAGGGACATGAACAGAACATAAGGTTGGATAAGAAAAAAATGTATTCATTATCTATTTCTATATTACAGTACCCCACAAACTTTGTGGCTTAAAAGAACACACATTTATTTTCTCATAGTTTCTCTGGGTCAAGAGTTCCAGCACAGATTTCCTGGGTCCATTGCAAGGCTGCAATCCAGGTGTCAGCTTGAGCTGAGATCTTACCTGAAAGCTCAAGTATAGAAGGACCCACTTCTAAGCTTACACAGTTGTTGGCAGAATTCGGAGCCTTGCAGACTATCAGACTGGAGGCCTATTTCTTTTTTTTATTTTTTTTTTTGGGACGGAGTTTCGCTCTTGTTACCCAGGCTGGAGTGCAATGGCACGATCTCGGCTCACCACAACCTCCGTTTCCTGGGTTCAGGCAATTCTCCTGCCTCAGCCTCCTGAGTAGCTGGGATTACAGGCACGCGTCACCATGCCCAGCTAATTTTTTGTATTTTTAGTAGAGACGGGGTTTCACCGTGTTGACCAGGATGGTCTCGATCTCTTGACCTCGTGATCCACCTGCCTCGGCCTCCCAAAGTGCTGGGATTACAGGCTTGAGCCACCGCGCCTGGCCTGGAGGCCTATTTCTTGCTGGCCATCTGCTAGAGGCTACCTTCAGTGCCTTGCCACATGGCCCTCTCCTTAAGACAACTAATGACATGGCATCTTGCTCCTTCAAAGCCAGCAAGAGAGAGTCTCATAGCAAGACAAATGTTACTTACATACAAGTAACCACATATAACTCAGCATGTGTCTGGATTGCACTCTACGGGGGAATTACACAAGAATGTGAACACTGGAAGGTAGGATCATGAGCCACCCTAGAGTGTCCTGCCATGGAGAGTATATTGATATGGGAGTATTCTCCTGTGATGCAGGATTTAACACCCTGGTATGCACCCGGGGAAATAGTACTAACTTGCTGCTCAGAGGAAGGGATGGCCCTAATTAAGTGAACTAGAAATATGAAAACTTCTATGGCAGATAGTGGAAGAAGGGATGAAAAGCCTCAGAGTAGTGGACATACAAGAGTGGCTATCTCACTTAGGGCTAGGAAACCCAACAGTTCTATTCTGCAGGAGGGCCCAGGGGACATGCTGTTTGCCTAAACAATACTTAATACACTGGGGAGATGGAGGCTGAGTGTCTGATGTGGAAGCTGTGAGATGAATCCAAGCACAAGGAGACTGTGGCTTGGAGAAGAGAGGTTGCTGTGAAAGTGATGAGAAGTGGATGGATTCTGAAATGACAGGATTTGCTGACAGGTTGAATGTGGGATGTAAGAGAAAGAAGAGTCAGGGGTGATGCTAAGGTGTTGGGGCTGAGCAACTAGAAGAGCGGAGGTAGATTTACTGAGAGGGGGAGAACTATCGGGAAAGCAGGTTTGTGGGGAAAATCAAGAGTTCTGTTGTTGAGAGTGAGATGTCTGTTAGACATTTGAATAGAGATAGGAATAGGCTACTGGATATATGAGTCTGAAGTTCAGGGGAGTCCAGGCAAGAGATATCAATGTGGGGGTTATTAGCCTATGGATGTGTAGACCATCCACACGGTTGAAAGATATCACTAGGGAGTAAGCATGGAAGGGGTCAAGGAGACTGAGCCCCGGAGCGTTCCAACCTTTGAAGATGGAGGAGATGAGAAAGCCAGAGCCTATCACAGGAGTAATAAGTGAGAAGGACCCACAAGGAATGAAGGGTGAAGGAGTAAGACCAGGCTATAAAAAGGTGGGCTAGCTGGTGTATCATCTGATATGATGGGCTTCAGAGCTGGGGGTGTTAGAGCCTCATGAGAGGCAGTGCTCTGTGGTAGAGGGTATAGCAGGACAAACAACCCCAGGAGAAGCTGAGTGTCAGGACGCAGCCCAGAAGCAGGCAGAGCAGGCAATGGGGAGGGATCAGAGAAGAGGTTGGAGATGCAGGCATTTTACTGATGAGAGATAGTGAGAGGCCTCTTCTCTCCCCCTTCCCCACACCCGACCACCAAAGGGATTCCAAAAATTTCTAGGTCATTTTTCTCTTACTCCCACCCCCATCTTCCTAAGAGCATCTCTGACAGACTTACTCCTGGACTTTGGTAAAGGCAACTGGGGAAGTTCTGAAGACATAAGAGACTCAGATCAGATGATGGGAGGAAGAAAAGGGTTTATAAAGGGGTCTAGTCCTACTGAATAGCCAGGGAGCAAGAAAGGACAAGGGGCAGTGTTGGAGGTGGGTTTGGGAATGGCGGTGTTGGGTGAGAAGGGGATGGGAAAATTGGTAAAGAAAAATCTAGGTGGGTCTAGATTCTTATAGGTGGGCAGGGGATTGGGGTAGAGAAGAGATGATATGAAAGGTCCTGTAGGGATTATAAATTAGACTCCCTTGAATGTCAAGAGACATGAGGAACAAGTGAAAGTCCTTTTTGATAATTTCTTTGTTGAATTGAGCTTCCTTGTTTTGGTGATTCCCTGCATTCTGGAGCTGGGCTTTGGGTATTGACGAGGATAGGGTTTCAGTTAGATAATGACAGTTGGATTCAAGACACTGACAGTCCCCACCTTATGAATTTTCTGTTTTACAACGGTACAAAAGCAATACATGTTCAGCAAAAACCATACTTCAAATTTTGATTCAAAATTATTTGTTATAATTTTACTATAAAATAGGCTCTGTGTTAGATGATTTTGCCCAATTGTAGCCTGATGCATGTGTTCTGATTGTGTTTAAGGTAGGCAAGGCTAAGCTATGATGTTCAGTAGGTCGAGTGTATTAAACTTATCTTCAATTTATGATATTTTTAAATGTACAATGTGTTTATTGGGACATAGTCCCATCATAAATCGAGGAATGTCTGTATTTGATTGAAGTTAGATAAAGTTTAAGTTCGATAAAGCTACTTGATTCAAGTAAAGATTCTGGTCTTTGGGAGAGACAAAACATGGTAGACAACCCTTACAGGATACTGTTATGAGGGGCTTATCCAACTCTGTTCAGTTATTCATCTATCCAGTCATTCAGGCAACCAATCCTTTAGGAGAGGAGGGGCTCTGTTTCATTTCTTTTCTGTCTGGTTTTGTTTTGGTTTTTTTTTTT
>NW_016107481.1:1623360-1631760 GCF_001604975.1 Cebus imitator | reverse complement strand
CATATACTTCTTTAATTCCTCTATTTGGTATTTGTCATGCTTTTATCAATCCAATAAAAATTATTTTCATTTGTTTTCACTTGAAAAATACACACTTATCTATTATTTCTGCCCAGAGAGGAAGAGTCACCAAATGTCAGATGCAAACGTTAGCATGGGAGCCGTCTAGAAAGGCTAGGAGTCCCTGCCAGAGGCAGTAGAATCCTATAGGAATCAGCCAGATGACCAGTAAAACAGGAACCCTGTGTGGAGAAGGTGCTATTCCAAATCACGCAGCCCCAGAGCCTCCTTGGCCCCAGCCCTCCACCAGTTTTCACCTACTGGGCCCCCCACCTTCCTTCACACCAGGTGGTCTCCCTGACAGGTTTGAAGGGATTATCCAGGATCAATATTTAAAATAGTTGTATTTTTTCTAACTGGAGTTAAGTTTATAAGCTTTTTTTATGTAACCACCAAACACCAGAAATAAAAATCTGGATAAGAGCCAGTTCCACCCGGAGCCAGCACACTTTCTCACAGCCAGGGAGCTCGCCCTTCAGCCCAGTTGTTTTTCCCCTAGTTACTGACATTTCCGCTCAAAAGCTGAACCAACTTCTCAAATTCTTCATCTGAGTAATTCAGTCCCCCACTGATTCCTAGAAATCTTGCCCTCCCAGTCCAGCCCCCACCCCCAGCCCAGCCTCTGACACCCGAGCTGCCACTGGGGCTGGGGGAGGTCCAGGCTCCATGCGATGGCCCGAGCCATGTGACCTGGGCTCTGGCTCTGAGCAAGTTCCTAGGGGAGTTTTAATTGCTGGCTCTGCAAATACAAAATGAGGCCCTGGTAGACTGGGGAGAGGGAGCAAGAGCATCTGCAGGCTGGTCCCGTAAAGAAGGGTGGGAAGAGGTCTTGTTCCCACTAATCCCCAACTAAAGGCTAGAAGAAGACCAGAGTCCACACAGTTTATCACCCCACACATATGTGTTGAGCACCAGCTGTATACCAGGCACTCTCCTAGGCATAAGTGAACAAGACCAGCCTGGTCCTTTCCCTGGTAACAGTTGCTGCCCGGTGGGAAAGACAGATATGGAACACGTAATTTCACATCACAAGTTCAATAGTCACAAGTGTGAGAATTCTGCTTATACAAGTGGGAATAATTTCATGGCCTTGCTTATGAGCTCTTTTCCTTTGAAAGGATTCAGAGGAGTGGTAAAAAGACTGCCCCAGGGATTTCTGATGGCGCTCCTTTCTTTTGCCTCCTACATTTCTGGGTGGGCCGCCTTGGGAAAACAGTCCTCCCTGGCTTGAGTGAGACCAAGAGGGATGGCATGGGAGAAGCTAGGCGGTGCTGGAGTCACCCTCTCCCCAGTGCTTGGGAAACTGGTCTTGAGGTTCGGCCTTGCCACTCTAATGACCTTCCACAGCACTTGGGACTGGTCCGAGACTCAGCCAGATCACCCCAGTGGCCTTGGAAGTCACTCTGAGTCAGCTCTCACTGACCAGCACAGCCAGGGCTCCTCCCCTCACCTCCCTGCTCTTCTCTGCTCAGAACTCATGTTCCAGATGGACTCAGCTGGCAAGTGTTTGAGACGTGTCTCAGCATCTTGTGATGTGTTACTGAACCTCTGGGCCTTGTGTGGGCTGAGTCACTGGCTCTGACTTGATCCCTGATGCATACTGGCCCCTTCGTCCTGGGTCCAAAAACCAAAGCCCATCTTCGGAATGCAGGCCACAGAGTCCCTGCGACCAGGCCTGGAGGGGACCCCCACTAGGAAGGCACAGTCAATTGGCCCTGTCCTGCAGTTTTTCTGTTCTCCCCCTTTTTCCTCTATACTGATTACTGATTCTTTTTGGGAATGTGTCAAGGGAAGGGGTCATGAGGACTGTCCCAGCCACTGGGCCTTTCTCCCTCCCAGCTCTCTTCCTCACCCCACTTTTGTTCTACCTGGGTTATGAGACCAAATACAGCTAGGAGTGTTGCCTTGACAGGAATATTATTCTATCAGAAAAGATGATTTTTTCTTCTAGCAACTTGGGGTAGGTGGTGAATTGATGAGATCAGGAAATGGGAGCAGAGGCAGCTCTTCTCTTGTTGTGGTTAAGGGCATGGATGCCAAATTCGGACTGTCCGGATTCAGACTCCGGCAGTGCCACTTCCTAGCTGAATGGCCTTGGGTAAGTTTCCTGTGCCTCAGTTTTCTCACCTATAAAATATGAATAAGTACCCAACTCATAAGACTGTTGTAAAGATAAAATGAGTTTCAAAATGTACAGAACTTTAAAAAGTCTGTTAGATATAAGTGTTAGTGCTTCTTGTTGTTGGTAGGATAAGCTCTTAGGGAGGTTCTTATTTGTAGATTTTTGCAGCTTCAGGCTGGCATTTTTACATATGGCTTCCCTTCTCTGCCTTTTCTGGATCAATACTCCATTGCTACTCTGACATCTTTTCTTCCATTTCTGCCAATCCAGATCGGTAGCAACTGGCTGGACCACCTCCTTTGCTCTACTATTTCTGGGACTGGTTCACCAAGGTTTGGATGAGGGCTGGACAGGAGAAACTCTTTCCTAACTTGGACTCTTCTTTTTTCCCCAAGCCTGAGGCCTTGCTCTTTTCTGGCAGCCTCTCTGAGAAGAGCCTGTTTGAAGCATCCATCCGTCTATCCATTGATCCATTTATTCAATTTATTCTATAGCAACTTTTAAACATCTGTCAAGTACTCTGAGAAATACCAGCTCTAAAAAAAAAAGTTCAGTTCTTGTGCTCAGGGAGGTCAGAGTCACAGGCAATGACAATTCTGGTATACTGAGTGTTGTTATGAATGCAGGTACGGGGTACTTTAAATGCACAAGGGAGGTACCTGACCCAGTGCTGAGTGTGAGGGGTTAATGAGTGTGCTGGGTTCTGGAGATTAAAAGGACTTGGTCAGGTGAAATGAAGAAAGGACATTCCAGGCTGTGAAAGCAGCATGTGCAAAGGCCTGGAGAGGAGGAGAGCAGATTCAGAGCTTGGGGAGATTCAGTTCCCCTCACCCCCAGGAAGGAGAGGGAGCATAGCTTGGAGTAGGGGAGGGGCTGATCCGGGAAAGGATGGGGGCTGTTCTCCAGCTTTTCCGCTGGTGGTCTGGATCTGGCATATTTACTCTACAGTCTCTTACTCTTTAATATTCCATCTCAAATAGCATCCATAAAAGGGAGTTAGTTTTAGTAATTTCCACAAGACCTATATGAAGCTGGAAGGATTCATTATATGTTCCATGGTGTTTTTAATGTTTCCAGATTTCTGGTCAAACACAACAGACTGAACACATATGTTTAAGTCAGATGCCTTGTAGAAATATCAATAAAATGAGAACAGAAGAGGGAAAATAGGTATATACTCATAAAGCCAATCAATACAGGAGAGGAGACAATACAGCAGATGAGAAATACCAATACATCTTTGGAATATTAAAATGAGATGAAAGAGTTAGAGACTGAAAGATGTCTTTGATTTGGTTCCCAGTGAAACAGACCTGGAGATGGAAATCTGACGCTAGAAGTTTACTGGGCAGAACTCTTGGGTACGACACCTGCGGGGGAGTGAAAGAAGCAGGACTGAGCAGAGACAGGCGGAGCTGCGATGGAGTCACAGCAGACCTCATAGGAAGCCCTTCAGAGTGGTCCCAAATTGAAGCAAGGGGCTCAGGCCTTGGGATAACTTTGGCTGTGGCAGTTCCCGTGATCTATAGTCAATTCCTAGGAACTTCATGAGCCAATACTCCTAGCAGCTGGGAAATGAAACCTCCATTAAAAGGGGGCCATCTGAGTGGTACACCCCAACATTCCTAAAAGAGAATTCAAAGAAAAAGCAAGCCCATTCACACCACAGAACATTGAAAAGGCTCAGGAATTGGGGATGCAGGAGCCTCTAAGGACAAGAGGAGACTGGGTCTGAAACAGGAACATTGACAGGTTCCATCTCTCCCCAACCCCATCAGGGGACTGAAGGTTTACTGTGGAGTAAACTTTAACCAGAGATGTTTCAGACCCAAAACACCAGATGTAGCAAAGAGCTCCAGGGGAAGCAACTGAAAACAGAAAGAAGTAAAAAGAGTCTTCCAAAAACAGGCAATTCCATATTCTAAATGACGAGATCTTCACTCATTTTTCTGCTCAGCTCAAAGAACGCAGCAGACAGGCCCCCAGAGCTTGGGCAGAAGACTGAAGAATCCTTCTCTAAGAAGACTGGCCAGTGGAGTAGAAAAGCCCTGAGATTTTGCGGATGATACTGAGATTTGGGGATTCTCAAATGGAAAAACCCAGCCAGGTACTTTATCTCTCTAATAAAGATTAACCAGGCAACAAACCCCACCCATGGTCACATAGCTTTTAATCAGCTTTTTAATACCTCACTCTCAAATATGGTCAGAGGTCAATGATGATACTCAATGATGATACTTGAGGAAAAACTCAACATGAAAGAGTGATCAAAACAGGTAGGTGGCAAAAAGAAATCGGAGGAAACAGACACAATGCAAGAAGCAAAACAAGCAAACAGCAACAACAACAAAAACTCCACAACATCCTTCAATGTCCTCAAAGAGGTAACAAACGTTGTTACGTTATTGAAATAAGAACCGGATGCTATAAAAAGGAACAACTGCAGAATAGAAAGCTAGTAAGTTATTTCTCATTCATTTAAGTTCAGTCAGTGGAAAAAGACAGAGTGGGGTAGGACTCCAAAAAGTAGTTCAGAGCTCCACTGACAAAATTCTGCCATCTTTAACACGTAGCTTACAAGATCACCCTGGACATCTCAAAGGAAGAAGACAAAGTGAATCTCCCTGGGAGGCTTTTATGGACCAGGTCTATGAGTGACAAAAATCATTTCTGCTCACATTCTATCGGCTAAAACCGACATAGTCTAGCTTTGTATTCAAGAAGAAGGATCTGTTTTGGTGAACACAGTAGCATCAACCACAAGAAGAGTCGGAAGATAAAATCAAGAAAATCTTGCATCAGTCCTAGAAGACAACTAGTCAGGTTGAAGCAAGAAGATGGAAAGCTTCAGGAAATAATGTTTCTAGGGGAAAAAAATGGAACTGAAAGAATATCATACCAGGTGTGGTGGCTCACTCCTGTAGTCCCAGCACTTTGGGCGGCCCAGGTGGGAGGACTGCTTGAACTCAGGAGTCTGAGACCAGTCTGGGCAACATGGCAAGACCTGTCTCTACAAAAAATGCAAAAATTAGCCAAGTAGTACCAGCTACTCAGGAGGCTGATCTCTTGAGCCCAGGAGGTTGAGGCTGCGGTGAGCCATGATTGCACCACTGCACTCCAGCCTGGCTGACAGAGTGAGACTCTAAGCAAGCAAACAAACAAACAAGAATAACAGATGTTTAACTGAAAAAGGAAGTTGATTCAAAGAGTTTTAAAAGGCATTAGCTGGGCGTGGTGGCACATGCCTGTAATCCCAGCTACTTGGGAGGCTGAGGCAGGAGAATTGCTTGAACCTGGGAGGTGGAGGTTGTGGTGAGCCAAGATCTCGCCATTGCACTCCAGCCTGGGCAATAAGAGTGAAACTTCATCTCAAAAACAAACAAACAAACCCAAAGAGTTTTAAAAGGTTTTTGTGAGTGCAGAAGGAAATCATGTCCATGAAAAATGAGCAAAGGGAGGCAATTATTACTTACAGAAAGAACAACAATAATAGAAAAAAATGTAATCATCTAACACCTCATAATAAGATGAAAACTAAATAGTAATTTAACACAAAATTGTAAAACATCTATTTTGGAAGGATGAAGTTGGGTGAGGGATAGTGAGAAAACAGTGCTAAATCCTCTTCTCTGACAAAGTCATGAGGGAACATATGAGAAGTATTGACCTGAGAAATAGCAGGAGAGCCCTACTGGTTAGAAATATGGAGAGAAACCCAGTAAAAATAGCAGAAAATGCTAAAGAGGAAGATAAAAGAGGTGGGAAGGAATGGGCAGGAGACTTTTGTTGTAGTTTGTAAATGTTGTAATATTATTTGGCTTTTAACACTGTATATTGTATTACTTCAAAAATCATAATGACATAAAACATCTATGGATAGAACCATCTTCAAGCATGACTGGATCCAAGAACTCAGACGAAGTCACCAGGACTTAATCCTCTAGGCTTTGCTTTTGTAATATTGTAAAATATAATTTTGCTCATTGTCCCGTTTCCTGACATAGAGCTCCCCAAATCCTTGGACTCTCCCACGTGATGAGGGTCTTTTGCATGTTAATGAGATGACTGGTAGCTCCCAGGTCACCTCAGAATGGGGGCTGGTTGCCAGAGAAGCCAATCATGTGATTAGAGGGGTGGAACTTTCTACCCTAGCCTCCCGACCTCTGGGGAGTGGGGAGGGACCTAAGGTTGGGTGGATAAACCAGTGACAAATAATTTAATCATGATTGAATCATTATATGTAATGCAGCTTACATATAAACCCCAAAGGACTGAGTTCTGGGAGCTTGCAGATAGCTGAACACATGGAGGTTCCTGGAGGGTAAAGCGCCCAGAGAGGACATGAAAGCTCCAGACTGCTTCCCACGGTCCATGCCCTGTGCATCCCTTCACCTGGCTGTTCATCTGTATCCTTTGTAATATCCTATATAATGAATGGCTCAATGTAAGTAAAATGTTTCCCTAAGTTCTGTGAGCCACTTAACAAATTAACGGAACCCAAGGAAGGGGTTAGGAAAACCCCAGTTTATAGCTGGTCGGTCAGAAACGCAGGCCACATCCTATGCTTGCAACTGGCATCTGAAGTGGGAGCATTGTCATGGGACAGAGCCCTCAGCCTGTGGGATCTCTTGCTGTTTTCAGGGGACAGTGTGAGAATAGAATTGAATATGATTTGAAGACACTCAACTTGTGTCCATCAGAAAATCATCTGCAGAATTGCTTGTTGTTATGTGGGATAAGACCACCCCCACATCCGTCGTCCGAAGTATTATACTGAGCGGCTGTGTGAGAGTAGAGAGCAGGAAGCAACACTTTGGTTTGTCCTATATCCCTACAGCTTTCCTTATATTGGTTTTCTTTCCAATCAGGCCCTCTCATCACAGCACAGCAGCTCCTGGCCTATGCTTTCTTAAAGCTATTAGTGCTAGCAGAAAAAAAATGTCGCTTTCCTGATCATTGTGAACAAAGCCCAAGGACTGAATTGTGCTGGACTGAAGGCTGGGGTGGGGGGTGGGGGGGCAGTGTTGCCCAGCATCCTCAAAACAAATGGCCTGAGAGGCAGGGATGACTGGCTGCCTGGGGAGTGCTGACAGAAGAAGAAAAGGACCCAGAAAGCAGGCAGACGAAACCACTTGAGTCTATCACGAAAGTCAGTGGGTGGAGCAGGCTGCAAAACTTCAGGTCCCCATCCTGCTTAGACCCTGCTGGATTTAAAGGTTTATTTGCATTTCCATGACCTTCCAAGCAAACAAGATTATCTCAGCACTCTCCATGTGACTCTTTAGAGTGAACTGCTTTTAAAAAATACATATTGTTGGAATAAGTAGAAAATCGTAATTATTAGTAAAAGTAACCTTTGGAAATGTTCATTAATTATGTGTATTTTTTCCTTATGAATCATTTGTGTATGCTCGTTGCCTATACCATATTATTAATAAATACATTTATCAGGTATCTCAATACATCTAATGATTGTACAAAATCTAAAAATATTTCAACATCCAAAAAATATTTTATAGACTCTTGTACAGGTCTTCGGAGAGTATCTAGTAGCGTGACTCTCTTTTTACAAAAAATCCAACAAAAGCACTGAGAAGGGAAGTGCCAAGCCAGCTCAATGGATGAAGGGACAGAAAACCCAGCTGGATCCTCCACCAGTTAAGTGGTGCTGCCTCTTCAATTACTTCTAAATTTGGTCCCCCCAAAGCCACATTTCCTACTCAATCGCCACATCCAGGAATTAGAGAGCCACCTTCGTTTTCCCACAGTCTGAAGCATTTTTTAAAGACTGAGGGTAAATAGCTGAGAAGATTTTAAACTACCTTGAAGCCCATGCGATTTCATGCTGTAATTTTAATTTCCCCATTAGCACCTTGCAAATCTCCATTCCAGCCAGCAGAGTATTCAGCTGCATTTTGCCATTTACATGATACAAGTTATAGCCAAAAAAGGTTAGTGCAGTGTTGTATGCCTGTCAAGGAATAAGAATGAAATGTGGCGACCAAGCTGCAGACTTTTTTGTAGGAGGAGGGGTGGAAAGGGCGGAGCAACTAGTTCAGTGCTGGCCTGACTGCCTCTTTGCTTTGAAATCCTCCTGGATCAGGCCGGGCGCGGTGGCTCAAGCCTGTAATCCCAGCACTTTGGGAGGCCGAGGCGGGTGGATCACGAGGTCAAGAGATCGAGACCATCCTGGTCAACACGGTGAAACCCCGTCTCTA
>NW_016107481.1:1605307-1623229 GCF_001604975.1 Cebus imitator | reverse complement strand
AAAAAAAAAAAAAAAAAAAAGAAATCCTCCTGGATCCTCATGAAGTTCCTGACCACAGAAGAGACTGAAAATATCCAGATTGGAAGGAAGCATTCTGTGCTCCTCCCACTGTTCCCACTCAGCATCAGTGATGCAGCGAGCGTGTGGGTCTGTATTAGGCCGTTTTCATGCTGCCAGTAAAGACATACCCAAGACTGGGAAGAAAAAAGAGGTTTAATCGGACTTAACAGTTCCATATAGCTGGGGAGGCTTCAGAATCATGGTAGGAGGTGAAGGGCACTTCTTACAGGGCAGTGGGAAGAGAAAATGAGAAAGATGCAAAAGTGGAAACTCCTGATTAAAACCATCAGATTTCATGAGACTTATTCACTACCAGGAGAACAGAATGGGGGGACCACCCCCATGATTCAAACTATCTCCCACCTCGTTCCTCCAGCAACACGTGGGAGTTATGGGAGTACAATTCAAGATGAGATTTGGGTGGGAACACAAAGCCAAACCGTATCATTCCGCCTCTGGCCCCTCCAAATCTCATGTCCTCACATTTCAACATCAATCATGCTTTCCCAACAGTCCCCCAAAGTCTTAGCCAATTTCAGCATGAACCCAAAAGTCCACAGTTCAAAGTCTCATCTGAGACAAGGCAAGTCCCTTCCACCTATGAGCCTGTAAAAAAATATGGGAGTACAATGTAAGATGAGATTTGGGTGGGGATACAGAGCCAAAGCATATCAGGGTCCCAGCAGATATGATTTGTAGAAAAGTGAAGGGTTTAGAGTTTCAAAATGTCAACAGAACTTGAGGAAACATGATTTTGCCTGACTGAGGAAATCTCTCTGTCCAGAGTAAACTTAAGCAATTGTGTTTTGTTGACTCTAAGTTGCAAGACTAATCAAGTATCTCCTGTAGTTTGGAAGGCAAACTGCTGAACTCTGTATTTTTATCTGTTAACTGAGTATTTCCTTTTTCCTTCACAGTGTGTACCACTTAAGTGATTATAGGTCAGACAGTTGTCTCAATTAAGCTGCTGGCAAGACAAGAGTAGAATTATTTGAAGTGTAGGCAATCAAGAGGTTGAGCATGATTGAGAGATGGCTCTAGAGCTTCAGATGAATAAAACTTCAATAGTAAGAGTGGGAGGGCAGTGTTAGAGCTAATAATAAATGAGCACTTAGTATGCACCAGACATGGTATGAAAACTTTGCAAGCATTATCTCATTTAATTTCCACAACAATCTATGAAGTAGGTACCATTATGCTCATTTCACAGATGAGGAGAGTGAGGTTCAGAGTGGTAAAGTTACTTGGCCAAAGTCATAAGGTAAACTTCTTAAGGACCAGAGCAAGCAATCTGACTCCAGGATCCCAGGCTCCTAAGCTCTCTTTAAACAAACTCCATGAATACTCTGGAGGTTATAGACTCTGCTCCTGAAATAGTAGCTGCTCAAAAAACATGAGCTAATTGAATGAATAAATGCTCTGTATTAGGCTGTTGTTGTTGTCCTATAAACACCTGAGACTGGGTAATTTATAATAAATTACAGGAAGCTGTAACACCCACAGAGCTTTGAGCCAGTTAAACTGGTGCTAGCATGTACTCATCTTCTGGGGAGGCCTCTAGAAGCATGCAATCATGGAGCAAGGTGAAGGGGTGGCAGGCACATCCCATGGCCAGAGCAGGAGCAAGAGAGTGAGGCAGCCAGATCTCACAAGACGTCACTCACTATCTCAAGGACGGCACCAAGGGGATGGTGCTAAACTATTCACGAGAAATCCACCCCGGGATCCAATCACCTCCCACCAGGCCCCATCTCCAACACTGGGGATTACAATTCAACATGAGATTTGGGTGGAGACAAACATACAAATGATATCATGCTCCATGCTGCCGAGGCCTAGGTCAGAGTCAGGTGGCTGCACGCTCTGCAAGCCTGAAGGGAAGCCTGAGAGCTGCATTAAGATGGCCTTTCAAACTCCTCAGAACTTTGTTTGAATTTAGAACCTTTTGAATAATTGTCACAGTAATGCCTCGTCTTTGTTTTAGCAGTGTTTAAGCATCGCTTTGTTTAAAAGTGGTGATTATTATGTTTACCACAGAGTTATTTTTAAGAAGGGAAAAATGGTAATTCCTGAATACGCAATGAAAGGGGTTGGTTAAATAAATTATGAAAATACATAAGATAGAATACTTAGCCATTAAAAATCCAGTTGTATAAGAATACCACAGGACATAAAAACACATTTTTGATATATTATCCAGGGGAAAAGACAGGTTACAAAATAGAGTATTATCCTAATAATGTACATACATTTATGCATACAAAAATATCTGGAAGAAGATACATTAATACATTAATCATAGTTATTTCCATGTGGTAAGAGTGTAGGTTGTTTTAATTTTCTTCTTTGTGACTAAAGTTTTTTTCAAATTGTCTGTAATAATTATATATACACTTTATAATCAGAAAAAGCAATTGTGATTTTTAAAAGAATTTATAATCAAAATTTGATCTTCACTTTAAAATTAAAATATGTGGCCAGGTGCAGTGGCTCATGCCTATAATCTCAGCACTTTGGAAGCCAAGGCAGGCAGATCACCTGAGGTCAGGAGTTCAAGACCAGCCTGGCCAACATAGTAAAACCCCGTCTCTACTAAAAACACAAAAATTAGCTGGACATGGTAGTGCACGCCTATAATCCCAGCTACTTGGGAGGCTGAGGCAGGAGAATCGCTTGAACCCAGGAGGTGGAAGTTGTAGTGAGCCGAGATAAGGCCACTGTACTTCAGCCTGGACAACAGCGAGAGACTCCGTCTCAAAATAAATTAATTAATTAGTTAAATAAAATTAAGATATGAAGTTGCAGCTTAATGAAAGATGCAGTATAGCTGGAAAAAACATGACTGCCAGTGTTTGAATCCCAATTCTGTCATTTACTAGCTGTGTGACCTTGGTTAAATTACTTAGCTTTTCTGTGATTCAGTTTCTCTATCTGTAAAACAGACATATTACTTCTTACCTCAAAGAGGTATTATAAGAATTAAATGAGTTACTATATCTAAGGCATTTACAACAGTGAGTGGGCCGAGGTAAGTGCTGTGAGAGTTTTATCATTATTATAAATGCCCTCAGATTCTCTCATCTTACCTTTAAAAGTGCGCATGCAGAGGCAAACCTAGTCAGCATTTTGAGGCGCACGTGTTTGAGACTCTTCTAGTCTAAATGTGTGAGGAGGAGATGAACAGAACTCCGGGAAGAGCCGGGCTGGGCCTCCCAGGGCTCGGAATCACCATCTTTAAAGTCCACAGCTTTTGTGAACAACTCATATTTATTGTGTTCTCACTGATTAGCCATATTATTAACCAAACTAGCCAAAATATAAAGGTAAAATCCGAAAAAATTAAATTTACAATACAAGGAAGAGAGAATTCTCCTAGCCCAATGCTCAAATCACTTTCCGTGCTGACCCTTGATATCACAATGTCCCCCTAATATAAGCCCCCTTATGAATCTTCCAGTTCTTCACTTCTTCTCCCTCACTCCTCCCTTAGCCTCCTCAAACCCCTTCCCTCACAAGCCACCTCACCCCAACCCCCGGGCCTGGCTTTCAGGACTGACCTTCACACGGAAGAGGCAGGATTCCACAGCAGCCCACACCAGCCGTGACCTCTCAGACCTCTGAGGTCCTGGGAAAGGGACCGTGACCCCGACCCTCCTTAAGAGAAGGAAGTAGCAGTGAGATGCCCTCACCAGGCCTGCTCCCAGCCTGCCTTGTCCCTGGTACAGAGGCTGGGGCTTCCTGCCCGGAAGCACTAGGCCCGGACACAATGGGGGTTATCAGTCACCATCGGGGGATTAGGACCACGGGAGCCCTCCACTTAATGGTCAGGTTTCCAGGCCTTTCCTGCATGAATCTTTACTTCCGTGGAAGCTCTTATTTTGGTCTTTTCCAAGACGGAAACCCTTCCCCGAGCTTCCCACCCCTCTTTCACCCTGGGTCAACGCCCTTTCACTTCCCAGCCTTTCCTCCTTTGGATCTAAGTCAGCTTAAATTGATAATGATAAGAGCCTGGGTAAGGAAAGTGCTTCTGCTCTTTCTAGACATTTCTTTCTTCTTTTTAAATTATAGGTAAAATAGATGCATTAATTTAATTGGCTTCCCTGATGAGACAAATAATTTCATCAACTGAACAAATTAACAAATGATACCTGAATTGAGATTTAAGTTCTTAATCTAATAGTTGGCTTATTTAGCAGCACTTAAAAGAGGGTCTTTCCATATGAAAAATCAGAGGTATTAATAATTTATAAGAAAAAAAATTTTTTAAAGCATAACTTATGTTGTAAGCTTTAATAATAAAAATGGTGGAGTTGCTTTTAAAACTGATCTCACATTTACATCTTAATGTAGCTCTCAGGCCTCCCTTCAGGCTTGCAGAGGGCGCAGCCACCTGACTCTGACTTACAGGTTCCATACCTTCTCTTCTATGACTCTCATAACAGAAAGTAGTAGTAATAATAATAACAGCAGAAAAGTAGTCAATGGTCTCCGTTTACCAGGTGCTATGCTAAACATTTAACATCTATGAATTTATTTTTTGAGACGGAGTTTTGCTCTTGTTGCCGAGGCTGGAGTGCACGTGATCTCAACTTACTGCACCCTCCGCCTCCCAGGTTCAAGTGATTTTCCTGCCTCAGCCTCCCAAGTAGCTAGGATTACAGGTGCCCGACACCACACCCTGCTAATTTTTTTCAAGCAATCTACCCATTTTGGCCTCCCAAAATGCTGGGATTACAGGTGTGAGCCACTGCACCCAGCCCTATTAACTCATTTTTATTTCTCTTTCATTTGCGTCTCTCTCCTACACTTCCCAATTGATCTATTCATAAATCCTGTTGGTTCCTCATTCAAAATATGTACAGATGCTAATCCTTCCTCACCACTTCCTCCAATAGCACCCTAAGCCACCTTCCTGTCTCTTACCTGGACCCTGTAGAAGTCTCTAATTGGTCTTCCTGATGCTGCAGCCCTGCCATCTGTTTGCAACAGAACAGCCCCAGGTGTTTACATGTAAATCAGATCAATTTGCTAATCTGCGCAAAACCCTTTGATGGCTCTTCCTGTTCAGAGAAAAAAGCCAGATTTCTTACAACAATCTATAGTAAAACTCCACGTGATTTGCTCCAGTCTTCCCTTGTACCTCCCCCATCCCCACCCAACACACCTTAAGCCCCGTCATCTTTTCTCTCCCCTCTCTGTCACTCAGCTATTGCTGAGCTGGCTTTCTTACTCCTTCAAGAACACCCAGAGGCACACTGCTGCCTTAGTGCCTTTTTCTACCAGGAGTGATTTTTCCCCTAGATTAACTACAGGACTTGCTCCCTTACGACTTCCCTAAAATGTCACCTTCTCAGTGAAGCTTTTCCTGATCAACTTAAAATTGAACATTCCATCCACCACCCTATTCACCTTCTCTCCATTCCTCCTGTATATATACATACATATATGTATATATAATAAATATATATTTGAAATTATAGATATTTGTATATTTTTTTCTGTAACACTAATTCTCACCTAACATATGTGTCATTTGATTGTCTCCTCTTACTGGAACGTTAGTGTCACAAGGGCTGGATTATATTCTTCGCTCTATTCCCTACACCTAGGATAGTGCTTGCATCTAGGCTGCACTCAATAAATATTGTTGTTGAATAAATGATGGAATCAATAATTTTTTCATAATAACCTTTTAAAATAAGGCATTATCCGAATTTCACAGTTTAATAAACTGAGTCAGGAGGTTAAAAATTAACCATATTATTTTAATTAATTTTGTATCCAACACAAATCCTTGCAATTGCATTTTTAACAGTTTTATTGAGATATAATTCACATTTGATACAAATCACCCATATGATTCAATGGTTTTTAGTGTATTTACAGTTGTGTAACCATCACCACAATCTAATTTTAAAACATTATTATCACCTCCAAAGGATACCCTGTTCCCATCAGCAGTTGCTCCCCTCCTTCTCCCCAATATCTCAGCCCTAGGCAAACACTAAACTACTTTGTCTCTATAGATTTGCCTATCCTAGACATTTCATATAAACAGAATTGTGCAATGTGCGTCTTTTGTGACTTCCCTCTTTCGCTTAGTATTTCACTTAATATTCAAGGTTCATTCATGCAGTAATATGTATTAAAACTTCATTTCTTTTCATGGCTGTATAATATTCCATTGTATAGCTATATCACATTTTATCTATTCATCAGTTTATAGACATTTGATTTTTGCCTCTTATTAATAATGCTTTTATGAGCATTCATGTACAAGTTTCTGTGTAGATGTATGTTTTCACTTCTTTTGGGTACATACCTAGAATTGAAATTGCTGGGTCATATGGTAATTGTACATTTGGCCTTCATGAAGGACTTCCAGGTTGTTTTCAAATTGCTGTACCAGTTTACATTTCCACCAGCAGTTCATGAAAGTTCCAGTTTCTCTGTGTTCTCACCAACACTTGTTATTATGTTTAAAAAAATTGTTTAGCCATCTTAGTGGGTGTAAAGTGATATCTCATTGTGGTTTTTATTTACAGTTACCAAATAGCTAATGATGTGAAACATCTTTTCATATGCTTACTGGTTGTTTATATATCTTTGGAGAAATTATTCCAGACTTTTACCCTATTTTATAATTGTTATTGAGTTGTAGGAGTTCTTCGTATATTCTGGATTAGAGTTCCTTATCGTATATCTATTTTTCAAGTAAATTCTCCTAGTTGATGGCTTGTTTTTCTACTTTTCTGATAGTATCAGTAGGAAAAAAGTTTTAATTTTAATGCTGTCCAATTTATCTTAGTTTTTTTCGCTTGTGCTATTGCTATTGAATCTAAGACTCCTAACCTAAGATCACAAACATTTATTTTTATATATTTTTTTCCTATTCTTTTCTTTTTTGAGGCAGGGTCTTGCTCTGTTGCCCAAGCTGGGGTGTAGTGGCAATCACGGCTCACCACAGCCTCAACCTTCTAGACTCAAGCAATCGATTCTCCCACCTCGGCCTCCAGAGGAGCTGGAACTACAAACATATGCCACCTTNTTTTTTGTAGCAACAGGATCTCACTCTGCTGTCTAGGCTAGTCTCAAACTCCTGGTCTCAAGCAATCCTCTCACCCTGGCCTCCCAAAGTGCTGGGATTGCACCTGGCCCTTTTTATTTCAAGTGTTACATAGGTTTATCTCTTTCATTTAATTCTGTAAGCCATTTTGAGCTAATTCTTGTGTATGGTGTAAGGAAGAGATTCACCTTCATTCTTTTACAAATGTATGTCTGATTTTCACAGAACCTTTTGTGGAAGACTATTTCTTCCCCATTGGAGAAAAGCATCTTGGCACACTTGTTAAAAATCAATCTATCGTAAATATAAGGATTTATTTCTGTACCCTCAATTCTATTCCATTAATCTATATGTCTATCTTTATGCTAGTAAAATGATGTCTTGATAAGTGTAGTTTTGAAGCCCTTTTATTTGGCGGGGGGGGATGGAGTTTTGCTCGTTACCCAGGCTGGAGTGCAATGGCGCAATCTCGGCTCACCGCAACCTCCGCCTCCTGGGTTCAGGCAATTCTCCTGCCTCAACCTCCTGAGTAGCTGGGATTACAGCCACGCGCCACCATGCCCAGCTAATGTTTTGTATTTTTAGTAGAGATGGGGTTTCACCATGTTGACCAGGGTGGTCTCGATCTCTTGACCTCGTGATCCACCCGCCTCGGCCTCCCTAAGTGCTGGGATTACAGGCTTGAGCCGCCACGCCCGGCTTGAAGCACTTTGAAATCAGAAAATGTGAGTCCTCCAGCCTTGGTCTTTTTTCAAGATTTTTTATTTATTTATTTATTTTAATTTTTTTAAAAGATGGGGTTTCACCGTGATGGCCAGGCTGGTCTTGAGCTCCTGACCTCAGGTGATCCACCCACCTCGGCATCCCTAAGTGCTAGGATTACAGGTGTGAACTACAGCGCCTGGCCTTTTTTTAAGATTTTTTTTTTAGCTATTCCGGGTCCCTTGCATCTTTATGTAAATTTTAGGATCAACTTATTAATTTATGAAAGACAGCTAGGATTTTAATAGGGACTGTGCTGAATCTATAGATCAATTTAAGGCGTATTTAAGGCATTTTAATAACATTAAGCCTGCCAATCCTTGAACATGAAATGCCTTTACATTTAAGTATTTAATTTCTTTCTGTGATGTTTTGTGGTTTTCAATGTATATATCTTACACTTCTTTTATTAAATTTATTCCTAAATATTTTGTTCTTTTAGATGCTATTGTAAATGGAATTGCTTTCTTTCTTTCTTTTTTAAGTTATTAATGGATAGTATATAGAACTATAACTGATATCTATATATTGATCTTATATTTTGCAACCTTGCTGAAATAGTGATTGTTTTACTTCTTTTCCAACTTGGATGCCTTTTATATCCTTTCCTTGCCTTACTGCACTGACTAGAACTTCCAGTACAATACTGAATAAAAGTGGCAAGAGCAGATATCTTTGTTTGCTTCCTAATCTTTAGGGGAAAACATTCAGTCTTTTATTGAAAGTATAATGTTAGCTGTGAATGTTTTGTGGATAATCTTTATAAGGTTGAGGAAGTTATCGTCTATTCCTAAACTGTTAAATATTTTTATTGTGAATGGGTGTTGGATTTTGTCAAATGCTTTTTCTGCATCTGTTGGGTTGAACATCTAATTCGTTTTAAATTTATTTTTTTTGTTGTTGTGTTAGAGATGGGGTGTCATAACTCACTGCAACCTCTGCTTTGGCCTCCCAAAGTGCTGAGATTACAGGCATGAACCACCATACCAGCACAAATTTTTGTTTTTATTTTGTTGATATGGTATATTACATAAATTAATTCCCTGATGTTAGACCAATCTTGCATTTCTAGGATAAATCCCATTTGGTCATGGTATATAATCCTCTTTATAAGTTGCTGGATTTGATTTGTTAGTATTTTATTGAGGATTTTTGTGTCTATATTTATAACAGATATTGATCTGTAGTTTTCTTGTGATGTCTTTGTCTGGTTGGTTTCAGGGTAACACTGGCTTTATAGAATATGTTTGGGAGTATTCTCTCCTATTTTCTAATTATGAAAGATTAGTTTTAATTATTCTTTAAGTGGTTGGTAGAATTCATCAGTTTAAAGGCATCGGAGCCCAGAAATTTCTTTAGGAGAAGTTTTAAAGTTACTAATTGAGTCTTTTTACTTATTATAGTCTATTCAGATGTTCTACTTCTTCCTGAGTCCATTTCTGTAGTATGTGTCTTTCTAGGAATTTGTCCATTTCATCTAAGTTGTCTAGTTTGTTGACATACAGTTGTTTATAATATTACATTATAATTCCTTTTGTCTCTCTAAGATCAGTAGTGATGTCCTGCTTTCATCCCTGATTTTAGCTGCAATTGCATTTTATTTTATTTTATTTTATTTTTTATTTATTTATTTTTTTGAGATGGAGTTTCGCTCTTGTTACCCAGGCTGGAGTGCAATGGCGCGATCTCGGCTCACCACAACCTCCGCCTCCTGGGTTCAGGCAATTCTCCTGCCTCAGCCTCCTCAGTAGCTGGGATTACAGGCACGCACCACCATGCCCAGCTAATTTTTTGTATTTTTAGTAGAGATGGGGTTTCACCATGTTGACCAAGATGGTCTCGATCTCTTGACCTCGTGATCCACCCGCCTCGGCCTCCCAAAGTGCTGGGATTACAGGCTTGAGCCACCGCGCCCGGCCTTGCAATTGCATTTTAATGCAAAGATAGTATGTGACTATGGAGTCTTGAGACATTTTTATTCAGGAAAACAAGTGTCTGGAAATTAGTAAGATTTTAGAGGGAGTAATATAAACCATGGAACCAGTAGTATTTTAATGAGAGGTAGTTCTAGCAGTGCAGGGCCCAGCTCCTAAGAACTGTCTTAAAGATCCGGAAAGTCAGGAAAAGCATCTTTGTGTGTTGTGATTGTATCATTGGAGTCCAATAGTATTACCAGAAAAGGCATGTCTCAGCACATAGAGCAGCTGGGAGTTATCTGGTGCCACATGAAAACATTTTTATGGGCAGAAATAATTTGAAAGGGAGATTAAAGTTGTCATGAAATTAACCACCCTTATTCATTTCTATGATAAAATCATAAAGGGCAGAGTTCATCTAACTCCCTATTGCTTTCTTGAATTGTTTTCAGAAAGGCAGTTTAGAAGAAAGAGAAAAACCATAGGATTTTTAAATTCACACAAACCATGTGGCACAAGCAAATTTGTTAGATATTAAATGTTTAGCTAGGGGATTAATAAGCCATTAATGAGTGAGAATGTTTAGGATGATAATATAGGTCTAAGGACTGTTACTGATTTGGGGATATCTATCGCATTCAGACTTTAACTAGTTGAGGTTGAATGTATTTCCCATTTTCCTTATAATGTCAAAAATTGACATTATCTATTTTTTTAATATGAGAAAATTAGGTCCTAAATGCAACATGCCACGCTAAGCCCTATCATAATACTAAAAATCAAAGACTGTTCTTTCCATTGAGTTTAAAGAAAAAACAAAGTAAGAAACAAAACAATACAAAACCAAATGTGAGTCCCACAAAAGCAGGGACTTTGGTTTTCTTATTTCATAGTTGTGTCCCAAGCATCGTGCTGTTAACATGAGGACCCCCCAATGGTGAATAAGTAAATGATTAATAGCAGCTGCCTGTCACTCGGTTTCACTGTAAATAATAGTAATGAAAACCTCCTTTTTGTTGAAGAGATATCACAGTTCAAAGTCAAAAATCCCTCTCCCTGCAACTTCCAAAGTGCAGCTATAAAACTCCCCTAGAGAAGTGGTCCCCGAGTGATAAAGCACCCCAACTCGAAGTTTCAGAAACTCAGCCTATCAGACATGTCAGAATCTTAAAACAATCACATTTAAAAACATTGTTGCTGTAAGGACTTTCTTTGATTTAAATGTTGTTTCTCTTGGATAAGTCTTGTTTTTCTAAGCAAGTTAGGTCATTGAACTGGGCATACGGGGAAAAGGAAAATTTGTAGAAGACATTTTTAAAAAGGAAAGTATGGTTACTTTTTTGTAGGAGTCTCCACTGAGTTTCTGATATCTTACATTTAACTTCACCAATACATGCTTTTTTATCCAAGAATAGATTGAAATACAATTTTATGTCAAGAATTTTCCTAAGACTAGCTAATCATAAGCTTTCCTATGGGGTTATGAGGAGTAAATGCTCTAATGTGTGTAAAGTTCCTGAATACACAAGACAGTCATTCACTGCAGCAGGTTTATTACTCTTGTGGACAGCTCTGTCCTTATTTAACATTTTGGTATTTTCTTCACTGTGGATTTTCTAAAATTAATTTTGATTCTTCAAAGGATTGCCTTAAAATATTATTTATCTTGATGGCTGAACGTTTTGGCTCCCCCTAAATTTTGTGCCTGAAACAAGTTCCCCCGTTGCCTCATCTTAGCCCCAACCCTGGTGGACAATTCAGTGATCTGGGGATGATTTAATAAAGTTATGCAATGTGTACCAGGCCTAATCCCTGCAGACTGAAAACTGTTGGCCTTGTGGAGAAGCAGTATCATCGTAGTTATTTTGTGTTTTTTGTTTTGTTTTTTGAGATGGAGTCTTGCTCTGTTGCCAGGCTGGAGTGCAGTGGCACGATCTTGGCTTACTGCAGCCTCTGCCTCAAGTGATCCTCCTGCCTCAGCCTCCAAAGTAGCTGGGACTGCAGGCGCGCATCACCATGCCCGGCTAATCTTTTGTGTTTTTAATAGAGATGAGATTTCACCATGTTGGCCAGGATGGTCTTGATCTCTTGATCTCATGATCTTCCTGCTTTGGCCTCCTAAAGTGCTGGGATTACAGGCACGAGCCACTGTGCCCGGCCCACAGTTATTTTGTGATAATGAACACAGTTCTCCCTAACCAGTCTTGATTGAACTGGGTTGATCACCTGATCCAAAGACAGCCAGTCCATGGATGACCCAGTGACCATTTGTATGCTTGGGCTTATAATGGTGAGGGAGGCTAATCAGATTCCTTTCTGAAGGAAAGAGTCTAAAGACTTTAAATATGGAAATTCAATAGAAGTATTTACAAGCGAAATGAAATGATTTCTGGGATTTGCTTTAAAATAGTAAAAAAAAAAAATGAGAGAGAAAGGTAAACAGAAGTTTATTTTTTAAAAAACTTTTATTTTAGATTCGGAGTACATGTGCACATTTGTTATATGGGTAAATTTGTGTCATGGGCATTTGTTTCTTGCACAGATTATTTAGTCACCCAGGTACTAAACCTAGTGTTCAATAGTTATTTTTTCCTGCTCCTCTCCCTCCTCCCAGCCTTCATTCTCAGGTAGGCCCCAGTGTGTGTTGTTCCACTCTGTATGTCCATGTGTTCTCATCATTTAGCTCCCACTTATAAGTGAAAACACACGGTATTTGGTTTTCTCTTCCTGCATTAGTTTGCTAAGGATAATGGCCTCCAGCTCTACCCACGTTCCTGCAAAGGACTTAGTCTTATTTTTTTATGGCTACATGATATTCCATGATGTGTATGTGCCACATATTCTTTATCCAGTCTATCATTGGCAGGCATTTAGGTTGATTCTATGTCTTGGCTATTGTGAATAGTGCTGCAATGAGCATACACATGAACATATCTTTATGATAGAATGGCTTATATTCCTTTGGGTATATACCCAGTAATGATATTGCTGGGTTGAATGTTAGTTCTGTTTTTAGCTGTTTGAGGAATCGCCACACTGCTTTCCACATGGTTGGACTGATTTATACTCCAAACAGTGTATAAGTCTTCCCTTTTCTCCACAACCTCACCAACATCTATTATTTTTTTACTTTTTAGTAATAGTCTTTCTGACTGGTGTGAGATGGTATCTCATTGTGGTTTTGATTTGCATTTCTCTAATGATCAGTGATATTGAGCTTTTCTTCATATGCTTGTTGGCTTCATATATGTCTTCTTTTGAAAAGTGACTGTTCTTGTCCTTTGCCAACTTTTTAATGGGGTTGTTTGATTTTTTCTTATAAATTTGCACCATTTTTTTTACAGATGCTGGATATTAGATCTTTGTCAGATGCATAGTTTGACAGAAGTTTAGAAGCAAAGTACTACCATTAGAAGGTGGGAGATGGGTATGTGGGGCTTTAGTATTCTACTGTATCTACTGTTATGTGTATGTGATGTGTATTAAATTCTATAATTAAAACATTTATTTTTAAATTACAGCTTTTCTAAAACTAGACCAATGAAGAATTAAGGCAAAAGCCAAATCTCTATATCGAGAGTTGCCATTAGGCTGGGGCCTGAGTGGCCCTCACACGCCATAGGCATTCCAAAGTTGTGAGGGATTTGAAAGAATGAGTAAGCAGAGAAAGCTGGTCAGTTTAGGGAGGCGAATGGAGTGATCATTGCCAGAAATAGGTAGATGCCCAGAGAGAGTGGCCTCTGCTAGTTGCACATTTCCCATGGGGCCCAGCCACGCTATGGTACCTGTCCTTGAATTCCTATGCCATTTCTGATCCCCCTTTGCTTCACATTTATCTTTAAAAATGGATTCTCCTTTTCTTTAGCTAGCTTGAGTCAAGTCTCTGTTCCTCTACATCAAAATAGCCATCTTCAAAACATAGGATTATATGCATGTGTTAAGTCTGGATCTGCCCAAGTGGAGTGGTCCTACCAATCTTGGAATCAAATGAAGATCAGTGTCTTGTGGAGGATAAGGAGAGACTCTTGTAGGAAGCCAGAATGTCAAGTGATTAGAATCAATACCATCTGCCCTCCATGTACAAATGTACCAGGAGAGAGTTAAGAGCACTTTTCCCAAGAGATCTTGACAGTGAACAGGCAGAACTAATAGGCAGTTTGCCGTGGTAGTTTCCTGGGACCACATTGATCTAAGAAGTACATATGGTCACTGAACTGTCGAGTTGAACTACAGGGCCTGTATGCTAGGCCAGTCTTCTCATCTGAGGGGTCTTACATTTTGAATGCTATGAATGCAAGGTAATCTCCCATTTGGATAAGGATGAAAGGCTTAGAGGATGTCCCCTTTGCCCTTCAACTGACCACAAAGAATAAAGGGTTTCTAGGCAGGATGAAAGAAGTAATCCAGGAAAGAAGCCAGGAAAATGATTCTAAAGGGGAGTATCAAGAAACTAGCTATTGGAGGGAATTAGCTCAGAGGTGAAGTAGGCAGAACTTGGTGCCCGTGGAAGGATAGTCCTCTGGGGAATAAGTCTGGATCATCTGAATGCATCAAGGGTGCCAAAGGGAGGGGTGCCAACTCTGCAGCCTCAGCATGGGACATCTTGCTAGAAATAGAAGTTGTAAATCTAATTCAGGGAAATCTGAATTGGGAAAGAGAATATACTTGCCCTGAAGAGCCGAGAGGAGGGGAATGGCCCACTTTGCTCTTTTAGGAAAGTGAGGTGGTGCCATGTACTTCCTGGGTCAAGGAAGGTCATGCACTCATAAAACAAGGAAAAGACAGACAAAAGTGAATGCAGTGTCTTAAGTTTAAAGAAGAAAATAATAATCACCATGCACCAACATGCAAAATCACCAGAAAGAATTTAACGTTTTTTAGTTGTTTTCTATGCATTTAAATAGTTGAGATAACATATGCTAATTTTAAGTGCCGTTTATATTCGTGGGTCACATAATTTAGGAAGAGGCACTTACTGATATGTAATGTCAGTCCGTAAGTGATTTATTGTCTTTCATAAAAAAAAAGAAAAATCCAATGAGTTAGGTCATTTAACATGAGACCTAAAGATGCATAAAAGCCATTTCTCAAGTTCTTTAGCAATGAAAAAGTTCATTTATGTCAGTCTATGCAATACTCCTTTTGTGGAGAGGGAGAGAAAAGAACTGTTGTCTAGTAATTTTCTTGGCACGGGATCTTCACTATGTAATAAGCTTAGCCATTGTTAGAAAAATCTGGACAAGAACAGCACCAGTTATTGTTATAAGTGATCATCAAATAAGGCAAGAGATTCCATATGAACTGTGGGTTAAAGGATATGGCTCAAGAAATGTTTCTTGGCACTGAAAGAGAGGTGGAAACAGTAGACTCTACTGAGTAGAGGAATAGCTAAGCTGTGTTACTTAGGATGCTGTTGGCTGTAAATGACAGAAAATTTATCTCATTTTTATTAAATAATAAATACATCTAGTGTCACACTGCAGATCCAGGTTTGGTTAATTTAGCTAATCAACAGTTTCAGCAAGGACCCAGATTCTTTTCATCTTCTGGCTTTGCCATCCTAGATATATTGGGGTGGTCCTCAGCCAGCTCCCTTCACGGCTGTGAGATGATCGCAGCAGTTCCTGGACATGGCAGTCACAAGAGAAGATGAGCCTATCTCCTGCTAGGTGTCTCTAGTTAAGAGTGAGGAAAATTTTCCCATAAGTCTCCCCTACAGACTTTCGTCATGTGTTATTGGCTGGGGTTATGTCACATGTGCATAGCTAAACCAATCACAGACCAGGAGTAAACTGGTCACAGTCCATGCAGTGTCTTGGGTAGGAGGCTACCTTACTTTGAAGCCCATGGTTATGTAAGGCGATGGATATGAACAAAATTGGGGTTGGGTGGAAAGGAGGAAGAAGGGAAACATGTTAGCAAGCAACAACGTTCCTCACAAGGGCTAAGCTTAGTCTCTGAGTATACAGCATCCCAGATATCACACACAATCTACTGAATTCCAGAACATGGTTCTACACTGAGGGAATTCCTGCTCTTCTGCGTGAAGATGTATGTTGTCTGCACACCTGTGTGTGTGTTGTTGTTGTTTTGATTCTTTTATCAGTTGGTTATTGTATGTCTTTAAATAATGTTTTCAAGAAGAGACCACAGACCAATCTATTTTCTGAGTCCTTGCCTATCCTAGCATGTCTTTCTCTTGCCTTCATTAATCAGTGACAACGTGGTTAGATAGAAAATTGAGATTCATAATCCTTTTCCATCAAAAGTTTATAGATATGGCTCCATTGTTTTCTGGCAGTTAGCATTGCAGAGAAATCAGAGATTCGATTACTTTCTCCTCCTTTGTAGTAGCTTATTATTAATTTTTCAACTTGAGTACCTGAAGGATTCTTTTCTTCTTTCAATTTAAAAATGTGCTCAGGTTGGGAGGCCGAGGTGGATGGATTACCTGAGGTGAGGAGTTTGAGACCAGCCTGATCAACATGGCGAAACCCTGTCTCTACTAAAAATAAAAAAATTAGCAGGGTGTGATGGTGGGCACCTGTAATCCCAGCTACTTGTGCGGCTGAGGCAGGTAGAATTCTTGAACCCAGGAGGCAGAGGTTGCAGTGAGCTGAGATGTCGCTACTGCACTCCAGCCTGGGTGACAGAGCGAGACGTCATCTCAAAAAAAAAAAAAAAAGAGTCATTTTGAATCATGTTCTCTATCTTCTGTGTCTACCATCTTCTCACAAACCATTTAAATTTCCTCATTCTTTTTCTCTGCACTATAGAACATCTCAAGTGTGATCTCCAGGATACTACTTTTCTGAAAGGCTAATGCCATTCTTTCTTCATTTGAATGTGTACTTTATATTATTTAATGGATTATATTTTAGTTAATATTTATTAATATTCTTATTAACCTCACCTATCTTTTGTTGCTGTTCATCTTACTCTACTGTCTTTGTAACCCATTCTTTTCTTCCTTTGTGGCTATTTGCACCTTTCTCACAGAAGTTTCTTCCATGCTTCTGAGGATATTACACGGTTTTCTAAAAATGTATTCTGGTTCCCCGAAGGAGATCATTTTCAGAGGAATGTTTTTCATCTCGTCTTCTGCATAATTGCTTTTGTGCTCCCAATGCCAGTTTTCTTTTTCTTTCTTCCTTTTTTTTTTATTTGATTACTCATGTTTGAATGAGAAGCAAATGAGCCAGTCTCGGATTCGCCCACAGACAGGGTGTGTAGATTTTATTTTGTTCTCTTGATTGGACACTTGGGTAATGACTGAATTTTCTCAGCTTTGCAGCTGGAGAGTATGTTGATGAGAATGGATCGTGGCCCAATCTAGAGAATGTAGCTAGCATTCCTATAATATGGCTCTGCTGTGCTGAATTCCTAACCCATTGTCTGATTCTGTGATACCCTTCTATCCCCAGCTGTAGCATTTTATTTCTGGTGATTATTCTTAACAGAACGCAATGCATCCAGCACTCCCAGTCTGATACATTTCCTAGAATTGGTCTCCAAATGGGTGGTGAAAGATGGAGCTGATGAAAAATATTCATATAAACTCAAAAGATAACACCGTTATGGTAAAGGGATGGCTACCAGGTTTCTCGTGGTGTGGACGCCAGCTCTCTTTGCAGGGGAATAGAGCAGCTAGGAGGAGCAAAACCACTTCCTATCTTCTTTTCTTTGAGACTAGTCAAGTGCAGTAGTGAGAAGGGGGGAAAGAGTAGAACAAGGAGTTCGATCTGTAACTGACTGTGAACAATCAATTGAGATAACTCACTACCTTCGGACCAGCCCCTATCTTCTTTTCTATGGATAGAGTGCCTGTTTCTTGAGAAAAGGGCCAAGGTGATAACCAGTTATTTTTTTCCACCCTTCTATATTTTTCCAAGTGGCTTTCTGTTGGTCTTAGCTTTTGACAGTAGACGAGGTTTTAATCTTTCTGTGCTTCATAGGTACTTCAGAAGAAATTTAGGCATGTTTCTACCTGGGCAGTTAGTCACGTCCCATTTAAAATCAGAAATGGGGATGGCCAGGCGCGGTGGCTCAAGCCTGTAATCCCAGCACTTTGGGAGGCCGAGGCGGGTGGATCACGAGGTCAAGAGATCGAGACCATCC
>NW_016107481.1:1541161-1605257 GCF_001604975.1 Cebus imitator | reverse complement strand
CTCAGGAGGCTGAGGCAGGAGAATTGCCTGAACCCAGGAGGCAGAGGTTGTGGTGAGCCGAGATCGCGCCATTGCACTCCAGCCTGGGTAACAAGAGCGAAACTCCGTCTCAAAAAATAAAATAAAATAAAATCAGAAATGGGCTGGGCATGGTGGCTCATGCCTATAATCCCAGAAGGTGGATGGATCTCTTGAGCCCAGGAGTTCGAGACCAGCCTGGGCAACATGGCGAAACCTTAGCTCTACAAAAAAATTAAAATAAAATTTGCTGGGCGTAGTGGTGGGTGCCTGTGGTTCCAGCTACTCAAGAGGCTGAGGTGGGAGGATCACTTGAGCCTGGGAGTTCAGGGCTGCAGTGAGCCATGATTGCCCCACTGCACTCCAGCCTGGGTGACAGAATGAGACCCTGTCTCAAAACAAACAAACAAACAAAAATCAGAAATGAAAATCAATAGTTTTAGATGGTCCAAACTGGACCATCAGTAATGTATCTGGCTGCTTAAAAAGAAAAAGTCTTTCTGTACATATAAGGGGGGCAATATTAAGTGGTTTCAGTTACAAGGAGTTTTGGATCCATTTATGTCCCCTATTATTAATACAAATTTCAAAAGGGTCTTTGATGAATAAGAGCAAGTTCAAAGATAGGTAAACAGGATACAAACAGTCTGTATATCATATTGAGGCAGTGAAGATAGTTAATTTTGAAAAAGATGGTCATATGGAAAATGGAGTGTATTTATTCTGATTTGTTCCAGAGAGCAGAGCAAGGATCACATGGAATAAGTTACAAAAAGGTAGGTTTGGCTTAACAATGGGTTGACTGGCAGTGGAGTGAACACCTCATAGAAGGCAATGACCTGTCTGGCTCCAGAAGAGACCATGAAGATCCTGGCTGATCACCCATCAAAGAGGCTGTGGGAGAAATTCGGATATAGGGAGGAAAGTGGGTAATTCTGTGATCCGTATTTTAATTAGCTTGGTTTCGAAGTTTTGCCCTTGGGCTTTCTGCCTTTTAGGTCAGTTGAGTGACTTGGCTTCCCTTGCAAGGAAAGCATGGAAAAGGCAAGGAAAGCTGCTCCAAATATTGGGCTGGAGTCAGACAAGTGAGGACCCAGGCAAAGCAAGTTCCACTTTCCCCCGTGCGCCGTAGTTCCCAACTCACAGTAGCAAAGGCAACTTTCTGCTAGACCAGGACCAAGCTTCTGTCAGGAAAAGTGAGGAGTGGGCGCAAACAGGTTTGTGTGCCATCTCACTATGGTACCCACTGTAGCCCTGGGAGGTTGCTTTCCAGCCAAAGAATCTGAGACTAAATGGGGCCAGATAACTTGCTAAGAACAAGAAGACATTCATTTGTGGAGCCAGTGAAGGTTCCAGAGTTTGATGTAAGAAGAGCTTAGGGGCAACACATGGGTTGGAATGAGTACCTGGAGACGGATGATGAAGACGTATTTGCAGAGTATTTTCTAAAGATGCACTTAATCACGTTTTACATTGTTGACAAATACAATGCAATTTATATTTTGTATTTGGGGTGGCTTGCAGGGTAGATAAAGATGGGGATAGAGCCCCTCCAAACCACCTCCAACCACTACTTGGGTTCATATGGCTGAGTCAAAATGTGGACCATGTTCTGATTTCAAATCTCAGTCTGACCTCATAATGAGCAGAAAGACCTCTGAAAATGTTACTGGGGATTTGTTTTGTTTTGTTTTTGTGCTTCATTTAAACTAATGTAACTAAATTAGGCAGGAGAAAGCAGACTGCATGGTTTAGCCTGTTTTCCTGAAGACTTCCCCAAATACAGAAAATCTGTTTGGAAGCTGGCCATCTCCACTTCTTCTCTGAGCTGGCTCCAGCCCACGGCTGGCCCCTTCCCTTGACCTGCAGGTGCTGCTGCTTATTGCAACACAGGCAGGAGGGACACCTGCTGCTTCCCAGTGGGGACGCTGCAGTCAGTCTGGTTCAAGGCTGGAACTCTTTTTTTCTTCTTCTTACAAATAGAAATATCCCTTCTGTTTGTCCTATTGGACTTTGCAGTCCCAGATGTGTCAGAAGTTGGTTCCTGCAAAGCAGCCCAACCAAGGGGCTCTTCCACTGCATTACATAATGGCAGAGTTCACGTCACTTTTCCATTGGTTTTGGACTGTGCTGCATAGTCCTTTGGGGATGTTCTGAAGTTCAGGCTCCTTCAGAGCCAGGAGAGGAAAGCCCAACAGCAAAACAAATGGAAAGAAAGACAATATTGGTCACATGGCCTTGGGTGTTTGAAATGCCTGCCCATATCTGTCTTTTGTTTCTGGAAGGTTGTGAACGATCTTAAGGCTAGGTCAAATGTTTTTTTCCTCTGTTTCATTCCTCTTTCCCCTACCTTTGATAGTTAATTTCTACTCAAGACTACTCCTCCTTTGACTTCGGGAACACTGCACCTTTGGAGTTCTCCTTCTATTTCTCTAATTGCCCCCTCTTATTTCCTTAACTGAATATCTTGCTTCTCTACCCTCTTTGCAATACTCTTCACTTTCAACCTGGCATTCTTCAAGAGTTCTTGTAGGCTGACCTTCAGTAACAAATAGATTCAAAAATGATAATGGCCCAATCACAAAAGAAGTCTATTTCTCAATCATGTATAAGTCCACAGCGGTTTTCCCATTTGCAGCTGGCTTTCTTACTCAGGTAAGTTTCCTTACTCAGAATCCATTACTTAGAATCCATTCCATGGCTTCACCATCCCCCTAGACTCTAAGGCCTTTTTGTTACCTGCATCCAGGAGAAAAAGAGAATAGGGAAAGCATATCTGCTTTAAGACCCTGGCCTGAAAGTGACACATATCACTTCTGCTCATTCTCCCTAAAAAAGAACTAGTCACATGGTTATTTCTAGATGCCAGAGAAGCTGGAAAATATAGTTTATGGCTGGGGAGTCCCTTCCTTAGTAACAACTCTATTTTATTGTAAGGGAAATGGATTTGGAAGTGCAGTTAGCCAGCTCTGCCATGGCCCTTGAATTTTCTCATAAGACTATGGCTCCTGGTGAGCTCATCCATTCTCATAGATTTTATCTTTACCTCAGCATTAATGACCCCCACCTTTCTGTTTCTAGTGTCAACATCACACTGATGTCTAGTCTTGTATTTCCAGCTGCCTCCTAAACATTAACTTCTCTCTCTTCAAACTCAATATCTTTCCTCATCCAGAACGGGCTCTTATACTTGTCTTCCCCATTTCTGGCAGTGAATCACTATTCATCTGACATCATCTAGGATTCTCCCCATGCTGGGTGTGGTGGTTGAT
This sequence comes from Cebus imitator, assembly GCF_001604975.1. Lineage (NCBI taxonomy): Eukaryota > Metazoa > Chordata > Mammalia > Primates > Cebidae > Cebus > Cebus imitator. Next base: position 1,601,967 of record NW_016107481.1, on the reverse strand, counting down.
GCCTGTAATCCTAGCACTTTGGGAGTCTGAGGCCAGAGGATCACTTGAGCCCAGGAATTTGAGACCAGCTGGGCAACACAGCGAGATCTCGTCTCTACAAATAATTTAAAAATTAGCTGGGTGTGGTGGTGCATACTTGTGGTTCCAGCTACTCAGGAGGCTGAGGTGGGAGGATCACCTGAGCCCAGGAGGCAGAGGTTGCAGTGAGCAGTGACCATACCACTGCACTCCAGCCTGGGAGATGGAGCAAGACCCTGTCTTAAAAAAAAAAAATAAAAAATAATAATTGGCCAGGTGTGGTGGCTCATGCCTATAATCTTAGCACTTTGGAAGGCTGAGGTGGGAAAGTTGCTTGAGCCCAGGAGGCAGAGAACAGCCCTGCCTAACAGCAAGATCTTGTCTCTACAGATAATTTAGAAATTAGCCAAGTGTGTGATGCGTGCCTGTGGTCCCAGCTACTTGGGTGGCTGAGGTGGGAGGGTCACCTGAGTCCAGGAGGTTGAGACTGCAGTAAGCTTTAATCACACCACCGCACTCCAGCCTTCGTGACAGATTGAGCCATGTCTCAAAAATAAAAATAAAAGGCTGGGCGTGGTGGCTCACACCTGTAATCCCAGCACTTTGAGAGGCCGAGGCGGGCATTACCTGAGGCTAGGGGTTCGAGACCAGCCTGACCAACATGGTGAAGTGTACTAAAAATACAAAAAAAAATTAGCTGTGCGTGGTGGTGGGGTGCCTGTAATCCCAGCTACTCGGGAGGCTGAGGCAGGAGAATCGTTTGAACCTGGGAGGTGGAGGTTGCAGTGAGCTGAGATCATGCCATTGCACTCCAGCCTGGGTGACAGTGAGACTCCGTCTCAAAAATAAATAAATAAGAGAAGTGGCCTCTGAGCCACATATGCAGTGCATTTCTGAAGCCTTGCTCATTTATTTATTTTCCTGACTCCACGCTCCTTCTTTTCTGATATATATAGAATGTTTTTGACAGGCTAATCTTTCTAGAACACTTGTATTATGTCACTGCCAAGAAGTTCTCCTTAAGAACCTACAATTCCTTGTTGCCACTTCAGAAATGTAAAATAGTTTTAAATAGTAACAGCCTATACATAAGACAGCTTATTAGGGAAAACAGTAATTTTTTAATCTTAAGAGTAAGTCTAGGTCAGTGTGATGAAGTATAATAAGCAACAGACAGGCTGGGCACAGGGGCTCATACCTGTAATCCCAGCACTTTGGGAGGCGGAGGCAGGTGGATCACGAAGTCAGGAGATTGAGACCACCCTGGCCAACATGGTGAAACCCCATCTCTACTAAAAATACAAAAATTAGCTGAATGTGGTGGTGCTTTCCTGTAATCCCAGCTACTCGAGGGCTGAGGCAGAAGAATCACTTGAACCCGGCAGGTGGAGGTTGCAGTGAGCTGAGATCATGCCATAGAACTCCAACGTCGTGACAGAGTGAGACTCCTTCTCTAAATAAATAAATAAAATAAAATAAAAGCAACAGACAAGGGAGTGAGGCATCATCATTTAGCCTACCCTCTACATCTAACCAAATCGGTGAGCCTGTTGTATATTTTGTAAAATGAAGAAAGTGGCATCTTTCCTGTGTGAAATCTGCGGGCTGGAATAGGACATCTCTTTTGGTTTTTTCCAGTTCTAAGGATGATGTTTTTAAAATGTATACTCTGAGGTGGGAGGATCTCTTGAGGACAGGAGTTCGAGGCCCCATCTCCATGAAAAGTTAAAAAAAAATTAGTCAGACATGGTGGCATGTGCCTGTAGTCCAAGCTACTCAGGCAGCTGAAGCAGTAGGATCGCTTGAGCCCAGGAGTTTGAAGTTACAGTGAACTTTGTTGGTGCCACTGCACTCCAGCTTGGACAACAGAGTGAGATACTATCTTTAAAAACAAACAAACAAACAAACAAACAAAACAGAAAAACCTCCTCTGCCTCTTTTAAGACCCTCCATAATTAATTTAATCCACCCCCTCACAACCTGAATATCTAAACCCCCCTTATGCTTGCTTCTCTCCATCAGGTTACGGTATTTTCCCTGTGTCCTTGATGAGGCTGAGTGTCACCTGACCCTGTACTCAGGTTTCTCCCTTCCTCTGCCCATCTAAGCCCCATGGGGACTGGTAGGGGCAGCCTGGGCCACCTTGAAGAATTTGAAGTATCTTGAAGGACATTGCCACCCACCTGGTTCTGCCACAAGAAGCTCAGTGACCTCAGTAATGTGGAGATGACACAGACTTCCACAGTGGGCAGATGTGAAGATTAAGCAAGATAACACTTGTAAGTATTGCTTTGTAAAATGCCATCGTCACATCATTTAGTCCCATAGTTGCTTCATGAGTCATAATAGTTTTGTTTCCCCAGTTAGCTGGCTGGCTGGATTTGTTGGTGATTGATTGAGTCAGTCAGCAATCTTCACGCAAGGTAAAGAATCATATGAAGTTGGTCGGGCGTGGTGGCTCACGCCTGTCATCCCAGCACTTTGGAAAGCTGAGGCGGGGTGCATGGCCTGAGGTCAGGAATTCAAGACCAGCCTGGCCAACATGGTGAAACCCCGTCTCTACTAAAAATACAAAAATTAACCAGGCATGGTGGCAGGCACCTGCAATGCCAGCTACCTGGGAGGCTGAGGCAGGAGAATCGCTTGAATCTGGGAGGAGAAGGCTGCAATGAGCCGAGATCGCGCCATTGCACTCCAGCCTGGAATTTCCATGCAAAGCCAAGTAAAGTACTGTGAAAATACTTGCCATTCTTTTCACGTCAACAGTCATCTCATTTGCAGTGACTTGAGGGGAAAAGCTAGACCCAGAAGAGTGGCACATTCTAAGCAATGGCCACACGTCCTGGGAAGGCTAGTCCCTGGGGGATGGGAGCGAGAGAGCAGCATGTGGCTCTAAACTGATATAAGGCACTGAGGAATTGGAAGTCTAACTGTAGCTGAGCCTGTTATTTCATCTGCATCACCCAGAAGACTCCTAGTATTTGGAAGATGGATTTGAGACTCGGGTCTTGGGCCTCCTTACTTCAACATTCTTTTTTATTTATTTATTTATTTATTTTTATTTTTGAAATGGAGTTTCAATGTTGTTGTCCAGGCTGGAGTGCAATGGCATGGTCTCGGCTCACTGCAACCTCTGCCTCCTGGGTTCAAGCAATTCTTTGGCCTCAGCCTCCCGAGCAGCTGGGACTACAGGTGTGTACCACCACGCTGGGCTAATTTTTTGTATTTTTAGTAGAGATGGGGTTTCACTATGTTGGCCAGGCTGGTCTCAAACTCTTGATCTCAAGCGATCCTCCTGCCTTGGCCTCCCAAGGTGCTGAGATTACAGGCATGAGCCACCATGCCTGGCCTCTTTGTTTGTTTATTTGTTTTTAGATGATCATGCCCTGTTGCCCAGGCTGGAGTGCAATGGCACAATCTCGGCTCACTGCAACCTCTGCCTCCCAGGTTCAAGTGATTCTCCTGCTTCAGCCTCCCAAGTAGCTGGGACTACAGGTGCATGCTGCCGCACCCGGCTAATTTTTGTATTTTTAGCCTACTCTCTACATCTAACCAAATCGGTGAGCCTTTTGTATATTTTGTAAAACAAAGAAGGTAGCATCTTTCCTGTGTGAAATCGCCATGTTGACCAGGATGGTCTCAGTCTCCTGACCTTGTGATCTACTTACCTCGGCCTCCCAAAGTGCTGGGATTACAGGCCTGAGCAACCATGCCCGGCCTAAAAAACCCTAGAATTTTCGTGAGTACTAAATGAGATAATACTTGTAAAATGGCTGCATATTATCTGACAATAGTAAGCCCTTAAGTGGTAGTTATTGTTATTCTAATATTATTCTAAAACGTGAGGGTGAGCAGACTAGGTCTTAATATTTACATGTGAAGTAAGGGAAGCTTTATTTGATGATCCTGGTGACTACCCCTGGCCAGGCTGTTCAACACAGTTGCACACCAGGGCAGTGGTGCGTGTCGGAGTTCAGCTCACCTTGCGAGGTGCTGCACAGCTCCAGTGTGAGCCTGATTTGGCAACACAGGGCTTCTGCTAAGCACACAGCCCCTGATTACTCAATCATGTCTTCTGTTAAGCACACAGCATCCTTGTTACTCAGTCATGTCCTTCATTTGTCGACTGGGTCTGGGATGTTATCCCCAAACAGGGTTTAACTCGGTGAAAAGTCAACTGCTGTCTCTACAATGTGCTGCATAGATCATGGATCACAAGGTTGGGACATCTTAGTTTCTACTGACCAACTCCATCAAGCCAGAGGAGCACCAGCTGGCCCCTTTATCTACACCGTGGAACAGTCACTTGGGCTCCAGAGGGAGTCAGGCGGTTTCATGTTCCCTATTTCCTTCCCTCTTCATTTCTGCATTGTGAGAGAGCAGTGGGTCCCGCTGAGAAGGGGATGCAAAGCTGGGAGGGTGGGCGGGGAGTTTGGCCCAGGCCGACCTCCCTTGCCTCTGGAAGGGCTCTGGGAGGAAGGAGTTCTGATGAGCCCCAACTGCCCTCCTCCCTCCTTTTCCCCATCCACAATGGAAGGTGCCTTTCAGAGGAGCTTAGTTTAATGAGTTCTTGGGCTGAACCTCTCTCGACTGCCCCCACTCCTGTGGTCACTAACAGCAGTACACTGAGGATTGGGCAGAACTCTGAAACCAAGCCCATCTGTTTTGTCTCTTTAGATTCAAGACAGATGTTCCCACAATCTGGTGACAAAACTGCAGTCCTTGGAGAGACTGTGGGTGCCCTGAGTGTAGGGGTGGGGATGGGGGTCTTGTGATGTGCAGTGACAGCAAGGTAGGGGATCTCTCCAGCTTCCTTGCAAAGCCCTGGGGAGCCAGGGCAGGCCCTGCTGGAATCCTGCAACAGGCGCCGCACCCTGCCATACACCTCCAGCAAATACGACAGGAATGTCAAACTTCCTGCCCTAATCCGTTTCAACTTAAAGCCTAGTAGGAGGTCACTACAGTGTCAGATGCTTGGGTCTTGGCTTTTTTTTTTTCCCAATTTCAGAAAGATTTGTCTGTTTGTAAAGATCTTAAGGCCCGAATGCTGAGAGCTGGAGTCGGTGCTGGTAAAATGGAGGCTGAAAATGACAAATATTAGAAGTGAGCAAATAAATTTATTATCTATATTAGAAAAAACCAAAATGTTAAATCCGACCTTGCGATGGGAATAACCTGCTAATGTTGGATGATGATGCCACCTCCTTGAAAACTGCCTTTCTAGGCAACAGTAGTTGCTATCATGATTGGGCATGTGTGGTGTGGCCGGCTCTGTTCTATTATAAATACTTTTCATGTATTAAATAATTTATTCCCCATGACAGCCTAATGAAAAAAAATGACTATTGTTATCTCCACTTTCTAACTGAGGAAACTGAAGCCCAGCATGACTAAGCAACTTGCCCAAGATTGCAGAGCTCATAAACAGCAGATCTGGGCCCAGGCAGCCTGGCTCTGTGCGCTGCCTCACCTACCAGGCTGCATGACCTCTCTAATGTAAGGCCTGTAAGACCACTGCCAAGTCCTTCAAACCTTCAAACTCCCTGCCCAACACCCACCCCAACGCTTTTTTTTTTTTTTTTTTGAGACAGAGTCTTGCTCTGTCACCCACGCTGGAGTGCAACGGCATGATCTCGGCTCATTGCTACCTCCACCTCCTGGGTTCAAGCGGTTCTCCTTCCTCAGCCTTTGGAGTAGCTGGGACTACAGGCGCGCGCTACGATGCCAGCTAATTTTTTCTATTTGCAGTAGAGATGGGGTGTCACCAAGTTGACCAGGCTGGTCTCGAATTCCTAACCTCAGGTGATCTGCCTGCCGTGGCCTCCCAAAGTGCTGGGATTACAGGCAGGAGCCACCACACCTGGCCTTCAAACTCCCTTTCTTGGGTACTTTCCAAGTACCCCTTTGTAATTCTCTTCTCCCAGCCCCTGAGCAAGAGTAGTGGGGTGGGCATATTAAATACTTATGAGTAAGTGAATGCATTAATGCAAGATTGACAGTATGGTCAGCTGGTATCAGCAAACCTTTTCTGTTAAGCAGCCCTTCCATGTTTTATCCAAAATACTTGCTCTTCTTCCTGCAGTAGCCCATGGCTAGTTACTCATTAGCTTCCTAGTACCTACAGGCCTTTTCCTATTCCAAGACCCCAGCTCTCTCCTTTGCTCTCATCAGCGTACTTCTCCCCTCATGTGTCCCACCTTGAGTTCTTCCTGAGATCCAGCACAAAAGTACTCAGATGGGATTTTCATGTAATGAAAAAAAAGCATGGCTTTTCATTACATGGTTTTGCTTATTACATGGATCAAATCAAGTTCTGAAACCATAATTACATTGGGAAAGGCCGCTCGCCAGCCCCAGAGTCAGCAGGGAGGTGGAGTTGTGGGTGCACATAACAACTTTTCAGTGAAAACAGTTAAGGCTGTGTTATCTGACAGATGAAGCAGGGAAGTTGTGACTATTCTTCCCATATTAGAGAGGGAGAAATGGAGGAACAGAGACGTGGTTTGTCCAAGCTCCCATGGGTGGACCTCAGGGATCTCCTGAATCATGGTTGGGGCTGCAGTTGGAAAGCCTTCCTGCTCCTCCTGTGTGGCAGCCTTATAACTTCCTGGACATCTCTGCCTCTCCCCTAACTCCCTCAGGCCCTTCCTTGCCCTGGCAGATGGCTACTGCCAAGATTCTACTTTTGCAGAGGAAGGAAGGCTATGATGTATCTGTTCATACACTGGTTCATGCATTCTGATTTTTTTGCTCTTTCACAGAACCAGAAAGTGGGGCAAAATCCAAGGGGGTGCTGGAGTGTCTCGAGCTTATGGGATTCTCCTGTAGGCTCAGGATCAGAGCCATCTCATAAAGAAAACTTTTCTACTGTTTGACTGGAATCGGGGCCTAGACGAGATGACATGCGTCTCTTCCAGGTCCCCCAGATGCTTAGGTTGGGTCCAAGTTACACTGAAAGGGATTCAGTGAATTTCCAGTCTGGTCCACACCCATCATTCCTGGAGCTGAGTGACTCAGGGCTCCAGAAGGTACCTCAGTGCTAAGTCATCATCCCCAAGGGAAGAATGTTTCATGTTCAGGGATTCTGTCACGTGTGCTCTGGAAGCATGTTCTAGGCCTTTTCACTCCAGCTTTCACTTTCGTACTGGGGTTTGCTAAGGGAGCTGGCATTCTGCTACCCCATTTCCACCCCAAGTGCAGTGACATTGCCGCTCTCTGTTAAGACTGTTTAGTGGGTATGGCATTCTCAACCGCCTCCTTCCTTTAGCCAATTTTTGATTTACTAAAGTAGAGAGAAGACGGGTAGATGGCATACATGGGATTTGGGGTACAGGGCTTTCTGTACGGCTTGGAGACTGACCTAGAGGAGATTGTGGGCATGGCTCTGAGTCTCTCTCTCTCTCTCTCTCTCTCTCTCTCTCTCACATACACACACACACACACACACAAACACACGGCTGAGCCTTCATTCATGGGTCCTTTGGGTCTCAGTCCCTTGTGCTCTGATATCACTGGGCTTTGGAACTTTAAGCCAGTAGCTGAGTTCTGTTCTGCCCACAGGTGATGCAGCCCCTGAATCTGAAACTCTGCTTTGGGTGATACTGAGGTATCTTCTAAAGCCCTGAGTCAAAAATATTTTCAGTGACTCAGCCATAGGCATGCAGGAAGACAAGCTTCCAGATTCAGTGAGAACAGACTGTATGTACTAAAAACAAGAGTGTTCCCCAGATGTGTCAGATGTGAGGAAGACTGTTCGGAGGACACACTGACATGAATTCCCATCCCCTGCAGGGACTTTCTCATATGGAAGAGCAGATGCTGGGTGCCAGCAGGACGCTGGCAGTTTGATGATTTCCAGTATTACCATTAGTCATCATGTGTACATTCTGCAGGTCCTTGTGTGGCCACTGCAGGGCACAAGCCTTTGGAAACAAAGATACCTTTAGAGAAGCTGCTTGCCCTTCATGTATACATGTCTAACTTTGACACACAATACATGTGTACTGCTGTATTTTTATTATATGAATAAATCATAAGTAACCTTAATGTCTACCCACAAGAGAATGATTAGGTAAATTGTGGAGTACCCATAAATGGAATAATCTGTAGTCATTAAAAATCAGGCTTGGTAAACAATAACATAAAGTGGGGAAAGGACTTCCCATTCAACAAATGGTGCTGGGATAATTGGCTAGCCACATGTAGGAGAATGAAAGTGCATCCTCATCTCTCACCTCATGCAAAAATCAACTGAAGGTAGATCAAGGACTTAAATCTAAGGCCTGAAACTACAAAAATTCTAGAAGATAACATTGGAAAAATCCTTTTAGACATTGGCTTAGGCAAGGATTTCATGACCAAGAACCCAAAGCAAATGCAATAAAAACAAAGATGAATCGCTGGGACTTAATTAAACTAAAGAGCTTTTGCACAGCAAAAGAACAGTCAACAGAGTAAACACACAACCCACAGACTGGGAGAAAATCTTCATATCTATACATCTGACAGAGGACTAATATCCAGAATCTACAGCAAACTCAAACAAATCAGTAAGAAAAAAACAGTCCCATCGAAAAGTGGGCTAAGGACATGAATAGACAATTCTCAAAAGAAGATATACAAATGGCCAATAAACATATGAAAAAATGCTCAACATCACTAATGATCAGGGAACTGCAAATCAAAACCACAATATGATATCACCTTACTCATCCTGCAAGAATGGCCATAATAAAAAAATAAAAAAATAAATAGATGTTGGTGTGGATACAGTGAAAAAGGAACACTTCTACACTACTGGTGGGAATGTAAACTAGTACAACCACTATGGAAAACAGTGTGGAGATTCCTTAAAGAACTAAAAGTAGAACTACCATCTGATCCAGTAATCCCACTACTAGGTATCTACCCAGAGGAAAAGAAGTCATAATACAAAAAAGATACTTGCACACGCATGTTTACAGCAGCACAATTCACCATTGCAAAAATGTGGAACCAACCCAAATGCCCATCAATCAATGAGTCACTAAAGAAACTGTGGTGTTTGTGTGTGTGTGTATATATATATGATGGACTAATACTCAGCCATAAAAAGGAATGAATTAATGGCATTCGCAGCAACTTGAATGGGATTGGAGACTTATTCTACATGAAGTAACTCAGGAATGGACAACCAAACATCATATGTTCTCACTCGTAAGTGGGAGCTAAGCCATAAGGATGCAAAGGCATAAGAATGATATAGTGGATTTTGGGGACTCGGGGGAAAGGGTGGGGAGGGGATGAGGAATAAAATACTACAAATTGGGTTCAGTGTTTACTGCTTAGGAGTTGGGTACACCAAAATCTCACAAATGACCATTAAAGAACTTACTCATGGACAAGCATAGTGGCTCACACCTGTAATCCAGCACTTTGGGAGGCTGTGGCAGACAGATCACCTGAAGTCAGGAGTTCTAGACAAGCCTGCCCAATATGGCGAAACCCTATCTCTACTAAAAATACAAAAAATTAGCCGGGCGTGGTGGCAGGTACCTGTAATCCCAGCTACTTAGGAGTTTGAGGTAGGAGAATCACCTGAACCTGGGAGGTAGAGGTTGCAGTGAGCTGAGATCGTGCCACTGCACTCCAGCCTGGGTGACAAGAGTGAAACTCTGTCTCAAAAAAAAAAAAAAAAAAGAACTTACTCATATAACCAAACACCACCTGTTCCCTAAAAACCTATGGAAATTTAAAAAAGAGTCAGGCTTGGTCTAGAGTGGTGGCTCACACCTGTAATTCTGGCACTTTGGGAGGCTCAGGTGGTAGGATCACTTGAGACCAGGAGTTCAAGACCAGTCTGGGCAACATGGCAAAACCCCTTTTCTACATTTTTTTAAGTCAGGCTAATCTCATAGAGAAATCCTTAAGATATTTTGCTAAGCAAAAAAAGCAAGTTATACAATTTTCTGTGCAAAATGTGAACCCAATTTTGAACTCATCCCTCAACAAAAACAACAAAAACCAATGCTGTATATACTATATATATGTGTGTATATAAACACTGCAAAATACCAAACCAATAAATATGAATATTCATTTGTCTCTTTATGCTTTTCTATATTTTCTTACGGTGGTTGTATATTAATTCTTAAAATGCTATTGTGTTTTTTTTTAAAGGACACTTATGAATGGCATGTTTTGTAAACTCAGAGGGTAAGACCCTGAACCTTCCACCAGCATACGCAAACTGCACGGAAATCAAGGGCTGCTGACGTGAGCTGGGCCCAGGGATCACAGTCCAAGGATTACCAGGGGCATGGCTGTAACCTTCTGCTTCATATCCCTAAGCTGATTAGTCCCCTAATCAACTGATGAAGTAAAATAACACATGTGGTTCATAAGGGCAGCATAGCTCACATTCTTCACCCACATGGTGGGGCATCTGGCCTGTGAGGGTCCTTGCCTCTGCTTGGCTGCTCAGCTTGTCTGGAGCTGGTCCACATTCAGAGACAAACAGGTGCCACCAGCTTGACACCTGCTAGCACCTATCATTGAGCTCCATCACCTGCTGGCGGCTCACATTAATACCTTAGGGGCAGAGGGTCCTGGCTACCTTCACCCTAAGACTAACCAAACGAACCCCAAAGGCAGGTTGGAAAGGGAGTCGCAGATGATGGCACATGGCCTGAAAGATGTGGGAAGGACTGGGGGCAAGTTGCGTGCTTGGCCTTGGTGGCAGGGAGGAGAGGGGTGAGGGCAAGGCATGTAGGGTTCCTGCTTGCCGTGTTCCTGGGCTCCTAGGCATCTCTCATGCCAGCTGAAAGCCCCTCTCATCCGCTGCCCAGATGCTGGCCATTGTGAAAAATGAAACAAACAAAACCCCCCTGCTCCTTTGCCCTTCCACAGAGGCAAAACATGAGACCCAATGCCTTTTGGTGGTCTTGGTCTCTGAGAGATTTGACCCCAAGGGTGATGTATGGGGTTTGGCTTTTGAGGATCTAGAGGTGCTCATGGGTAGTGCAGGTGTTAAGTAAGTGTAACAAAAGTAATAAAAGAGACTCAGCACTCGTTCATTCATCCACCTAATGCTTATTGAGTGCTTACCATGCGCACTGGGGTTACAGCAGGGAACACTACCAATCAGGACCATGGTTTCATGGAACTCATATTCCAGAGCGATGGGAGGGAGATGAGAAGTACTGAGTCCGACATAATTGTAGTGATAAGCATTTTAAGGAAACTATAACAGCATGATGTGGTAGAGAGAACCTGAGGGTAAGGGTACTTGGCTCCTGCATGATGCCCATATCGTCCACTGGGGCCCCTGCGGGGAGCGTGGGAAATGATTCTCAGTAAAGCAGGAGGGGCCCCTCTGCCAAGGGCATCACAATTCAAATGAGGCTGCTCTTCTGTTTGTGTGTGTGTGTGTGTGTGTGTGTGTGTGCGCATGTGATACGTGTGTGTGTGTGTAGTGGGGTGCTCCCAGTCACCCTACGTTGTTTCTCTCCTAAAATTTAAGGTGTGTGTCTTAGTCTGCTATAACAAATACCTTAGACTAGGTAATTATTCTGTTGTTTATAAAACAAAAGAAATCTATTTCTCACAGTTCTGGAGGCAGAGCAGTCCAAGATCACTGTGCTGGCAGAGTCAGTGTTGGGTGAGGACCCATTCTAGTCAATGTTTGGTGCCTTCTGTGCTTCCTTACATGGTGGAAAAGGGCAAGAGGGCTCCCTCGAGCCTTTTCTTTTTTGAGACAGAGTCTTGCTGTACCGCCCAGGCTGGAGTGCAGTGGCATGATCTTGGCTCACTACAACCTCCACCTCCCAGGTTCAAACGATTCTCATGCCTCAGCCTCTGGAGTAGAGTTTTCTTTTTCTTTCTTTCTTTTTTTTTTTTTTTTTCATTAAGGGCACTAATCCCATTCATTAAGGTGGAACCCTCATGATTTAATCACTCCTCCAAAGCCCCACGTCTTAATACTATCACACTGGGTATTAGGTGCCAACATGTGAATTATGGGGGACACCAGTATTCAAACCATAGCAACATGCTTAGACTTGTCTCACTCAACAGTAAAGAGAACCCAGGGGGTTGGTTTATACGTGGGCCTTTCAGATCATGGAAGGAGTTCAAAGGAGCACTGGGATCCCACATAGATGCAGAAGGCAACAGGGATCTGGCTGGACTGCTCCTATTCCCCTTCCCTCTGCCTCAGAGCCCAGCTGGATGAGCTCATGTTTGAGCTTTCCGGAGAGAGCGGCTGCAGACAGACCAGGAGAAACTCCTGTCACTGAGGATGCTGAGAGACACAGGACTGGAAGCAGTCTGGCTATGCAAGGTTGTGTGGTTATGTGTCCAGTATAAGAAATGCTCACTCATGTTATTATTGCACAATTTTAATAATGAAATATGAGACAGAAATAGGAAGGGGCCATTCCATACAAACGTAGCTTCAGGGCTGAGATTCAGCACTCAGCCTAATTTTGGCGTCTAAAAGCAGCTTTGGGAGAACAGGAGGCCTGCTCCCTCTAGGAAACCAGGAGGACAGCCAGGATTGGGACCGTGGCCTTGTCAGAAGGTAAGTGAGAGAGAGGAAGATGCAGGTGCCACAGAGCACAGAGGACTCTTCACGAGCTCCTTGAGCTATTCCTGGGACTCTCAGACTTAGAAGTGGGCCCAAGATATGGGTTTGGGAATCCTAATAATGTAAAATGTTAAATTTTCTTTACTTAGAACAACAGTAAATAGCAAATTAAAAGAAAAAAAAAACCCACACATGACAAATAGAGGAGATAGACCATGAAAACTACATGAAATAAAAAAGCTTTATATTTTAAAACTTTTGAAGACATCGTCTTCCCACAGATCTGGGTTCAAGAAATGCTCTGGCACTTACAGTCCGTATGGCATAAAGCCACTTGACCTCTCTTCTCCACTCTTTTCTCATCTGTAAAGTGGACATAATAATACTACCCACATAGTTATTGAAAGGATTAAATGAGATCATAATGTGCATAAGACACATTATTAACCCAGGGTCTGGCATGCAGTAAGTGCTCAATAACTAGGTAGAGGCCCCAGCAGGGGAGCCCGTTCCTACCGTCAGTCTGAAATGGTCTGGGAAAAGTTGGATGTGGAACATAATATGCTATTCGGCTTTCTCAGAAATCCATTAGAGGGGACTATTGGGTCCTCATGCTTTGCAGGTGACAGAGGGTGAAATATTCTATATGGGGATGTAGGGTGTGACAGATAGGGAGAGGCAGGGAACAAGGCCAGCTTCAAAGGTATGTAACCTGTGTAGTCTCACCAGGCCCTGTCCTCCAATGGACCCTGTGCTTGGTTTAATGTTGTACTGGCCCTTTAAATTCTTATTTATTATTGTTTTCTCTTTGAACTTGTGTCTTGTAAGTGAAGTCTGATGGGACAATGGAGCCTGCATGTTGAGGAGATACATGCAATGCATGTGTCTGCCATTCCCTGCTGCTTCATTTACATGTAGCATTCATCATGCCTCATTGAGCACAGAATGTGGATGTACCCACAGTGCGTGGGAGTTCAGGCAGGGTCAAAGTGAGTACAAGATGACGGCGTTTCCTTACTAAGCAAGCCGGGTCACTGCCAACACCAAAAGGCCATGCTCTCCATTCAAATCAGAACTTGTTATAAGTGCAGAAGGAAGGCAATGGCATTCTAAGAAACAAAAATGACCAAGGAAACCTATCACATCCTTTCTTACTCCCTTGCATTTGTCAGCCACTTTCAGGGAAAAATAATGATGCAGAAGGAAAGAAAAGATAGGTCAAACCATTGCTCTTTTTCCTTTCAGTCCTTCCTTATTCATTAGTAAACTGAAGGTAAAGAGCGTTGGTAGAACGTGCGCATAGCAAGTTGTGCAATGAAAACAATTCCATTAATTTTGTGTAGTGTTTCCACTGTTCCAAAAAGCATGAAATATATAAGCATGGTCGGGCACAGTGACTCATGTCTGTAGTTTCAGCACTTTGGGAGGCCAAGGAAGGCGGAACACGAGATCAGGAGTTCAAGACCAGCCTGGCCAACATAGTGAAACCCCGTCTCTACTAAAAATACAAAAATTAGCCGGGCGTAGTGGCAGGTGCCTGTAATCCCAGCTACTCAGGAGGCTGAGGCAGGAGAATTGCTTGAACCTGGGAAGTGGAGGTTGCACTGAGCTGAGATTGTGCCACTGCACTCCAGCCTGGGCGACAGAGCAAGACTGTATCTCGGGAAAAATAAAAATAAAAAAAAAGAAAAAAGAAAAGAAATATGTAGGCATATGCACACCATGAAATGCAAACTATATAATATCAGTGATTCTACATAGAAATGATATGCTCTTATATTTGCATTTAAATTTTGTGCAATATAGACCTGAATGGTAAAATTCATGCTAATAATTAAAAATATCAATTTTTCTTTACTTAGAGCAACATTAAATGGCAAATAAAAAACATGGTGAATAGAGAGAGATAGACCATGAAAAAGTACGTGAAATAAAAATGTTTTCTAGTGTTTTTAAAGACCTTTTATCCTGCTTTTTTAACAAGAAACTATGTTGTCATTTTGCGCTTGGGCCCAACGAATTATGTAGCCAGTCCTGGCAGGCAGTTGATATATGTGTTGCAGATTTTTAAATTTTTTCCATGTCACCATCGTTGGGCCCCAGGGGAGCTTTCCCACCGCCTGGGCCACCTGGACCATGGATGGAGCAAAGTTGAGTAGGGCCGTGTTGTCAGAGAAAGCCGGACTAGGCAACAGCCTCCTCCTTCTTTTCTTGGATTTATCTTTCTTTTCCTCGAGAATGGCCAACTCTAGAGGGCTCAGATGAAGGTGCTGGCCACCCTCTGCCAGATTTTCACTAAGGCTCCAGGCCTGCCTATCGCCTGTAAAAAAAAAACTTGGCTCCTTGTAGCTCACCAGGAGACAACTAGGGAGCTTATGGCCAAAGCCCCAACCAGGAAGACTTTCCCCGTAGGCCTGTGTATGTGTGCGTATGTATCTTCCTCAGGGCTTATCTTCATAGCAGGGGCTTGTTCACAGCTTTGTTGGAACCCCCACGCTCTCATCTCAGTGTAAACAACCCTGAGAGTCCACTCCCGGAATCCGTCCCCATGCCTTTCTCTCCTGGTCACCTGTCAGCACTCCAGGGTTCAGAGGGAGAGTGGTGAGGGCTGATGAACTGGTGAGAGGCCCTGGGAGAGGCCATGCTGGGAGGGCAGACCTGCCAGGGAGGGTACCTCCCCCGCTGAGGAAGCACAACGTCAGGGATGGGAGGAACTCTTCTGTAAGGAATGAGTGAGGACAGAGGCATCAATCACCACCAGTGGCGACACCGTCCCAGCTCCTCCTGTCAGCAGCTGGCTTCTCTCCTCACCTCTTCTGGGAGTGGGGATCTGGAGGTGCCCTGAGCGCGAGTGATGTGTGCCAGGCAGGGCCTCTCCCAGGCTGCAGTGGCCGCTCACCACCGCCTCTTGAGTACAATTTGCTCGAGTCGAATTGTCTGTGTCCAAATAATTGTTCTAACTAGAGCAAAACGAAACACTTACAATGGCTGAGAGACAGGTGCAGGGTTACAGGATTGTCTTTTTATGGTACCATTTTTGGTCAATGGGGGAAGCCAAGAAATATTGTTGGGAAAATTCATCCACTCACGTAGTGTTTTTATTATCTGCCTATTTTATAAAAGAAGTCCTGGGATTCAAAGATAAATGGGACTCACTTAATGTCCCTAAAAGCAGACATCTTAATAGGGAGGACAGTAGAGTAATAACAGAATTATCAAATACATACAGCACAGCTGGCCGGGCTGCCGTCCCACCATCAACAAAGAGCTGAGGGTAGCTAACGGAGAAAGTGCCCATCTCTGAACAGATTCAGGGAAGTTGTCATGTGAAGGGACATATCAGCTGGACCTGAAGAATGTGTAGGGGTTTTCCAGGAGGTTAAAGTGTGTGTGTATGCAGGAGGCAAAGAGGCAGAAGTTGGTGTGTAGTCTAGTTTATCCCAAAAGGGGGAGAAGAGAAGGTAAAGGCATGAAAGTATAGATGAGCAAGTAAGGACAGATACCTGGGGATTTGGGAAAGGCAAGGAAGCTGAAGGCTCTGGAGTGATCAGCTCTTCCAGACTATGGGGTCCAGGAAGGATGTGAGGAAAGGTGGCAGTCACTCTGGGCCGCTGCTGATGGAGTATTTTGACTAGCAGAGCTAGAGAGGAGAGTATTCCAGGAGATGAGATAGTACAGACTGAGTAGAAAACCCAGGACATGTTTGGGTGACAGCAAAGTTTAGCTGGTGTGTAGAGAAAATAAATAGCAGAAATGGTCAGAAGGAAGGTCTGCCTTAGAGTTTGGACTTTAATTCCTTTGACAAATGGGAACCGCTGAAGTTTTTTTGTTAGTGATTTTGTTGTCATTGGTTTCCTTCTCTCTCTCTCTCTGTCTCTGTCTGTCTCATGGGTGCATGTTTTTTGTAGACAGAGTCTGTGTTGCCAGGCTGGTGTCAAACTTCTGGCCTCAGTGGTCCTCCTACCTCAGCCTCCAAAAGCACTGGGATTCAGGCATGAGCCATTGGGCCTAGCTCTCATTATTGTTTTTGAAGTATAATTAACATGCAGAAAAATTCATCCTTTTTAGCACTCTATGAGCTTTGGCCAATGTATGTATTCATGTAAACACCACCACAGTCAAGCTGTAGAATGTTTCCAACATGCCACACATTTGTTTATGCCTGTGTAGTCAACCTTTCCCCCAACACCAGCCCCTAAAAGCCACGATCTGTTGTCCATCTCCATAGTTTTCCCTTTTACAGAATGTCCTATACATTAAATCATATGGGAAGCAGCTTCTTAAATGTGTTTCTTTCACTTAGAATAACGCATTTGAGATTCACCTATGTGTTTGTGTGTGTCAAGAGTCTGTCTCTTTCCTTGTTCAGTAGTATTCTATTGTGTGGATATACCCATTGTTTATCCATTCACCAGTTGAAGGGCATTTGGGCTATTTCCAGACTGAGTAATTATAAATAAATCTGCCATCAATCTTCGTGTACAGGTGTTTGTGTGAACATAAGTTTTCAATTCACTTGGGTAAATTCCCAAGTAAATAAGAATAAGATTGTTGGGCTGAGTAAGTGTTTATAAGTGTATGTTAAACTTTATTTTAAAAAGAAACCTGCCAAACTATTTTCCAAAGTAGTATTTGGCATTCCCACCAGCGGTGTATGAAAGTTCTAATTATCCACATCCTCAACAGCACTCAGCACGGGCACACCTCGTTTTATTGTGCATTGCTTTATTGTGCTTCACAGAGACTGTGGTTTTCACTAATTGAAGGTCTGCAGCAACCCCTGCATTGAGCAAGTCTATTGGTGTCATTTTTCCAACAGCAAGTGCTCCCTCCGAGTCTCTCTGTCACAGTTTGATAATTCTTATAATATTTCAAATGTTTTCATCATTATTATATCTGTTATGTTAATCTGTTATCATTGGTCTTTGAAGTTACTACTGTAATTGTTTCGGTAGACCACAAACCATCCACCTATAAGATGGTGAACTTAATCAGTGAATGTCATGTGTGTCTGACTGCTCCATTGACTTGCTGTTCCTCTATCTCTCTTCCTCTCCTGGGGCCTCCCTATTCCCTAAGACACATGGATTTTTCCATAAGGCCAATTAACAACCATGCAATGGCTTCTAAGTGTTCAAGTGAAAGGAAGAGTTACACATCTCTCACTTTAAATCAAAAGCTAGAAAAGATTAAGCTTAGTGAGGAAGACATGTTGAAGCTGAAATAGGCTGAAAGCTAGGCCTCGTGCACCAATTAACCAAGTTGTGACTACAAAGAAAAGGTTTTTGAAGGAAATTAAAAGTGCTACTCCAGTGAACACACAGATGATAAGAAAGCAAAAAAGGCTTATAGCTAATATGGAGAAATTTGAGTGATCTGGATGAAAGATCAAACCAGCCACCACATTTCCTTAAGCCAAAGCCTGATCCAAAACAAGCTCCTAACTTTCTTCAATTCTATGAAGGCTGAGAGAAGGAAAGAAGCTGCAGAAAAAAAGTCTGAGGTTAGCAGAGGTTTGTTCACGGGGTTTAAGGAAAGAAGCCATCTCCATCACATAGAAGTGTAAGGTGCAGTGCAGGTGTTGATGTAGAAGCTGCAGCAAGTTATCCAGAAGATCTAGCTAAGATCATAGATGAAGGTGATGATCGCAACAGATTGAAACAGGCTTACATTGGAAGAAGACGCCATCTACGGCTTTCACAGCTAGAGAGGCCAAGTCAATGCCTGGCCTCAAAGCTTCAAACGATAGGCTGACTTTCTTGTTAGGGGCTAATGCAATTGATGACTTTAAGGTGAAGCCAATGCTCATTTACCACTCCAGAAATCCTAGGGCCCTTAGAATTATGCTAACGTGTGCTCTGTAAATGGGACAACAAAGCCTGGAAGACAACACATCTGTTTTCAGCATGGTTTATTGAATATTCTAAACCTGCTGTTGAAACCTACTGCTCAGAAAAGATTCCTTTTAAAATATGACTGCTGTTTGACAATGTACCTGTTACTCAAGAGCTCTGAGTAGAGACGTACAAGGGGGCTAATAATGTTTTCATGCCTGCCAACACAGTATCCATTCTGCAGCCCGTGAATCAGGAGTAATTTTGACTTTCAAGTCCTGTTATTCAAGAAATACATTTCATAAGGCTGCCACACGTAGTGATCCCTCTGAGGGATCTGGAAGTACGTGAAAATCTTCTGGAAAGGATTCACCATTCTAGATGACATTAAGAACATTTGTGATTCATCAGGGGAGGTCAAAATATTAACATCAGTAGGAGTCTGAAAGAAGTTGATTCCAACCCTGATGGATGGATGACTTTGAGGGGTTTGAGAAGTCAGTAGAGGAAGTCACTGCAGATGTGGTAGAAACACCAAAAGAACTAGAGTTAGAAGCACAGCCTGAAGGTGTGACCAAATTTCTGCAATCTCATGATCAAAGTTGAACAGATGAGAAGTTGCTTCTTAGGGATGAGCAAAAAAAGTGATTTATTGAGATGGAGACTATTCCTGATGAAGATGCCATGAACATTGTTAAAATGGCAACAAACAATTTAGAATATTCTATCAACTTAGTTGATAAAACAGTGGCAGGGTTTGAGAGGATCAACTCCAATTTTGAAAGAAGTACTATTGTGAATAAAATGCTATCAAACAACATCTAATGCTACAGAGAAGCTGTTCATGAAAGGAAGAGTCAATCGATGTGGGAAACTTCATTGTTATCTTTAAGAAATTGCCACAACCACTCCCCTGATGAGTCAGCAGCCATCAACACTGAGGCAAGACACTCCACCAGCAAAAAAATGATAACTCGCTGAAGCTTGGGTGATTGTTAGCATTTTTTAGCAATAAAGTATTTTTAAATTAAGATACGTACTTTTTAAAAGACATAATGCTATCATACACTTAGTAGACTACAGAAAATAGTAAATAGAACTTTTTTTTTTTTTGAGATAGAGTCTCACTCTGTCTCCCAGGCTAAAATGCAGTGGCACAATCTCGGCTTACTGCAACCTCCACCTCCTGGGTTCAAGCGATTCTCCTGCCTCAGCCTCCTGAGTAGCTGGGACTACAGGCACGTGCCACCATGCCTGGCTAATTTTGTTTTTTTATTTTTAGTAGAGACAGGGTTTCACCGTGTTAGCCAGGATGGTCTCACCTCATGATCCGCCTGCCTCGGCCTCCCAAAATGCTGGGATTACAGGTGTGAACCACTGTACCCGGCTGTAAACCTAACTTTTTTTATATGCTCTGTGAAACCAAAAAATTCATGTGACCTTGTGTGTATGTGTGTGATATTTGCTTTGTCCTGGTGGTTAACTGAACCCTGTATATCTCTGAGGTATGCCTGTTTATTGTAATTTGTAATTTTAACTATTCTGCGTGTGGTGGAATCTCACTGTGGTCTTAACTTGCATTTCCTTAATGACTAATGATGTTGAGCATGTTTTCATGTGTTCATTTGCTATATTTATATCTCTTTTGGTGAAAGGTCTGTTCAAATCCACTGAAGTGACATGATCACAGTTCTGTGTTAGGAGATTACCCTGGCTGTGGTGTCCAGCCTTGCTACTCAAGCTGTTGAATGAGGACCAACAGCACCTACATCTCCCAGGGGCTTGGTGAAAATGCAGAACCTTGGCCTCATCCCAGTCCAGCCCAATCAGACTCTGCATTTGAACAAGATCCCCAAGTGATTTGCATGCATGTTAAACTTTGAGAAGCATTCGTGTTCAGAAGAGATTAGAGGAGAGGGGAAAATGTAAGGGACTAATTTAGAAAGCTATTACCATATGAAGAGCTTAGGAAGGCCGAACGGTCAGAAGGCGAAGAAGTGAGAATCCACACATCTATTGGCCCAGTCTGGAAACTTGGCTTAGGGTTTAAGTCCCTATTTGTTCCCTTACTTGTGTCCCACTGCTGGATAAAGGCCCATGTGGTAACAAAGAGGATCTTCAGAGGAAGCTCCATTACCTAGAACAGCAGACACATCTGTCCAGGCCTCCAGTTACAACCTGTGGGATGGTAGTATGGGGGAGGCTTGTGGGGTCCCTAAGGCAGGAGAGGGATAGGATTCCGTTTAATCAATTACTTTAGGCAATACTGGCAGTGCCTCTGACAACCTGCTGGGTACACATGGGTAAGGTCCAGTCCTCAGATGAAGGTCATGATGTAGTGGAAGAGACAGAGAGACGTAATTACAATTCAGTAGGACCAGTGTCATAACAGATCTCTCTCTCTCTCTCTCTCTCTCTCTAAAATACTGTACAAGCCCAGAACTTAGAGAAGGGGCAGAGGGATTCAGAGAAATGTTAACCGTTGGGGTTTTAATGTGCCAGACCTGTATTTTAGATTAAACATTACTCTGAAATAGGAACTGTTGTTTGCCCCATTTTATAGACAAGGTAACCATGAGCACACCCCTGGCCTCCTAGCTAGATTCCCACTTAGTCTGTCTGGCACCAAAGTTCGGATTCTTAGCTGAGCTTGCACTGTGAGCCAGGGGGTGTCTGAGAGAACAGAAAACCAGATTTTTTTCCTAGGGAAATCACTTGCTCCTGCCTCATTTGGTGATTTTTTAAGAGGCTTTTCTTTTTCCCAGAGATGCAGAAACCAGTGTCCATGGCCCAAGGAGCTTCCAGACCTTGGCCCTGCCCGTTTACCCAGAGTGACTAAAGGAACTGACAAATGCCTAGGCAAAGCCTTCGAGCCACCTGGGGGAGATCAGGGATTGCCGGGGGCACCTGGCTGTCTTGTTTGCTGCTGAGCCACTTTCAGTCAAGCTTCATGGTCAGCCTCTGCTCCGGCCACTGCCTTTCTCTATAGCAGAGCTGGACAGTGTCAAAGCTTGGCTCTCCTTCGATCTCACATAACTGTGGATTTCTCCTCTATCTAAGGAGATAAAGCCAAAGACAGGGTTTTGCTATTTCTCAGCTTGCCCTGACAGCATAGAGGTCTGTACATTGTAAAGATTTCCATAAAGGAACTCTGTTATGGTTTTTAGAAGTAAACTGGAGGTGCAGGGTAGACATGACCCTCAGCATGACTTTGGAAAGGCCTCTTGCCCCCCACAACTGCCACCCCCACTCCCGACGTGTCAGTTGGACTTCGTAAGCTCCTTGAGTTCAAGGACATATATGCACTTTACGTTCTTCCTGCTGTGCCTTCGTGCTGTGCCAACGCAGAAGTGCTGGTTGTGCTGACACCTCAGGAGGCTGGAGCATGGGGAGTTTGTGCCTCATAGGAGGGAGGAGCACAGCCTCTGGATGTAGGCTGTCAGGCCAATCCTGTCCCAACCCCTTACCAGCTGTGTGACATTAAGCAAGTTGCTTAAACTCTCTGGGCCTTAGATTTTCCTCTGGAAGATGGAGGAGATAATTGTTCCTCTCTCCCACAGATGTTGTGAGGTTTAAGTGAGTTATAAATACTGGCGGTCCCTGACTTAAAATTTTTTGGCTTTGTAATGCTGCAAAGTGACACACATTCAGTAGAAACTGAACTTTAAATTCTGAATTTTGACTTTTTTTATTATAATATTTTTATTTTAATGATTATAAAAGAGGCTTTGTGTTCGATAATTGTGCCCAACTGTAGGCTAATGTAAGTGTTCTGAGCATGTTTAAGGTAGGCTAGGCTAAGCTGTGATGTTCAGAAGGTCAGGCGGACATGCATTTTTTACTTACTACAGGTTTTTTGGAACACCCCATTGTAGGTCACAGAGCATCTGTAAATTGCTTAGAAGAGTATCTAACCCAAAGTAAGCACAATGTAATGATTAGCATAATAGAAGAGAGCAGTTTCTGGAATCAGACCTGGTTGGACTGGGTTGGAATCCCAGTCCCATCCCCTTCAAGTTATGACCTTGGTCAAGTTACTGAGCCTCTCAAAGTGTCAGCTTCCACATATGAAAAATGGGGATGAAAACGCCTTTATGAGAGGATGAGGGAGCAGAGGAAAAGCAGCAACAAGGCCTGGCACAGTGGCTTACACGGTGGCTCACACCTATAATCCCAGCACTTTGGAAGGCCAAGGCAGGCAGATCACTTGAGGCCAGGAGTTCGAGACCAGCCCAGCCAACATGGTGAAACCCATCACTACTAAAAATATGAAAAATATTAGCTAGGTGTGGTGGTGGATGCCTGTAGTCCCAGCTACTCGGGAAGCTGAGGCAGGAGAATTGCTTGAACTGGGAGGAAGAGGTTGTAGTGAGCTGAGATCGCACCACTGCACTCCAGCCTGGGTGACAGAGCTAGACTCCATCCCCCAAGTCCCTCCCCCCACTAGAAAGCAGAATAAGAGTAAAAGGCTGCCTGGTGCCTGCTCACATTAAGACTGCTATAATCATATGGCTTCTTGATTCACTTGTCCACCTGATCTGAGGGGAAGGCAGACGTGGCTGCTCTTTGGCTGACCTGATAAGATGCCTTCACCCCTATCCAGGGCAAGTGGAAGTCATGGGCAGTTGGAGGTCAAGGGCAATGGGACAGCTGAGTTGTGTTCACTGTGAACCTAACACTTAAAAGGACAGAACCAGCAATATGAATTCAATAGGCACCCCGAGGTAAGATGAGCAAAATGGCCCCTGCTTCAGAAAGTAAAAACTAGAAAATGTGGTGGCTGCAGAGGTCCAAGGACAGGGAAGCAGAACTGGAGCGACCTCCAAACCACGGTAACCCAGAACCTCTGTGTATCTCAGCCCTCGGCAATCTGCCTGCAGCCTGGATCTCTGTCTCATTTCATAGCTCATTACCTGTTTCTAAGTTTTCAGGCTCTGTGCAGATGAGTCTGTGTCATTTGCTGTTGCTAGGACTAGAGTTCTCAGTAAACCTTGCTGACAGATCATGTGCATCATCAGAGTACTTCCAGCAAACGCTGGGTCAAGAGCAGGGTATGGGAGGAGAGAGAAACAGCAAACATCCACGGAAGATTAGTAGAGAAAGCCTGGCTCTTGGTAGAACTCTTGTACAGGGTGGCCAAGGACACTGTCTTCTGAGTTGTTTCGAAAGTGGCCTTGGGTGGATGGTCTGACAAGGCTCTTTATCTCCTCTGTCTTCTGATGCATCTTCACTGTGGCCTGGCAGTGGGGCCCCTGCCATCCCTTTGAGTACAGCCTTCGGGAGCCCCTGGGAAGGAAGTGCATGGAAGGTGGATGAGAGTTGACACCAGAGAGATGGGCAGCACCAAATTATAGAGGGCCTTGGCTGCAGAGCCAAGGAATCCGAACCGCATTGTGTAAGCAACAGACTTTAATCAGGGAAGCAGAAGGATTTGATAGGTGTTTTAGAAACTTTGTTTCTGCTGTGTGGAGGATAAGCATCTTGAGAAGATAAAGGAAACACTGGCTACAACACTTTGCAAGTGAAGCCTACATCACTGATGGCACTTTCCTCTAGTTATGTATTTTTTTTGATGCAATCTCTTTAAAATGTTAAGGAAAACTTTTTATCTTAAGCCTTTGATGATGCCCTAGTTTGCCCTTTCCCCACCATGTTTAGTAGGGCACAGAGAAATAAGGCAACTTCTCAAACTCCTGCAGTGGGATTTTAGCACAGCCAGAAAGGACTTCACAGAGTCCGGATTCTCAGAATTGTGCTCAAATTAGATCCTACTGCAATTCACCCATACAACCAGGTTTGCGCTTAACCTCCTAAAAAATTACTTTCAACTTTGAAAAAGAGAACACCCGAGTTCTGGAAACCTGGCTGAGACTGAGTTCCATGTCAGATTTTTGCAGGTCACTGCCTTAGTTTCCTTCTGCAATAACAGTCTTGCATCATTAATGTTTCTCAGTGAAGGGATACCAGTCCCTTCACTGTATTCCAAATGTAAACACAGTGTCAATGTTGACCTCTAGCCCTGTGGGGCTACCAGGCCCAGAAGAACCCCACATCAGGAAATGTGAGGGGTCAACACTGGATAGAGAAGTCAATGTTTCCTGCCTCCTAATATCTCCCATGCACCTCTTCCTCTACCGCTGAAACTGGCCTCAGACTTGCGTATGTGTTAGCAGTTTGTCCTAATTGGCTGGAGTGGTGGCAGCTGCTCTGTGGGCCATCCCACTGTGCGATGCCTCCAGAGCACCCCTGTCAGGAGGGGACTGCGTGCAGAAAGGATGCTCATGAGGATGTATTTATAGTGCACTATGAATTTCATGTCAGTTCTTCTGCGATTTGAAATAGAAAGTGGTGCACAATATATCACTGTAATTGATCTCAAATTCTATCTATGCTATTCCCAACTGCAATATAAATGTATTGCTGTCCTTTGTACAAAAGACTTCCAAATGGTACGATGACAAACAGGTATGTTTCTACATAGTTTTGCTCTTTTCAAAATACTGCAGAGTACTTTCATTCTAGTCCATATCTCACACACCTACCCTTGAGTCTTCTGAGGAAAAACCAACAGCAGGTGAAAAACCCTAGATCACTCAAGAAAACAAAATTTGAGCTTTTAAAATTCCATATTGTTGGACTCAAATTGGACTTTAGGATATGGGGAATAAACAATGCCTTTGACCACAAAGGTAGATTTTCACAAGAAAAGTATAGCGGGAATCAAGCTTGCAGACAAGTTAGGACTTTTACAAATAAAATAGAAAATATAAATCTTGTGCTTTTTGAGTATCTACTCGTAAAATATTTTCAGCCAGAGAGTAAAAGCATGCACTTTCTAGAAAGGCTGTTTTACAAGCCTGTCTCTGCAAGGAGGTGTAATCACGCACGTAAAAGCAGGGGTGGTCACTTTATTGTCCCTCAGAGAATAAAATGTTGTCCCAACAGGATAAACATTCACCTTGCTCTGAACAAAGTCCCTAGCAGAGCCTGGGCTGTATTTCACTGTGACGTCATCTGGCCCCTATTCTCAAAGTTCTACATCCTCGTTTTCTCTGAATGAAGCAGTAACTCAGAACAAGCCTTTGGTTATTAGAGGACGTGCATTCAGCTCAGTCCTCTGTGGAAAAGGGGTGGCGAAAGGTAACCATGGCTGGCAAAATCCAGACAGGAGAAAGGCCTACACGTGTGCCTTTCAGAAATCTGAGATGTCCAGTCTATATTGTGCTACAAGTCTCTCCTCCACCTTTCTTGATTTTTAAAAAATCTCAGCGGCCTTCTTTGTATTTCCAGTCACTTGTGTGCTTTCTGTTTCACTGTATGATGCATTTCTACCATTCAGGGACAATTTCAGAGCTTCATTTAATTTTTCTCTTCTACCCCCAAGCCCCAATAGGGACCCCAAAACACAATGATCATCTATTATTATGCTAAGGAATTCACGAAATGCTGAGAATAATGTCCCTCAGGGTTGCTTTCTAGAATTAGCCTTAACTAACTCATTCAGGCTCATTTAACTATGAGCCTGAATTTCTTTCTTTTGCCACAAGGAAAAAACAGCCCATTGGAGAAATTGTGTTGGTGATGAAACTGAAACAAGAGCATAAAGTCAAATGTCTTCCACAAATCTTCCAGCTGGGAAAAATGAGAGCAGCTTCCCTAAAAAGGGATGAGATTCAAGAGAATTGTGTGATTATCTTGAGCCATGTTTACAAGATCCAAGCTTAGGGGAGCACAGTGCTATCAGGACAAAACTAGCTTGCTAATCTTGTTTTCAAATGTATTTGGAAAAGTCAACTAAAGTTAAAACTAAAAATCTATAAAGGGCTCGAAGAGTTTTTTTAAAAAAAGGGTCTAAGCCTCTTTGCCCAAATTCCCAAGTTAATACTTAGTAGTTATTAAAATGTGAAATTGTGACATTTGAAAAGCCACATAATTAGTTTAAGCCAGGCTTGATTTGTCTTTACCAACTTTCCTCCTACATTATATCAATAATTACATGTACTGCTTTTTTCCACTTATCATAAGCATCTTTTCATGTTATAGTCTTCATAATTATCTTTTCATTTATAACTTAATATTCTAACCACTAAACACACCATAAATACATTTATCATTCCCCTTTTGTTTTTTTTAGATTGTTTCCAATTTTTCACTATTATAAATAATACTGTAACCAGCATTTTGAGGACATTTGAATTACTTCCTTAGGATAGATTTCGAGAAGTAGAAATAATGAGTTAAATAGTATGTACATTTTTATGCCCCTAGATAGTTTGCTAAATTGTTTTTCCAAGGAATTATACTAGTTACTCAGTCATTAGCAATGAATGAGAAGCTTGTTCTCACCAGCATTGGGTATTAATATGTAAAATGTGTTCATTAATTTAACAGGAAAAT
Organism: Cebus imitator; assembly: GCF_001604975.1. NCBI lineage: Eukaryota > Metazoa > Chordata > Mammalia > Primates > Cebidae > Cebus > Cebus imitator. The sequence continues at coordinate 1,575,153 of NW_016107481.1, read as the reverse complement.
AATTTATTTTCCTGGAAGCTTTAAAATTTTTAAGCAGGCAAACGCGTCCACCTTTTCCTCTCAGTTTTCTTAACTTGCTTGAGACTTAGTAAGTTGTCCCCTTCTCCCATCAAGAGCATTAGATTTGCAAGTATGTGGGAGGGTAGGATGCCCCTGGCCTAGGACACACTCTCCGGCAACAAACATCTGGAGGTGGGTCCTGGCTCCAGGGAATTCTCATGTGTAGCCAAGTCTGAAAACCTCTGGCTTAGAAGGTAGGGATTCAGGCTGTGGGGAGGTGGAGGCAACAGTTTCCCTTCAAGGAAGTTTGATGGAAGGCAGAGATATGATGGAAGTTTGAAGGAGTAACAGGGTCAAAGAAAGATGTTCTTAAAAATAAAATACATGGGCCGGGCATGGTGGCTCATGCCTGTAATCCCAGCATTTGGGAGGCCTAGGCAGGTGGATCACCTGAAGTCAGGAGTTCGAAACCAGCCTGCCCAACATGGTGAAACCCCATCTCTACTAAAATACAAAAAATTATCCAGGCGTGGTGTTGGGAGCCTGTAATCCCAGCTGCTCGGGAGGATGAGGCAGGAGAACTGCTTGAAACCAGGAGGCAGAGGTTGCCATGAGCTGAGATCGCGCCACTGCACTCCAGCCTGGGCTACAAGAGCAAAACTCCATCTATAAATAAATAAATAAATAAATAAATAAAACACATGACCTGAATATGTTTGAAGGCAGAGGGAAAGATTCTGTGGAAAGCAAGAGGATAAAGTAAGAGAGAAAGAAAAATGAAGAAAACAGGAATGAGGGAGAGGAGTTCGGCCAATGTCCCAGAGAGAGGGGTGAGGATGGGAAAGGGAAAATAGTTTCTGCTTAGATATGTGAAGGAAAGAATATGGGCGAAAACACAAGGATATTTTGAGGTACAGGAGTTGGCATGGGTTGGCCTTGATCTCAGGACAGTGAAAATTTGGGTAATACCTACAGTGGAGAAAGGGAGAAAAGGAAAGAAAAGGATAGTGTACTAAAACCAGTCAGTTTATCAACCCGTCAGCAGCACTCTTCCAGAAAGCCTCCATTGAGAAAGCAGACAACAAACTAATAACTAAAATTGGGGTTGGACATGATTAGCTGTCATTTATTCACATTGTCCTTCCGAGTCTCTCATGATGGCCTGGCTCTATACATTGTATGAAGCAGGGCTCAATCAGAAAAGTGGAATAATCACCCATGATACAGAGTAAGAGATCTTTTTTTTAATGTGGATTAGGCCTTAAGCAATTGTGGGACCTGGTGGACCTGCCTATGCCAGACAGTTGTCTTTGCATCTGGTGTTGGGACTGAAGTTGTTGTAGGCCGTGGGGAAGGAGAACTGAGTGTGCAATAAGGGAGAGCAGTGAAGAACACTGGCATCGCCGCCTGTCTCACCACCTCCAGCCTTGAGGATGTGGACGACTTGCGGACACAGCTGGTGCCTTTTGTCAGAGGTGCACACATACCCGGCCCAGGGCTTGGAGGGGTGAAGGGGGGAACTGGCAGGCGCTGGAGTCCCACGCCAGCAAGGTAGGCTAGGAGATACTTAATAACATACATGAGCCGCCGAGGTACCCGGTACCCATACCCACTGTGACATGGTAATTGCCCCATAAACTGCATACCTCGACCATACCTTTCAGCCTTTTTGTTGAAACTGCTCTCTGTAACCCTAATGTGAAAGGCAAGCCATCCAAACCAATGCCATCTTGGCACCTGCAACTTGTAATAGGTAATTAAGGTCTGTAATTTCCACCCTACCTAGACAATGTGTAAACTAACGCTCATCTTGTCTTCTGTGTAACAGTCATCGGAATGTCCAAAGTCCCCTGGCCCTCGGAATGTCTGAAGCCCCTCGCCCCCGCCCCTGCCCAGGAGGTGGTTTACGGGCATAAAGGGTCTTGACACCCTCCTTTTGGGGCCATGGGTTAGAGAGACGCGAGTCCTCCGTGGGCGCCGGCAATAAAGACCCTGCGATTTGGCCTAGTCTTTGTCTCAGCGGTGATTTCGCATGCTTGGTTACAACACCCACCTTCTGAACATAAAAATGGCTGCTGCCTCAACTTCGCCTTCCAAATCTCACTTGGAGAACCGTAGAGGAAAGGGAACTCTGAGACTTGGCTTTACTGTGGCCCAGCTGACATCTTACAAAGCCAGTACACCTGTAAACAGTCTCTATTTTCAGAAGTGCTTTGAAGCACTCTAACAGACTCATGCAAGAATTCAGCACATGAAGTAGGCTGCAAGCAATGTTTGAGTTTTACAAGAGGAGAAGCGTCAGCCCAAAGGTTCCAGTTTGGACCCAAAGTCACATCTTGTATTCCTGTTGGAATGATGGCATTTAAAACTAGTTTTCTGGTCCTATAAACGAGAACAGAGACGCCCTCTCTCTGCTGGTGATGTGCTTGAGGAGGAAACTCCCCAAGCCACTGTTTCATAACTGTCACTTTAACAAGAAGTTTGGGGCAAAAGAGCCCCCAGGGTTTTTGGAAATGCAGCCTTAATTGAGCTTTTTCTTGTCTTAGCACACCCTCACGACTTAGATGTGACTGGGGATTGGGAACCGTTTCCACAGCCAGAGCTGCAAATAGTGCCTGGTATGTGATTAACTCTCATGTGGGGGCAGCTCACTGTGAATTTGAAGACTCTGCAATGTCCCAGATCCTCATAAAGCAGCTCACATATTTGCCATCCAACGAAGCATGGCTGAAATAACACAATCTCCCTGTTGCAGGTTTTGGGAATGCAGCATCAGCTAGACCCTGGGGCCCTGTGGCTTCCATCCTCTCCTGGAGAGGTGACCAGCTGAGGAGTCAGGCCCCCTTGATACTGAGGAAGGGGAACAACACCTGCTATGGCATGTGCCCTGCCTGCCTCATCGCTCACCTGGCTTTAAACACAGAGAGAATCAATACAAGCTAGAAGCTAGACAGCAGGCCCCCTCCCTGTGTTTAAGCTCACACAGCCATGTCTGATGCTGTGGAGAGGGCTAATTTCAGTCAGACTCAGACCCTCATTTAATTTTACTGGGCATAACAATGAAGCCAAACTGGAAAGCAGAACCATTGAATAGGACCTGGGTTTGAAGGGTTTTGGAAAACATTCTTGGAACCTTGAAAGGCTGGCTTCCCAAAGTGTTTCTCAATCCCTGTCTTTTTTTCTTTCTTCTGTGGTTTCCTTTTTCCTTCTTCCCCTTCCTCCTTTTCTCTGCCCTTTGTTCTCCCTCCAGAAACACATAACCAAGCATTTACTAGGATTGTGCCTGTGATGTAGGTGGGGGACAGGAGAATGGAAGGTGCCTGTCCTCAGGGGACCGATTGCTCAGAATGGGGGGAACATGGGGCGATGAAGTCGCAAAGGAGGGCGGATGTCAGATGAGCCGAGTCTTGAAGCAAAGGTAAACATTACCTGGTCATCCCTCTATTCTTCCACTGGTCATTTGTCTGCCTCAACGCTCTCCTTTCATACCCTCTGCCATCCACTAGGCTGTCACTGGAGAAAGAACCTGGCCACTGGCAGTAAACTCTGACATCTTCTTATGGCCATCTCTGGACTCATCTCCTGGGTAAAGAAATCACTCTCAAATGCAAACCTTCTAAACTTCCTGACTCTCCAGAAGTACCCAAAGTAAAGTTTCAAACACCCAATCACCTGCCCACTTTTAATTAGATCTGGCAAGTCTTCTCAGCTATGGCGGCCACTTAACATTTCTGCAATTCTCTTAGAACACGAACAGACTTCCAAGTCTCTTTCCTGTTGCTCACAGTGTTCCTGGCTGCCAAGGTAGATTTTGCTGTTGCCTCTATTTTCACTCATGCCCCAGCCGCACCAACATTTGTAAAGGGGCCAAAAACAGTTTTAAACATAATTTGGCTTCCAGCCTAGACCTGAATTTATCATCCACTCTTTCCCTGGCCTCACACTTGTCCTCCCAACAGTAACCTCTGGTGCCTGGCTCAACTGTAGCCTGAAGGAGTTAACGGCCAAGAAGTCAGAACCAACTCTTAGTGGGAGGAGCTTTAGAATGCTGGCATGGCAGTCACCAGATCTGCAAAATGGTATTCAGCAAAGTGTGAGCTTGTTATGAGACCAAATACTAAACTTAATATATGAGACCTTAACAGTAGGTACCAGAGAGATCTGCTTTCGGGCCCTCTTTTTGCAGAATCTTTAGGAGCAGGACGTCAGTTACCCACATTGCTTTACAGATGCTGCATCCAGAATCAAGAAGACAGTCTGAGGGGTTTGGAGGTTGCTGTCTGGTGATCAGAATACTGCCCTTGTGGTATATAGCAAATCAGAGGGGGGGTCATTGGACCACATCACCTGCATCTCCTGGGAGCTTGTTAGAAATGCTGAATCTCGGGCTCACACTTGACCTGCAGAAACAGAATCTGCGTATTGACAAGATCACCAGGTGATTTGTTTGGCCATTACTGTTTGAGGCAACAAAACACTTTCGCATACATAAAATCCTCCTCTGAGGAAGGCAGAGGAAACTGAAGATTTGAGAAGGTGAGTGATTCTCTCAGGTCACATGGCTGGCACCGGACATTTCTTAACTCCTACTTATTTGGAGCTCTTTCCACTGAAGCACTATGTCTCCCGCCAACAGTCAGGAGAGAATGACGGTGACCATGTAGGCTTTCACTGAGCTCTCATCATATGCCACGCATTGTCCTGATTGGATCTATGAGGTGGGAGCCTTTATCTTTCTCATTTTTCAATTAGGTAAGTAAGTGATGGAGCACCAGAATCAACTAGTATGTTCCAGGCTTCATTTGAGTTGCCTACACTGAAAGTTGGATTTTTAATTTCCCAGTAGTAACTGTCAAGTAGTAAGGAAACGAGGGAATAAACAGGAACCTAGCTGTGTGACACTGGGCATGTCACATCACCCCAGGTTACTTATCTAAGAAATGAGGTTGAACTGGAAGATCTTAAAGGCATCTTAAAGGCAATTCCCAGCACTGACATTTTAGGATTCTAAATATTTCTAAATCCTTTGTTTGATATCGACTGACGGCTTTTCTTCTGAGCATCTTTGATTTAGGATCAGAAACTGTTAGCCCAGGTCAGAGGATGGGGGAAGGGGATTGAAGGCAGAGGCACATTTTGCCATGAGTGGGATACATGACAAGCCCCAGGTCCACATCCAGCACCTGCCTGCTGGCCAGTCACAACCCCTTTTATGTGTGGCATCATAAGATAAACTCCAGTACTGCTGTCCTGTAGAAGTTTCTGAGACGAATTTAACACCATTCCTTGCAGCTGCACCACACCCAGTTCAGCTGGCAAGAGGATGCTTTTAAAGAGGAAAAGGTGATCAGGCCTGGAGTGTTTGCTACAAACCCAGCATCACACAATGAGTTAACTGCCAATGAATCAGAAACATATGGTGCTCAACAAGCTCCTCACAGATTATGTACTGTTTAATAATCTAGGGACTCACTATTTGTCAAAACAGTTGGAGCTTGTTACCAAATACAGGACATCTGAGACCCAGTTTGAAATGTATTGTCAAACACGCCAGAGTCTCCAGGGCCAGATTAATGCATCTTGTCTCCAGGGTCAGATTAATGCATCTTAGCTCCATCCACGGGAGATTATTTTCCGAGTGCACCATTTGGTGATGGTGACTCAGAATAGGGTCTGAAGAGAACTGAGGTTTAAAAGACACCTGGCCGATTATGCATAAGTAAATACAGCATAAAACAAATCACAAGTAAGCAGTACTTTAGTCACAGTGCAAAAGAACACACACTTGCTGCTTCTATTTTCAGAAAATTAATGAACGATTTTAGTTATGGCAAAACAACCCTGCAGAACAAGGGTCAGTTTGCTCTTTAATCAAGAAGCTTTGCCAAATATTTACTAAAATAGGGCAGACTCCTTGTAAAAGTATAAATAGTTTTGTTTCTTATTTAAAATAAAAAGGTCCCTGGCACCTTATATGGTCTGATCCTTTGATAGCACTCAAGTGTTTCTATAGTAGGATTTCCATTGTGGTCTCTGCTAAGAAAAAAAGAAACAAGATTGCAGCATGAGGTTGGAGAAAAATGATGCCTCACATAAAAATCCAATAGAAAACTGCAGAGTAAACTGTGAGGAATGTTGCCTCATAAGATAAAGCATGTGGTGATGTTGTACTCAGACTCAGTGAGGACCAAGATTTCTGTGGTCAACTCATGACTCATCCCTTCACCTTTTTCCCTCCTTCCTCATAGCCCCAGATTCTGCTCAGTTATGTCTCTCCCCAGTGTCATCCAGGGGATGAGCTCCATGCTCAGCTCTAGGGGCAAGTTCTGCTTAAGCCGACCATGGGAGTTCCCTGATTGGTTTAGGAATAGGCATGTGACCCAATTCTGCCCCATGAAAAGTAGAAAGTCTGCTGAGGGGAGGTTTTGGGAAAGAGTTCCTTGCTCCTGAGAAGAGGAACAGGAAGAGACAGATCTTCTTCTTACAGGTGTTGCCATGTTTGCATGTGATGCCCCAAAGTGGCAGCCATGTTGCTTTCAGGTGAGGGTAAACCTGACTCAGGGTTGGGCAAGATAAGGAGAATCAGTGAGAGAGAGAACATACCCTGACACCTCACATCTGGAGCCCACCTGCCTTTGAATTTCCCGTTATGTGAAATAATAAATTTCCTTATTGTTTAAATCCATTTGAGTTGGTATTTACTGCCCACAGTATCCAAACTGATCTAATATAGCTTTCATATTCATATACCACAGACTAGCCATCCCTCTTTTCCATTACTGTTTGAAAGCTTTGCCTCACCCATTGTTTTGCCAAAAGTCTTCTGAACGGATAAAATCTCCCCAGATACCATAACATAATGCTATAGATTAATCAATATGTCTAAATTGTGATTCTCAACTGATTACAACTAACTTCATTTTCATTTCTTAAGACAGGCAAACCAGAGTGGCTTTCTAAAGGGCCCTTTCTATAGTAAAAATAACACTGGATCATTCACATGTTCATTTCTAGGATGGGTTGAGCAGATCCATCCACCTTCTCTCATGGATACCCCTTGTGACAAAGCTAGGAATGTCAAGACAGCTGATAGGGCTCAGGGTAGACAGCACAGGGCCTGAAACAGCAAATCTTATCGGTTCAAGCAAGAGTCAAGGGAATTGACATAAAAAACAGACATATTCTATATTTTGCATTCAGAATGTCTTTTTTTCTTTTTATAACTTTCATCAGAGATTTTTATATACACACATTCCAAAACAAAACGATGTAGCAAAAAGAGTCAAGGGGAATTCTAAAAGCATTCTCTGCCTATGTTTGATAAATGAAAGGGTTGGATTTTTCACCTTTAATTATTTGGCCTCAATGTTCGGCTTTCTTGTATCTATGAAGACCTGATTTAGCACACTTCAAATCCCTCAAGGGAGGTGGGTATTGGATGTGCTACCAGCTCTAAGAAGGAGAGCTGGAGGCTTTACTCCGGGAAAGCCTCTGGCACGTAGGTTACAGATCGGAGGAATGGTGGATAATTCCCAATCAAAACTGAATCTGAAAATAATTTTCAAGAACACTTAACATGCTATCTATCTTCTTAACAAATTTTAAGGGTACCATACATTACTGTTGACTATAGGTACAGTGCAGTACAGCAGATCTCTAGAGCTTACTCATGCTGCTAACTGAAACTTTATACATATTGATTAATAGCTCCCCATTTCCCCCTTCCCCTCAACCCTGGTGACCACTATTCCAGTCTTTGATTTTATGAATCTATTTTAGATACTCCATACAAGTGGAACCATGCAGTATTTATCTTTCTGTGTCTGACTTATTCCATTTAGCATAATGTTCGTAAGGTCTATCCATATGGTCACACAGTACAGAATTTCCTTTGTTTTAAAGGCTGAATAGTATTCCATTGAATAAATATATCACATTTTTAAATGTCCATTCATCTGTCAATGGACATTTAAGTGGTTTCCTTGTCTTAGCTATTGCGATTAGTGCTGCAGTGAACACAAGAATACTAATATCTCTTAAAGATTCTCATTTCAATTCTTCTGGATATATACCCAGATTGCTGGATCCTACAGTGGTTGTATCTTTAAATTTTTGAGGAACTTCCATGCTGTTTTCCATAGCAGCTTCATTATTTTGCATTCCTGCCAACAATGTGTAAGAGTTATAATTTCCTCACATCCTCACCAACACTTGTTGTTTTTTTTTTTTTTTTTTTTTTTTAAGTAATAGCCATTCTGATAGGTGTAAGGTGATTTCTCATTGTGGTTTTGACCTGCATTTCTCTGATTATAGTGAAGATAAGCTTTTTTTCATATACCTATTAGACATTAGTATTTGTTTTTTGGAGAATGTCTGTTCAAGTCCTTAGCCAATTTTTAAATTGGCTTCTCAGTTTTCTTGCTATTGAGTTGTTTGAGTTCCTTATATATTTTGGAGATTTATCCCTTGTCAGATACATGGCTTACTCATATTTTCTCCCATTCTGTAGGCTGTCTTCTAACTCTGTTGTTGGTTCCTTTCTGTGCAGAAGCTTTTTAGTTTGATGTAGTCCTGCTTGTTTATTTTTGTTGCCTGTGATTTTGCTGTCATATTCACTGTTAAGACCAAGATCACGAAGCTTTTCCCCTATGTTTTCTGCTAAGAATTACACCATTTCAGATCTTATACTTAGAAATATTTTTTTGCTGGATGCTAGAATGCTAATCTTTGCTCCTATATTCACTAAAAATTATAAAATGAAGGTTGTGAGAATCTGAGCAAAATTCACAAATTATAAATCAAATGCCAATTATGCTTTCTATGTTCATGCATGCTTACAATGGCAAGAATATCTCTGGTTGCACTGACATTTTGGCACACATGATCATGCTCTTCAAAGACTGTAAACTGTGGTGTGACCTCTGCTCGGAAAGAATTACTGCCCTACAAAGTTACAGAGGCACTGAGAGGCTTTTAATTTATCTTCTTTGGAAAGGTGCAGTGCCTTACTTGCAAACATTGGTCTGAGCAGTATGTTGCACAGACTCAAACACTGCACCTTTTAACATACACAGCTTGAACCCAGACTAACAACCTTTGGGACTCTTTCCTTTGATGTCTATGAAATCCAACCACAAGGTTCATGAACTATTAACACAGGCCATTATCTGTTGCACTTGTTACAAATGGAGCAGAAAGAAAGTAACTCGTTAAAACACTGTTATGGGACAGTGGGCTTCAATGATAATAATCCAGGGCACATCTCAGTTTGCAAAATGCTTTTCCTTATATTATATCATGTCAGCCTCTCAAGAATCCTAATGGGATTTTATAGACAGGAAAAACAGAGATGAAATCAAAAGGCGCAAAGTACTTGACCAAGTTCAGAGGCAGGGGCAGAGCTAGCACTTGAGCCTAGATTTCAGACTCCAAATCCAGTGTTTCTTCTGTGATATTATCTTGTCTTGATGAAGGTGGCATGAGGGCAGTGTTATGTGATGGTTAAGAGCACGGTAGTTCTGGGTTCAAATTCCATTCCTGCTACTTATCAGCCAGGTGAACTGGGGAAAGTTGCTAAGCCTCAGGGCCCTGCCTTGGTTTTCCCATCTATAAAATAGGAATAAAAACATGTACATCATTGGGTTTCGGAGCTTAATGCATTAATGCAAGAAGAGCACTAAGCATAGTGCTTCATACAATGCATAGTATTTGGCAAGTCCCCAAGGAATAATAGCTCTTGGAAAACCAAAGGGAAGGGGGCTAGGTTGAGCACTTTGCATGTGAATCCCATTTCTCTGGGTTTTCCCTGTTATTGACTGTTAGTCAAAGGTGTCCTGTGAGCTCCAGTTTCCTGTTTGGCCAAATGAAGGCAATGGGGCTTGATAAGAACCCTCACAAGAACAAGAACCCCTGTATCAGGCCTCCATTTTAAACACTGGCTCTCTGTTTTCTGTGGGGCGTTTGTGTTCACCCTAGGTGTCTGGGGAGAAAGGAGGAAGAAGGGGGCGAAGGACCCTGGTATCAAATTTCCCAGCTCTCCCTTCATGTCAACACTCCCCCAGCACCTAGCCAAGATGTTTACAAGCAGGAGATTAAGATGCAAAGGAAGGCTGGGAATGGCCTTGACTGTTTTGGAAAATACACACCAACACACAGACCTGGCTGCTATTGACTTCAAAGACATAATGATTCTAGGATGGCAACGTTATGATTTAATAGTTCGAGTTCTTAAATTTACGTCATTTGTTTAGAGCACTACAGGGCACAAACAAGTAAACAGCAACAGTCACATCACCTGACAAAAATAATCATAAGATGAGAAGGCCAGCACCAAAGAGAGACTGTTTCTTATTACCACACTAAATGAACTGGACAATTCAACTGGGAATGTTTACTTTAACCCACTCTAACCAAGGCCCAGGGGGTGGAGGGAGTTCCAGAGAGGCAAGTTCCTCTCTCTCTTTTATAACCAGCTATTTGCTGGAATGTGCCACACAAAAAGAAAACAAACAAGAATTAGTACAGATTCCTGTGCAACATTAAACACGATTCTTGAAGAGCGTCAACTCTCCCTAGGGCTGTACTTGGCCGAGGGGGTCAAGCTCCCGAAGCTCAAGCTCCCAAAGTCCTAGCTCTTTATAGTCAATGCTTCCTTCTTCCCTATTCCAATAGCTCAGGCCTTAGAATGGAGTCTAGGACCCACCCCCTGACTCCCCTCCATCTCCCCATGACTTCACCCTTTGGAACCCAGGGTGTCCTGTCCCAGAAGCTGACCTTGGTTTAAACCCTCTTGACCCTCAGAGTCCCAATAACGTGAAGCCCTGCATGACTCCTATATGAGAGGGCAGCTTTGTAAAGCCTTGAAATGTTTCTGTTACCTCCCTCCCTTGGGCAATGAGTGTCCATGGCCTTTAAGACACAAGTAAAAAGAAGCAAAGAAGGACCACTCGCGTGAGTCTCCTCAGAACGCAGATTTATTCCAAGGCAGTTTACTGTCCTTCCTAGATGAAGCACTGCTTGACCACTTTTAAACAAACAGCCCTTGATAAAACAAATGTTAACTTCTTCCTAACCAGGCACCCCACTGTATTAAAAATACTGGACACTTCTGGTCTCTTTTAGTTGGTATGCATTAATAGACTTTTTGTCTTCAGTAGTGTTTCAGGAAGTCTGGTCTGTTGACTGCTTTAGAATCACCTGCAATGCTTGTTAAAATGCAGATTCCTGGACCCCATCTCTGGCCCAATAAAGCAAAGTTTCTGGGAATGGGCCAAGAAATGGGCATCTCATGTGATTCTGATGCACACCAAGCTGATACTGATCAGTGAGAAGTCACCTTGTTTGGCATTCACCCCTTCAGTTCATGAATATTTATTGAGCACCTATGATGTGTCAGGCATGGTTCTAACCTCTGGGAATACAGCAGGACATAAAATAGACACTGCCCAAAGGAAGCTTATCTTCTAGAGGGGAAGAACAACAAATAAATACATAAATGAGCCCATTTTAATACCACATAGGAGCATCATGGGAAAACGACAAAGGCAAGGGGATACAGAGTAGGGGTGTTTGTTTAACTAAGGCAATGGGGAAGGCCTTTCTGAAAAGGTGTTTGAGCAGAGCCCTGAATGCAGTGAGGGTTCCACCCAGCGCATAACTGAAGAAGGAGTGTTCCAGGCAAAGGGAACAGCAGGTGTAAAGGCCCCAAGACAGGAAGGATGCTGGGCATGTTCGAGGAACAGTGAAGAGAGAAATGTAGCTAGGGCAGAGGGAGTGACGGGGATAGGGGTGGAAAGACCTGTGATCAGAGAGGTTGGGGAAGGGTGCAGGTCACTAAAGGATTTGAGGACTTTGCTTTAACTCTGGGTATGATGGGAAGCCACTGGGCGGTCTGGACAGGACAGTGACATGCTCTGCCTCTGGATTTGAAAAGGCTCCTCTAGCTGCTGCTTCTGTCTCTAAATCTTCTCTCTAGGTGTTTCCAGCTAGATTTCTGGCTATTAAGTAAAGAATTGATTGAGGAGAACAAAAGTACCTTCAAGTCACACTTGTACATCTATCACTCATGGTATTCTTCTATGTGTCAGTTGTTTAAATCTCCACTTCATTTAATTCTATGAGGTAGGCACAGGATTGGCACCTCAATTTTATTGATGAGGAAATTCAAGCACACAAGATTATACAACTTGAAATGTGATGGAAGCAGGTTTTCAAACTTAGGCTGCTGATTTTAACCAGTGTGCCCCACTGCCTCCCCTGACATAACCACTAAGCTTTGCTGCACCTGCGTGGGTTAAACGAAGCATAACGATTGGGAAGATTTAATAAAGAAAAGAAAAGGGGTCTAGATTCATGATCAGTGGGAGAAAGGTTGACGCTAACACATGCATGTGAACCTTGAAGTTTCAGCTTTTATTTTGTTTGTACTGTAGCAACTCCTTCTCTAGAATATTTAATAGCGAGTCATGTAAGCTCAAAGTCACAGCTCTAAAAAGTCGCCTAACCACAGGGAGTTTAATTTATACCAGCAATTTCAGATTGCCTTCTTCTCCTTAGCTCCATCTAGCCACAGCTGCATCCTGTTCTATTAACCACAACTCAAAGTTGCTTCTAAAGTCTGTTTATTTTCCTTTTTTCAAACGGGTTTTTCTTTTTTTGTAGGAGGGAGGAATTATCTCCATACTTAGCACATCAAGATAGGAAATTAACTTCTCGACTCTGTTAGAATTGCCTTCTCAGTTGGTGAAGCTGAATAGAGCCCTAATCCAAGGCAGCCCACCCAATCTAAGAAGATGTCATCTCATAAACCTACCAAACGATGGTCCCCTTATGCCAGGGAGAGATCTACTTTTTATACAGCATTTTTGTAGGTAGTTTTGGCAGAGTAGGAGCTGTCTAACTGAAAGGCATGGAGTATGAGTTAATTGTTGCTGTTGTTTTTAAAGCTTAAACTATTAATTTTTAGCTTCTTGTATAACTGACAGAAAAGCAACCAGGAAGTATCCATTAATAATGCAGTAAAGTCCCAGTTACTCAGGAGGCTGGAACAGAAGGATTGCTTGAGTCTAGGAGTTTGAGGCCGCAGTGAGCTATGATTGTGCCACTGCATTATGGTCTGCGTGACAGAGTGAGACTATGTCTCTAAAAAAATTTTTTTTTAATTAATTTAAAAAAAAAGTAAAATTAAATTATTAGTCATTCAATGACCCCCAGCCACTCCTGTAAATTCTGAATCAAATGAACTGTATATATTCATATGTTTAATTCAGTTGTTTAATTCGAATTTATATTTGCCTAACAGCTGAACTGAGAGCAAAACTTTTTGTTTTTTTTAAGTCTAAGAAGAAAAAAAGGTAAGGATGGAGTTGGTGGGGTTCAAAACTAACTTACAGCCAGCTGTGTTTCTTCTTCAAGAGGGACCACTGAGGAGGTGATGGCTTGTTTAATTTCAGAAATGTAAACAGAAGAAAGCCTGTCACAGTTAAGTTAGAATTTAAGTACTAATTAAGTCTGATGCAGTATAATGGAAATTTAGATTTAGTAAATATTGATCCCAAGAGGCTCTACTTTCTTTATACATCTCAAATTAATCTTAATGTAAGCAAAGCGCATGTGTTCTTTTCAAAGTAAAATTTGCTCCTATCTATATTCCAAGAGAAATGAGATTGGAAACCACAGGGATTACATTTCCCAGGAATGTATATGAAAGACCACAGCCTTGGAGCAGGGCTATCTGTATTTCTGCAGTACTGCTTGGGGCCTGTCTGTCCACACAGAGCAGCAGCAGATCACCAAGGAATCCTGGGCAAGATTAAACACACACACACATACACACACACACACACACATACACACACACACACACACACACACACACACACACACACGTTTATATAAACTGACCCAAAGTGTTGTAGACTCCAAGATTTTAAGATCTACTTTTTAAGGTCAATTGCATAACTGGAAAAGTGAGTTAAAAATATTTGAAAAAAGTTATAATTAATCTACCAGTGACTACAGCTCCCATTTCAGTCCATCTCTGCAATGGCTAACTGAAAATCCAGATTGCCTTTGAGGGCATGGAGAAATAAACAGTTCCTGATACTTCACAGAAGAGGAATTTATTTAATGCTGTTAAGGGAGTTAGTGATTGCCTAGTTTACTCTAAGACATCTTTGTCATTAAAAAAAAAGAAGAAATTCTTGTCAAATGAGTTAACTGTTAATTTTGTTTTTATGTAAACATAATATACCTACGTATATTGTTTTCTTAAAGTTGTATTATTTTCTTAAACAGTGGGCATCAGAAAGACAAGAAGAAAAAGTGTACACTTGAAATAAGCAAAAGATTTTCTCAAGACAGGGATTTTGTCATACTGAATTGGTAGACAGATTGAGAAATATTTTGGTAATAAAATGTATGGCGTCTTAAATTTTATATCAGAATTATAGTCCCAGAAAGAACCATCCCCCTCTTCTGGGCATGTCTGTCCCTGCAAAACATTAGCATTTCTCTGAACATTATTATTATTATTATTATTTTTTTGAGATGGAGTCTCACTTTGTTTCTTAGGCTGGAGTGCAATGGCGTGATCTTGACTCACTGCAACATTGGCCTCCTGGGTTCAAGCAATTCTGCCTCAGCCTCCCAAGTATTTGGGATTATAGGCACGCACCACCATGCCTGGCTAATTTTTGTATTTTTAATAGAGACGGGGTTTCTTTTTTTTTTAATGACAGAGTTTCACCATATTGGTCAGGCTGGTCTTGAACTCCTGACCTCAGGTGATCCACCCGTCTTGGCCTCTAAAGTGCTTGGATTACAGGCGTGAGCCACCATGCACGGCCAGAGACGGGGTTTCACCATATTGGCCAGGCTGATCTCAAACTCCTGACCTCGTGATCTGCCCGCCTTGGCCTCTCAAAGTGCTGGGATTACAGGCATGAGCCACTGTGCCCAGCCTTCTCTGAACAGTTTTATAACTGAACTAGAAATCAAGAAAGTGAAATAGCTGGGTTACCCATTTTGTAGGTGGGAGGACTGAGACTTCTTCTGTGAACCCACCAAACAGACAAGAGCTTAGATGAAACCCAGGATGTATGTTAGAGGAGGAACAAACAGGCATTGGCAACAGATCGGATATGAAGGGTGAGAAAAAGGCATCAGGTATGCCTCCCAAGTTTTTGGTTTGAGCAGTTGACTGGATGGTGATACGACTTCCTGAGATGGTGAACTGGGAGAACGGTTGTGATTAGTTTGCAGCTAATCCGGTTACACTCTGAGGTCAGGAGTTCAAGACCAACCTGACCAACATGGTGAAACCCCATCTCTATTAAAAAGACAAAAAATTGGCCGGGCGCGGTGGCTCAAGCCTGTAATCCCAGCACTTTGGGAGGCCGAGGCGNATACAAATGGTCCTAAATGGAACCCCAAATGTCCGTGGCTCATAATTTCTATCACGGACCACTGGATCAACCTGCAACCCCAGAAGACTCCCCTCTGGAGGAAACCTCAACTGCAGGGCCCCCTTCTGTGCCCCAGTTCTGCAGGAATTAGTTAGAGCAATCGTCGTCCAACAGCAGTTGGACCTTCCTGTTGAGAGTGGGGACTGAGGAACTGTATAGAGGAACTTCCAGGGTTGGGTAGGGCCTCTTTTTTTTAAGTGCAGGAACGTGTCCTGCCTCTGGCAGGCCAGAGGCTTTTTTTCAAGCACAGGAACTTTTTCCGCCTCTGGCCGGCTAGGGCTTTGTTTCCAGTTTTCCTGCCTCCAGTCCCTGGAGGTAGAGGCTCAGTGACTGAGGGTTTTAAAATGCGGTCCAGATAAAGTTTGAAAAAAACTCCTGTCATTGGATGACAACAAGAACAGGGAGGGAATAACTCAGGGGCATAAGCTCCAGCTGCCCAAGCCTGCAGGGGCACCCACTTCGGGTCCCCTCCCACAGCATGGAAGCTGTCCTTTCACTCTGCCTAATCACAATACCACACACTCATTGGGTCCATGAGTTCTATTTAAGCTATGACACTCACCATGGCCCTCTTCCCCATTCATCGGGGTTGGAGAGGCCAAGAACCTGACTTCCAGAAAATCTGGTTGCAGCTAATCCGGTTACACTCTGAGGTCAGGAGTTCAAGACCACCCTGACCAACATGGTGAAACCCCATCTCTATTAAAAAGACAAAAAATTAGCTGGGTATAGTGGCGGCTCATGCCTGTAATCCCACCTTCTCAGGAGGCTGAGACAGGAGACTTGATTGAACCCAGGAGGCGGAGATTGTGGTGGGCCAAGATTGAGCCATTGCACTCCATCTCAGAAAGAGAGAAGTAATTAAACTTTCCTCGTATCTAAAGTCAGCACCTGGTTCCTGGCCTCTTTCAACTTTTATAACTTACTAGAATTTGTATACATCTTTGGAATGCCATGCCAAAACTCATTTTGCAATACTTGCTGATATGTCTACAAATGTAATAATTAAATATGCAAATTACCCCTCAGCTCCCATTTTTAAGGTCCATAAATACCACTAAGAAAAAACCCACCTCCACAAGCTCAGTTCTCTCTCACTGAGGCACCTTGCTGCACTTTGACAGCACTCCTTTTTAATAAACTATTGTTTTCAAATCTAAAAAAAAAAAAAAAAAAAAAAAGGATGGCCGCGGGGACAAAGGGTTCTGTTGTGCATGACTGTCCGAGGTGTTAATTGTCCACATGGGGATGTTAAATAAGCAGCTGAATATGTGAGTCTGAGACTCAAGGGAGCTCGGGGCTAGACATAGAAAAGGGGAGAGAATTCAAATGAAGAAGAGAAGCAGGCCCCAGACTGAGCTCTGTGTAGCGAGTAGTTCTAGGAGGAAAATCAAAGTAAGAAAACTCCTAATTTTGAGATCCTCTACAGTGTTTTTATTACTTTGTTTAGAGTTATGAATTCCTAGAATAGCAAACATACCCATATTTAAATATGTGTACAAAAACATATTTCAGAGTCAAAAATTGATGAATTTTTGTATTAATTGCTTTAGAATTATTTCTAAGCATTGCAATTCAAGAATTGATTATATTCTGGGATACTATGCAGCTATAGAAAAGAATGAGATCATACCCCTTGCAGGAATGTGGATGGAGGTCATTACCCTTAACAAACTAATGCAGGAACAGAAAACCAAATACTGCATGTTCTTACTTATAAGCGGGAGCTAAATGATGAGAACCATGGATATATAGAGGGGAACAATAGACATTAGATCTATTGGGAGATAATCAGGAAAAATAACTAATGGGTACTGGGCTTAATACCTGGGTGATGAAATAATCTATACAAGCCCCCATGACACAAGTTTACCTATGTAACGAACCTGCACATGTACCCATGAACCTAAAATAAAAGTTAAAAAGAGTTGATTACATGCTTATTTTCACACCCAGTAGGAACTAGTTCAATAAATTTGACAAATCTTTAGTGAACAGCTTTGGAGTCAGACATTCTGGGCTTGCATGCTAGTTACACCTACCTAACTAGCTGTGCAATGTCACGCAAATAAATTAGGATCTGAGCACTGGGTTTATGAGGTAAAAAACTGCATTGGAAGAAGTGAGACAATTTAAGGTAAAATACCTGGAACAATTCCTAGCACACCGTAAGAGTTCAATAAGAGGAAGCAATTATTAATTAGATAAGACATGTTCTCCCAGAGACTTTCAAGTCTGTTGAGAGGAGGCAGACACAACCAGGAAATGCCAGCAAGAAGCTTCCAAAGTGAGGGGATTTGATTTGAGCAGAGAACCTCCTGAAAACACTTTAGTTCCCTTCTAGTCAAACGTAGTCGGAGCGATGGTCCCAGCCGCCCCTGCTCTCCTGAGCGGGTTGAGGCAGCCCAGCTTAAGCCCTTAAAGAACTGCCTCTGTGCACAGAAGAGACGCTGCCTTCTCAGGACTCGGAGCCAAGGGCAGCTGGCTGTCCTATCAGGTTCCTTTCCTTCCCTTGGGTGCCTCCGCCCGCCCTCCCCTTACCCGCCTGAGTCTCCTCCCAACCGGAACTTTATCCCTCCCAGGGTCACACTTGGTTTTCTGAGAGGCAGGTATATCCCTAATTAAGCAGTTTCAGTTTCCTCTCTGGCCTAGGGATTCCAATAACAAAGCCTATGGCATCCAAAGGACACTTTCTTCTGGACCCAGGTCTTGCTGCTGGGTTGGAGTCCTTCCTGCTAGGCTGGAGCCCTTGTTTGCGAAGCCCACCGTGGTCCGAGGCGCTGCCTGTACTTTTGCAGGCATGGATTCCATCCCCTGTGAGGCAGATGGCTGTTTGTTCCTGCTTGCTATGGCTACTTGGCTCACTGGTCTAATTCACTATGGATTCTGAAACGTCTCTTTCTCCTATTCATTATCTCATCACAGAAGATTGAGCAGCCAAAGGATCAAATCTAAGCAGGGCGTGAGATGTACTTCCTGCCTTAGACTTGCCCTCGTGGGCAGCCAGGACTGCAGTAGAGGCAAAAGGCAGAACATTTGACTGAGCTGAGTGGGTAGCTCCGTAATAGATCCATTTTTAGAGTGTTGGGTCCCAAGACAGTGGTTGATGTGTGTCTCCAGGGATTTACAGGATTGACGATTAACAGCAACAACAACACAAATCGATAAATGTAAAGTGCCATATGCTAGTGAACAATATCCCTCAAGTTTATTTAAAACAACAAATATTCTGTATAATAACAATTTCTAAAATGATCTTTTAAAATGATTACTTTCCAATTGATTAACCCAGTGCTTCAATCTATAAATAGTCCTCAGCATTGCTGTTTGTTTTACCTCTCATTCTGATCTTTTGGCTTTCTACTCTAAGCTTGAAAATCAACAATTAAGCATCTCTGTGTGCCAAGGAAATTAGGTCGAGCCTGCCGCCGTGGATCCTTCCAGCCATGCCAGGCCCAGAGGCTTCCTGCCACCCGAGAGGAGCCATTGAAGACTGCCTTGGGTGGTCAGAGCTCAGGAAAAGGCAGAAGTAGGTTTATTTCAAAGGTAGGCTTACACTTTGGGGCCTTTTTCTTGTACTGGCCTCTCCCCAGGCCCTGCACCTCCTTTTCAGTTTGTAGTTCTGTGTTCCTTTTCTTTAAAAGGGCAGAAATTATATGCGCTTGAGGCTTCACTAAACCTGGGTCTACCCTTAAGTGGGGTGAACTCACTCGAGGGCCAACCAAGGGATCCTGCCAGCTCTGGGCTCCTTCTGGGCAGCCTGCCCTGAGTGGGCAAGGACTGACCTGTGAAACCGTGTTGGGTGTAGTTGCCATGTCAATAGCCCCAGGGCAGTGACCAAGGACCACACTGGTGGAAATATCCCAGGGCCCAGGTTACTGCTGGAGAAATTTGAATGCCCAGAGGCAATGCACATTTTTTTCTTCTTTTTTCAGAGACAGAGTTCCACTATGTGTCCCAGACTGGATTTGAACTCGTATTCTCAACCAGTCCTCCCACTCAGCCCCCTGAGTAGCCGGGATTACAGTGGCGTGCCACTGCACCAGCCCACAATGGACTTTTATGTCCTTCACTGAATAACCAAAGGGAGGTGCTTTTTGTTGGAATGTTAGAGAAACAGATTCACACAAACCATGGGTTGTGAGGTAGGGCTGATCATCCATTTGATCACTTGGAGGAACCTCCCAACCACTCCTGTCTCCCTGAGTTTGCCCACGTGTAACTGGATCCTCCTTACCTGGAGGACTTGTGTTTGGGGTTCCTTGTCCTTTTCACAAATCATTCAGGGTTTTTGTTGATGTAGTTTTTGTGGTTTTTTGAGTCTTAGCTGTTTCCCCAGGACTCTGGCCAAGTTACTCGATTCATTGTACCTGCACAGAGGGCAGGGAAGGAAAATAGTAAATAGATTTTGAACAACATTGTAAATGCTTTATAGATTGTGTGTTACAGAGAGTAGCTGAGCTGTAAAATGGGAATTAAACCAATGTGTTTACAGAAATGTTCTGACTGTAAAACTTCTGTGCTTTCTTGATACAGCCTTTGTGGCACAGAGCTTTGAGTACTTGGAGGCCACTTCAGAACGGCAGACTCTGAGACCATCTCTGGCAGCTTCTTGTGAGCATCGGAGCCAACATCTTGGTCGCATTTTCTCCACGTTGGAGTGACTCTTCTTGGGCATGCCAGCTTCTTCTTTGAGTCTGTAATGCATTCCTGACCAAATACCCCTCACATGTCCATTTCCATGCGAACAGAAACACCTCTCCCTCTGAGGTGAAAATGGTGCTGTCGACACCATCCTCAGAGGGCACATGCCTTGTGAGTGAGAGTGATGGAGCCCACCAGCAGCCATGCTCTCCACCCCTCACACCCATCTCACGGGAAAAGCTGTGCTTCACTGGCCAGCCCGCTGGGAATGTCCCTCTGAGTCACTCTGACCAAGGCAGGAGAAAGCAGTTTCCTGCTTTCACGCCTTCCCTTTTTTCTTTTCTCTCTTCCTTCCTCCTTCTGTTCCTCTTCCTTCCCTCCCTCTTGACCTTCCTCTCTCCCTTCCTCCCTTCTTTCCTTCCTTCCTGTGGCTCTCCTTTGTGAGTGACCCACCCCCACTTCCTCCTCTGTGACTTTGCACATTTAATCATTGCTGGGCTCCACCAGCAGTATATAAGTATATAAACTGAAAGAGGATCCTGCCAGCTGTTCTAGGCCTAGAGGACACCTCTGTCTCTCTCTCTCTCTCTTTATCTCTCTCTCTCTGACTCACACCACACACACATACACACTCTCTCTCTCTTGAATTGATGTGGTAATAGGATCAAGAGGTAGCTTTGCATCGTCAAAAAGAAGTCAGCCATTCTAGCCTGGAGCTTTCGAAGATGAAGGAAAAAAAGAAGTCAGACAATCCTAGCTTTGAATCCTGGCCTAGCCTCTTACTATGTGGGAGACCTTGGGTGACCTACTTAACCTCTCTGATCTTCTGTTTCCATCCTTGGGTGTAGAATGGGAATAAGGAGATTGCAAGAGCAGAATAAGGATTCAAATCTATATAGTAGGTACTCACTAAATAGTAGTGTAAGGCCGGTTGCCTCGCCGGGAGCTCGGACATGCCCATCCCTCTCCGTGCCTGAAATTACGTCACCAGAATCTGCACTCAGCATCTAGCTTCACCACGCCCACCTCTGCACTCAACACTAAACTCTGCACTGGGCACCTGGCCCGCCGTTGGAAATCCCCTCTGCACTCAGCACCAGGATCTGCACTCGACACTAAACTCTGCACTCGGCACCTAGCCAGCCATTGGAAAATCCCGCCAAAATTTAAAAGAAGCCCCGCCAAGACCTGCCCAATAGCATATTGCCCCGTCCAGCCTGCTCACCGGAAATCCCGCCTACCTACCTATAGCAGCTTGCCACTCCATGTCCTGTTTCTCCACAGCCATTCAGAGCACCTTCCCTCCCTATATAACCCCACTCCTGAGAGAAGTCAGGTGTGACTTCCCTGGCCTCTTTCCCTGGGACCACGGAACCTCACCCAGGACCATGCCTGGCCGTCTTTTTCCTCTGTTTCTTCCAGAGCTTCCACTGTTGAGGCTCAGCATGTGCTTGAATAAATGAGTGAATGAATGGGTCCCCACAGAAATACTCCCTCATTGCAAGCCAAATTCAAGTCAAGTGCAAGCCAGGGAGACCTGTGCCCAGGCGCAGGCCCTGGTTAGGCATTTCCATAGTACCACATATCTCTGATGAAGCCATTTTCTTTTGGATTCCTTGGGAAAACATCTCAGGCATGTACAATAAAGGTCACCCCTCTGGGCAGTGGAGTGTCTAGCTGAATTTATGTTTCTATTCTCAAATGCCACAAAGCTAAAGTATAAAAAGGGTGGGGCTAGAAATAAGAGGAGATTGTGGTGTGAATGCCAGCAATTTAGAGCATTGAGCCCCCTGCCCTTGATGCAGCCAAAGGGCACTGCCCACTCTGTATAGGACTGTTGTTAAGGGCCAAAGGATGTCATGTGAGTGTCAAAGCAAAGTTCACATTTCCATGGAAGGCCCAGGGGCCAAGAGAGAGGTCAGGAGCGTCTGTAGGGCTTTTGTCTGACTGTTCTTTGTTGAAACCCACATGTGGCCCTATGTTGATCTCACAGCTCTCTGCATGTGTTACTGGGTGGGTGAGAACGCTGTGCAGCTGGACCCTGAGTAATGGTTCCGGCCTTCGACAAGCGCCGCAGAAGAGCTAGTTTAGACAGGGTTGCATTCTGCTCTCAATTTCCAAGTTGGCAAAGAAAACTGCATATTCATCAAGTCAGGGGGGAGTTAAGGGCGTTGCCACCAAGTTCCTCTGCCTTCCCACATGTGTAAGTCATGAAGGAAAAGTTCTGACAGTGTTTTTCTGTGATGCCAATTCATGGCTTAGCTGCATCAATGCCAGCCTAGTCCCTGGTACAGGATTGGTATTATTTTTAAACTTTTTATTATGGAAAATTTTAAGTATGTACACAGGTAGACAAATACCTACCTGTATATGATTTCAAACATCTAAAACAATGCTTATCACTCAACACCAACAGTTATGAACTCACGGTCAACATTGTTTTACACACACCCCCACTCACTTCTGTCACCTCATTTGCATTATTTGGAAGCAAATTCCAGACATCATACAATTTTCTCTGTAAGCAGTTCTGTATGAACACATCTAAAAGAGATCTAATGTTTTTTAAAGGCACAATACCATGGTCACATTAAAAGAATAACAACAAATCCTTAATATCATCAATATCCAGCTGGTATTCAAATGTTAAATTCTCATAAACACCATAATTTCTTTTAAAAAGTTTTCTTATTTGATTCAGGGTCCAAATAAGGCCCACACATTGTGATTGGTTGCTATGTCTCATTATGTTTCTTTTGATCTATAGATTCCCCTCTCTCTGTCTCTTTCTCTCTCCTAGTACCCTTGAAGAAACCAGACTGTTGGCCATGTAGACTTTCTCACAGTCTGGAGATTTTTTACTGCAACTCTGTGGTGTCATTTTACTTGTTGCTCTGTTCTCTGTTCTTTCCATAAATTGGTAGTTGGATCTTGGGCTTGATATGCTTCAGGTTTGGTCTTTTGAAAATTTTTCGATAAGACTGCTTCATAGATGGTGGCATATTCTTCCATCAGGAAGTATGTAATGTTTGATTTTTCTCTTTTGGTGGTACTAGCAGCTGTTAATAATCAATTCCTAGATCCATTAATTCATTAGAAATTGCAAAATGGTAATGGTGATATTCTAATTCTACCACTCTTTTTTCATTTTTAGCTGTAGTACTTCCATAAAGGAGAAGAGAAACTTTTCTGTTACTTGGTTACGCAGTGCAATTGTTCATATAGAAAAGGCAGGACAAATGGTCTTTTTTTTTTTTTTTTTTTTAATTTACTAGTATTCTTTAAAAAAGGATTCACTAGCCACCTTCAGGGGTGGCCAATTATTTCTTTTAGAATCATCATGAACTCATGATTTAAACATATTTGATGCATTTTAATTTATTGTAATTATGGTCATTGATTTTCAGATTACCTCATCTTTGGCCAGTGGGAATCTAAGTTGGCTCTTTAGTCCTTTGATAGCATTCTGGTAGTTTCTGATGACTTTCTTGCTATCTAGTATGATAAGATATTCCAGGCACATCTTGTACATTTCCTGCTCTGAATGTATAACCAACCATTTATCCAAAGAACCCTTGTTCTTTTTAGTGAGAAATGGCATTTCTGGAGCTCACTCTGGGCCCTGGGGGTGCTCTATGCTAACTAGGTGGCTGTTGGTGCTAGGCCTTTTTGAAAGATAGAGCTAGGAAATACGTTTTTTTCTTAAGACAACATGCAAGGGCCGGGCGCGGTGGCTCAAGCCTGTAATCCCAGCACTTTGGGAGGCCGAGGCAGGTGGATCACGAGGTCAAGAACTCGAGACCATCCTGGTCAACATGGTGAAACCCTGTCTCTACTAAAAATGCTGGGCATGGTGGCGCGTGCCTGTAATCCCAGCTACTCAGGAGTCTGAGGCAGGAGAATTGCCTGAACCCAGGAGGCAGGGGTTGCGGTGAGTCGCGATCGCGTCATTGCACTCCAGCCTGGGTAACAAGAGTGAAACTCCGTCTCAAAAAAAAAAAGACAACATACAACATCAGTTCATATTGATATTTCCAGTTCAAATTCAGAATTGCAGGGATTTTGCTTATCGTCTTTAATCCTAATATCTCCTTTCTCTCAAAGTTGAGAGTCTTGATTTTTAAAGACACTGGGAATTATAGATTATTACATAATTATGCATTTGTTCCATCATAAAACATACATGCACACACATGCATCTCAGAAAAACTACCAACATTTTCACCAACAATATGATTTCTGAAAGAGTGTAAGTGGTTTTTGTTTATGTAGTTATTGTCCCTATGGTATGTAGGGACTTGCAGTCAAGCTGAAGTTTTAAGTCTCATGGAGTAATTCCCCTCTGCGTGGCTATGCAAACTATAGTCACATTTAGGATAATTTATTTCATTGTATTGTCTGGAATTACTTTTTTAAAATATAATTTTTTGATAATTGCAAAAAATATTTACATGATTCCAAAGTCAAATCTATCAAACAAAGTATATTTAAAGTAGTGTGGCTTTTATTCAAATCGCCTCCATTATTTCCTTCCATCTCTTAAAAATAATCACTTAAGTTAAAATTTTATTATTTATTCTTCTATTACTTGTTTTTTAAATGCACTAAACACATAAATTTCCTTTTTTCAGATATGCATATATGTATATATAGAGAGAGAGACAATTTTCTCTACTTTGTTTATTTCACTTATTATATTTTGGAAATCATTCCAAAGTGGTATATAGAGACATTTCTTATTCCTTTTTCTAGTGTGGGTATATGATAGGACTCAACCAGTCCCTTAATGGTGAGCATTGGAATTATTTTACCTTTGTTGGCAGAAAATAGTATTAGTTGTGTACCTTTTTTTTTCAACAATATATATTTGGATTAGATTCCTGAGAATTAGATTGTTGGATTCAGAGTAGATTGCTGTTGTTTTTAAAACAATCTCAAATTTAAACTATAGTACAAATAACACATTTTTTTCTACACCATAATGTCCCATCACCAGTGGATACATTAGTGTGTATTTCCCATAAACAATGACATTCGCCCATGTAACTGCAATATAGCTATCAAAATCAGGAAATCAATGTTGGTACAGTTCTACCTTTTAGTCTTTGGACCCCATTCAACCTTTACCAATAATGTCCTTTAAAGCTTGCATGTTTGTTTGATGGAGACATCTCTAGTCTCTATCATTTTGAAACTCTCTTTCCTTGACTTTCATGACGTTGATATGTTTGATGATTACAAATCAGTTATTCATGTTTCTCAGTTTGGGTTCATAGTGGTTTTTTTTTTTTTAAAGTTGTATAGGATTAATGTTCATCATGTTCTACTTCAATCAGTCTCAGGACCTTGGCTGAAGAGTTGGAACTGGATAAAGGGAGAGAACTATCTCCACAAGAAAGGGGCCCATCCCCTTTGGAAATGTGTTTATCTTGCTGTACACAAAGGATCAGGGTCTTTTTCATGTAGAGTGTGGGGTATGGGGAAGGAAGCTGATTCCCCAGGAAGCTCTGTCAGATAAGAAATCTGTGACTCTGTAAACTCATCTACTTCTGTGCTTTTGTATTGTTCCTTCTTAGCCTCCTATTTTCAGTACAATTATTTGAGGTGGGGGAAATCCCAGCTTTCCTTCAGCTGAAATAAGGAGAAAGGAATTGGTCAAGAGAGCTGGTTAAGAGAGGGCTGCCCAAGGCCAGATAGGGTGAGTCCACAGCAAGCACTGGATGAGTAGCTACTAAGCAGACAGAATTGAGAGCTCCTCTTCCTCTGCCATATGCTTGTACCTCTGTTATAGGACCTATCCTATTGAAACTGTTAATGTTTCTCTTCTCCAAGGAATTGAGGACGCCTCCTGAATGGGAGCTGCAAACGATTATCAGAGTCAAGCAAAAGGAATGGCAAGGCATATGCTGAATAACATCACATTGATATGGCTCTTAGCTGCCTAACCCATTAGAAGCCATAATTAGGAGAGCTTGAAACAGACTACAGGGATCTTCTCCAGAAAGAAGCTAGGTAAGGGCACACATTAATACGGAAGGAGAATGGTGGGAGTATCTGTAAGAAGGACTTGGTGAGGGGTGTTTCTACTTGATGCTTTTTTTTTTTTTTTTTTGAGATAGGGTCTCACTCTGTCACCCAGGCTGGAGTGCAGTACTATAATCATGGCTCAATGAAGCCTTCACCACCCAGGCTTAAGTGATCCTCCCACCTCAGACCCTCATGTAGCTGGGACTACAGGCATGTGCCACCACACCAAGCTAATTTTTAAATTTTTTGTAGAGATGGAGTCTCCCAGTGTTGTCCAGGCTGGTCTCAAACTCCTGGCCTCAAGTGACTCTCCTGCACTGGCCTCCCAGAGTGCTGAGATTACAGGCATGAGCTACTGCACCTGACGCTTTTTTTTTTTTGAGACAGAGTTTTGCTCTTGTTGCCCAGGCTGGAGTGCAATGGTGCAATCTCTGCTCACTGCAACTTCTGCCTCCTGGGTTCAAGCCATTCTCCTGCCTTAGCCTCCCAAGTAGCTGGGATTACAGGCATGCGCCATCACACTAGGCTAATTTTTGTATTTTTAGTAGAGATGGGGTTTCCCCACATTGGTCAGACTGGTCTTGAACTCCTGACCTCAAGTGATCCACCTGACTCAGCCTCCCAAAGTGCTGGAATTATAGATGTGAGCCGCCGCGCCCGGCTGTTTTGTGTTTTAAAGATCTCTCAGCCAGAGTACTTTTATTTAAACTGAACTTGAAGAGAGAAGGAAAAGAAGGGAAAGCAGGAAGTTAAAGTTTTGCGATTGATTTCCTTTTCAAGTACAGAATGCAGGAACCATCAGAGGGGCCTAGTTAGTCAGTACTTCCAGGAGCCCCTGCAGCCCAAATCTAGCCAGACTTAACCCTGGGACTATAACCTGAGCCTACCTGAGGAGTTGACAGTTTGGTGAGGCAGGGAGCAATTTACTTTAGCTGCATTGGTTTTCTTTTCTTGGGGAGGTGGGGTGGGGTGGGGGAAGGGAGTCGGTAGGGGGAGGTGTGGAGGAGTAAAACCACACATCCTTAGTTTAATCAAGGTGTTTGTACTACTAAAGATAGAGCAGACATGATTTCCCCTAAGGAGGAATGGTAGTAGTTTGGGGGATGCTGTCTGTTGTGTTTGAATTGGGCCAGAACCCTCAAATAGACTGACTCCTTTTGTTACTTGGCAGGAACTCTAATCCACTCATCAAGCAAAAATCAAGGTGCACCTTCAAACAACAGCTTTGAGATAATCTCAAAGATTTTGAAGTCAATATTTGCTTATAGAATCCTGTGTACATTCCAGACACTTCATACTTGGGCCTTTTAAAATACCTTCTTTCCAATAGGGTCTAGGTTGGAGATCACCACTAGCCAGACGGTCTCCCTTTTCCCATCCTCCATCCTGTTTTTTGGATTAAGCATTATTATATTTAACCCTCTAATGATTGGTATCAGGCTATAGTTGGAGCTCTCTTGATGACAGAGTATCTTGGCGTGATTTTGTTTATTTGCTTATTATTTTATGAACCGGAGAGTAACAGCACAATTAGACAGTGAAACTTCTAGATAAAAAAGATTTCTTTAAAACACTTGAAATTTAAAAAGCCCTTTTTGCCTTGTAATGAGTTCTTTGAAAGATAATCTGTTTGGGGCCCTGTGGGGTTTCCGAAGAAACAGGCAGCTTTGAGGGGAAATGCTCTCTCTCCCCTGGTCCCACGAGTACACGTTTCTCAGCCTGCACTCTCACTGGACTGCTCTGCTTCCTAATGCAGTAATCAGATATTTTGGTGGAGGAAATTTTAAAGCGTGATCATGCTGTAGTGAGGAAGGTGGGATTTCTTTCATTGCCTGCAACTCAAGGGCATTATTTTCCTCAAAAACCATGTATTACATTTTGGCTTCTCACAAGATGCCCAGCCCATTGCTATGAAAGGGCCCCCAGTCTCTGCCCTTGGGGAGGTTACCATCCAGAGCAGAGGAGAGGCAGCCAGCCCAATAATTTACACGTGTGGTAATTGCAGTAAACTTTTACTAGTGTTGTCAGTACATTCAACGCATTTATTACATTTATTGAGCTCAGTAACTGGGAACACAAGGACAAATACCAACATGTATCCAATCTATGCCATATGCTTTCATCATCGTACCCTTACTTTTTAATTTTGGTCTCACCAAGCGAGAAAAAAACAAAACAAAACAACAAAAACAACAAAAACACACTGCCAATTGTAACATAAATGCACCCTGATTTCAGAGACACTATAAAGTGGAAGTTCTGTATCTTAGAATGAATGAGATATAGCAACCCCTTGCAGACTCACCCTGAAAGACTGGTAGGGAAACAATCACAAAGCAAGGTAAGAAGCACAGTTACAGAGGTCTGAACAAAGTGAGGAGCTGGTCCAGAGCCAGGAACACCTGATGCTTCCTAAGAAGGAAGGTGGTAGGCTTCACAAAGGAGGAGACATTTGGACAAGGCCTTAAAGAATGAATAAGGGGAAGGAAAGGGTGGGAGGGAAGACAGCCAAAGATTGGTTAATGGATACAAAAATACAGCTAGATAGGAGGAATAAATCCTAGTGTTCTGTAGCAATATAGGGCGAGTATAATTAACAATTTATTATATATTTTTAAGTAGCTAGAAGAGCAGATTTTGAATGTTCTCAACACAAAGAAGTGATAAATGTTTGAGGTAACAGATATGCTAATTACCCTGATTCAGTCATTACACATTGCTCCCCATAAATACATACAACTATTATGTATCAGTAATAATAAAAGCAAAAAAAAAAATAGATTAGTGATGCCTAGGATTGGGGAGGGGGAAAGGGAATGGAGAGCGAGAAAAACGTTCTGGACTTAGATTACAGTGACGGTTGTACAACCCTGTGAGTATACCGAAGCCACTGAATTGGACACTTTAATGGGTGATTTTTATGGTATGTGATTTATATTTCAATAAAAATGTTCTTTGCAAAACTGAAATTAAATAAAAACAATGAATTAAGGATTTGCAGGTGGAGAAGAGAGGGCATTCCAGGCCGAGGAAATTAGATGTGCAAAGGCAAAGAGAAACAATGATCTTATTCAGGACTTCAGCTATATCTCTCAGTTTAATGTTCACAACAATATAAGTGAGGTTGTATTATTACTTCTCTTTTGTAGATAAGGAAACAGGCACAGGTTTAGTAGTTTGCCCAAGGTCTCTCAGCTGGTAAGCAAGAAATATGACCTACCGTTGTGATTTCACTACAGTCATTTGGGCCATTGTGCCAGAGCTGTGCTATTCAATATGGCAGCTTGAGATGCGGCTAGTACAAATTGAGGCATGCACTAAGAAAAAAATGCACACCATATTTTAAAGACTTAGTGCCCAAAAAGAGGATGTAAAATAGCTCACTAATTTTTAAAAATGTTAGTTATATGTTAAAATGACAATATTTTGGATATATTTGGTTAACATGTACATATTTTTTAATTGTTTTATTTATTTATTTTTTGAGACAAAGTTTCACTCTTGTTGCCCAGGCTGGAGCACAGTGGCGTGATCTCGGCTCACTGCAACCTCTGCCTCCTGGGTTCAAGCGATTCTCCTGCCTCAGCCTCCTGTGTAGCTGAGATTACAGGCACCCGCCACCATGGCCAGCTAATTTTTGTATTTTTAGTAAGAGATGGGGTTTCACCATGTCCACCAGGCAGGCCTTAAACTCATGACCTCAGATGATCCACCCACCTCAGCCTCCCAAAGTGCTGGGATTACAAGTGTGAGCCACTGCACCCGGCCACATGTATGTTAGTAAAGTTAATTCCTTGCTACTCTTTACAGTGTTTTCTGTGAAAAGAGTTAATTCCAACTGTTTCTCTCCATTTTTTTGTAATTGCCTTACCAGAAAGATGTTAAATTACATACATGGTTTAAGTTATATTTCTGTTGTGTTGTTCTCCCATGAATCGGCATGGTGAGGGTAAAAGATATGTATGTGAGGGAAAGGAAAGTATTTGTGCCCACATTCTCTGCACTCTGCCACTGGCATCTCTATGTGCTCACCTCACATGTGGGTTCCTTGCTGTCACCTGGCTCTGAGGTTAAGTAGCTTGCCCCAGGCTCCATGGCCTCAAGTGGCAGAGCTGGGTGTTGAATGCAGGCAGCCTAGCTCCAGAGCCTGCCTTTGAGTTCCAGAAATGTGAGTGATTTTAGGTAGTGACATTGAGCACAAGGAAAGTGGGGTCAGCTGGTGAATGTGTTACCCCTTTGAGGAAGTATGCATGTACACATTTCCAGAGCCTCTGAGGAGTGAGTGAAATGCTGGGAATTTCTGGCACTAGTGGTGAAGGCTCCAGGAAATACCTTCCATCCTAAAACAGTCTCTTGTGAGATCTGAGCCGCCTGCACATTGCGTTCCAGGGCCATCAGGTTTTGGCCTGTAGTAGTGAAATTCTGCCTGAAGCTAAGTCCCAAGCAAGGATCCCAGCCCCTTTGTACCCAAAACCTGCCTGCCTGTTACATCATTGTTCTAACATCTGCCTCACTCTCCATCCAGCCACACACATCCTGGCTCTCATTCGACCCCATACACTTTTATGCATCCGAGCCTATGCTCTATGCACCCACTCAGCTTGTTTGATATTTCTTGTCTTGCCTACATGGTCAACTCATCCTTGTAGACCCAGCTCACACATCACCCTCTCTATAGCCTTCCCTAACTCCTTTGAGACAAAATCTATCACTCCCTCCTCTGTTCCACATTGTAGTTCCAGATAACTATTTGTCTATGTCTCTGTGGCTCCTGCTTGATGATGTGCTCCACCTGGCCAGTGGCAGCATGCTCCTTGTCCTTGTCCATTCTAGCAGTGTCTAGTAAGTGTCTGCACACATCAGATGCTCAGCACCTGCTCTGAAACTGAATTAGATGGAATCACATTTAGACAACTAAAGGAGAATGATGACAGCTCGCTCACAATTCAATTCCCCTTTGCAAATCCTCAGGGAGACTAATTGCTCCTGTTCTTTGCCTGTCAGTTAAAATGCAGGATTAAAAAGAGAAACAGGTAGCAGGTTTTTTGTTTTGCTTTGTTTTGTTGGTTTTTTTTTTTTTTTAACTTCTGAAATGACTATCAGAGAAGAAATTCGTGCAAGAGGGAAACCTTGATAACTCACCAGCATGACTCAGCAATGGGGCACACTTCGGAGGAAAGGAAGATTGGTTTTGCTCATAGGCTCTTTATCTGTGAAACTCAATCACTCTCCCTCACTGGTGTTTCATGCTCTGATGTCTTATGATTTGAGGCACGATCAGGGGCCTATTTCTGTGACACCTGAAGGCTTTACACTTGCTTTCCTCACTCGATTCATTCGCTTCTCACAGCAGCCTCATAGACTGCAGTGAGTTTTTTCAATATTTTCATTGGTCTTAGAGTTTTGTCTTAGAGATTTGCAACTTGTGACAACTTCTCCCACCTTCACATGATTTGATGATTTCCTTTCACGCCTACTACTAATGGTTACAGTGCTCTGGATCACACCTCCTGAATCATCGGTGTCTGACCTCCCCTACCACAGCCAAGGTGCTGACAGTAACAACTAGGTGCCAGCAGTATTTTGAGATGGCAGTATGGGCTGGAGGGTATGCCACAGGGCCTGAAAGGGAACCCTGAGTTGGACCCAAGAGCCAGTCCACCAGAGGTCAGGTGTACCAGAGGTCAGGATCTCCCTTGCCTCACAGGGCTACCCTGACCACTCTGCTCCCACTCCCACTCTCTCACTAAAGGATGCACGTCTGGTATGTGTGGATGAGTTATCCTCCCACAACTGATCCTGCCCCACCAAAACAAAAGTGACTCATATTCTAAAAAGCAAAAATTTGACCTCACAAACACACTGCCATTCCATCCTAGGAGCCTACCCCATTCTCTGAAATATTATTTTGCAGAAAACTTTCAATTAATTTACTACAACGTTCAGCAAAGATCCAGCACTTTGAAGCCAAAGGACTCAACAGGAAGAGCTTTCAGTTTTCTTCCTGATTGCAAGTTTGTAGCCTAAATGTTTGAGTAGGTAGAATTTAGAGAAGCTTCCTTCTGCTTCAGAGAGGTCTTCCTTCTGCTCAGGATAAACAGGGATTTTGCCTATACAGTCAATGTATGAAGAGCTGTGTAGTAGAATGATCTGCCAATATTTAGCTTCTATTATAGTGTTTTCCTCATTCTTCTTTGTCCATCTCCCCCTCCAGTTTCTCTTCTCTACTAAAAAAAGGTGTCAGAAAGTCTGGGAGTATAGACCGTCCTAAAGTACTGCAGGTAGCTCCCTCCTCCTGAGGGCAATAGAGTGCCCTAGAAACCATCCGGGTGACCAGTACGAAGTGGGTGGGTAGCCCTATTTGCTGGAAGTGACAAATAATGAGGACTTTTTACGTTTCAAAGACGGAATAGCAAAATTTGCCAGATCTGCAATGTAATAGTCCCAGGGGATGAAGAGTATACAGAAGTTTTGTGTCCAGCCGGACAGCCTGATACAATCTGATGCAGACCCTTTGGATGACTGGATCTTTGCAGAAAGGTCACATAAGGCACTGAAAGTTAGCACTAAGAGCTAACTTTCTGCAGTTCTGGGAACTTAAGCAAGGGGCCGTCTTGGCAAGCTGAACACAAGGTTGATCATTTTCTTGCAGAGACCTTGCTATGGTTTGAATGTGTTCCCTACAAAATGTATGTGTTGAAGCTTAATCCCCATGTAATGGTATTGAGAGGTGGGCCCTTTTGGGAAGTGATTAAGTCAGGAGAGCTCTGCCCTCATGAATGGATTACTGCCTTGTAAAAGAGTGGGAGGAAGTAGCTGAGATCCATGGTGCTTTTCCACTCTTCTGCCATGGGAAGACAGTGCTCCTCCCATTCAGAGGATAAAGCAAGAAGGTGCCATCTTAGAACCAGACACCAAACCTGCCAGTGCCTTGATCTTAGACTCCCAGCCTCCAGAATTATGAGAAATAAATTTCTGTTGGTAATAAACTAACCAGTCTGAGGCATTCTGTTATTGTAGCACAGACTCAGATAGACCTCCAAGAGCCTGTGCAAAGTCTTTCAGTCTCTGAAAGCTCATGTGGGCACTTTCCACAGCCATGTGGCAGTGGTCAGCAACATTTCTCCCCACAGAGTGTGCAAGTCAGGCTGACCCTTCTTTTTGAATTATGTAAACCTCTGGGATTTTGGATAAGTTATGGGAAGACAGAGGGTCCCAAGACAGAGATGTTAGACTTTCTGCTAATCCCACAATCTGATAAACCATGGGAACTTGGACTACTTATTTTGTGTAAAGAAACTAAATGTGACAGTATTTGCCCCCTGGGTTTGTGGAGAAGTCCTGTTGATTACACTCAAGATACATGTATACACAAGCAATTTGAAAACAGGAGGTTTCACCACCAGCCCAAAGTTGAAAGCTGGTGAAGGGGCTGATTCTCAGCCTCTATCTTGAGGGTTCTGGGATTCACTAAGTCAAAAACATGCAGCAGAAGCCACTTGATACATATTTTATGTTTATAATAAGAAGTGGAAATGATCACTCTTGGGGGAAATGATGCTAAAACAAAACAAAATAATAGCCTGAGCTTTGAGACAAGGTTTGCCCACAGTCATTATGCATGTAAATAAATATTTCCCTAGTACCTACTCCCTGTCATGCACTGTGCTAAGTACTAGGGAATACAATGAAAAACAAAGCAGACATAGTCCTTGCTCTCTAGTATTGAGGTAAAGAAATACATTAGTCAGCCGGGCGCGGTGGCTCACGCCTGTAATCCCAGCACTTTGGGAGGCTGAGGCAGGTGGATCACGAGGTCAAGAGATCGAGACCATCCTGGTCAACATGGTGAAACCC
>NW_016107481.1:1534395-1540933 GCF_001604975.1 Cebus imitator | reverse complement strand
ATTAATCAAATAATTGCTCAAATAAATAACTAACTGCAGCTAGCACTGAGGACTAATTATTATCTATTTTCAGTCCAATTAACTTCCAGCTAAGAAACAAGACAGATGAGTCTCTATGAATAAAGCTCAAGATAGAAAAGAGCTAAGCCCTACATGGGGCCCTGTTAGGGCTGTCCCAGGGGGAAAAGAGGAATCCATTCATCAGTCCTGGGGCAATGGGTTGGTTCTTCCTCTACTGTCATTTCAGAGAACGTGTGCTCCGTCTGGCATCCTGGATGGCCCGGAAGGTCACTGCAGGCTCAGGATACCACAAATACAGGATTGTTCACCCTCTATGGCTGGGGACCAATCTGGCACACAGACACAGGCTTTCCCACTTTATTTCAAGGGCAGCCAATTTCAGGGCCTTAAAAACAGGCTTATGGCAACACAGAGTGATGGTGAGGGGAGCCAAAGTCTATGCCATCAACAGGCCATGTTGCCTTCAGAAAATTTCCCAATCTTTGAAATAACTAGAGTGATTGCCAGAGTAACTCAGAGGGGAGAAGAGTTGGAGTGACTTTGGCTACTAAGGTTGTGTGTTGAAATAATAAAAGGAATCTCCCAGGGATCCCCAATCTAGTCTATTTTTTTAACAGTGTGGTTTCAATTTCTTCCTATAATTCTTATGCATACCTTGAAAGAATAGATAATTTCCTTTTAATTAGCTAATCAATTCAATGCAGATTAATTCTAGTTCACTCTCTTAATAGATGTAAGATCTTAGGTTACAATTAATCCATCTTTCCTTTCATCTAACTAACAAACATATTTAGTGCCTATTATATATCAGATTGTGCTACAATCGAAGATGGGTACCTAAGCCAGACAGAAGAGGGGAATAACAGAGAAGGGTAGCTTCCTATAGCAGAGACAAAGCTTTGGGGTCACCAAATCTCATGCCATTCATCTCTTCCTAAGTGCATGCGCAAACTACATTTCCCAGACACCTTTGGGAGTCCTTTGGTTGGGGCCACATGACCAGATATCCAATAGGATAGAGCAGAAATGATGTATGCTACTCTCAGACCTGGCCATAAAATTCTCTGTGCAACTGTCCACGTTCTCACTTTCTTTTCCTTCTGTTTTAACCTCTGAATCCAGATGGCAACAATATTAAGATGAAAACAATATGGATCTCCAAGTCACTGCTTAGAGGAGAGCCACCGAAGAACTATGGGGCTTATTGGTTATAACCTAGACTTGCTTGTCCTAATATGTATTCTGTAAAGGTGGGGAACATGTAAGTTTAGTACTGAAGAAGAAAATATCTAGGCTAAGTCAGATAAGATGACCAGCTTTAATGATCGTATTCCAGCTACATGGGGGGGAAAAAAACTCATACCAAAAAATAGCCAGGTTACCAAGCAAAATATCTTGATCAAATACCAAAGTCTTGAATGAACCCCAGTTTTCTGCTTGAGAAGAGCTGGGTGTTATGCTTCCAGTCACCAAAGTAAAGACTGCAGAAGTCTCCTGAAAAAGTCTGATTCACACCTGAGAAAGTTTTAACAAGAAAGAAGGAGGTAGTAGGTTCGTTGAAGGAATCACTTTCTCATCATAAAAATGGATTGTCCAGTTCTCAACCCACTGAAGTTCACAATTTAATGAAGTAGAATAGAGGAGACAGAGACAGTATGTCAAGTTTATTCAAGCCCTAGAACCTGGGATCCAGAATTTTTTCTTTCAGGAAGTCTCTTCTGCTCAAATGTTAAATGTGTCCCTGCTTAAACATTGCTTCCTCAGAGAACTTTTTGATAGCTTGATATAAAGCAGCCATCCAGTTACTCTCTTTTGAATCTCCCTATTCTAATTCTCTGTGTAGTGCTTCCTACTCTCTGATATCTTTATGAATTTTGTTTGTTTGATTATCGGCCATCTCCCTTCACTAGACTAGGGGAAGGAATACTTTGTTCACCTCTCTCTCTAGCATGTTGCACAGTGGCTAGCACATAGTAGGAGCTCCATAAATGTTTGCGGAATAAATAAATGACAGGAGGTCAAGCAAGACTAAAAAAGCAAACGTTTTGAGACAGATATGTAAATATACTGAATGGCCAAGTTGGGATATGTCTCAAATGAGAACTACAAGATGGCCATATTTGTCATTCTGCATCAAAGAAAAACCAATGTCAATTGGCATCAATATCTTAACTCTTTTAAAATTAAATTTTCTCAAGTGGTCACATGGGAGCAGGCCTATTTCTGGAGAATACGTTTTCTAAACTCAACAAAATCCCAGGGCGTTAAGTAGTTTTGATATAATGGAATTTGTATACACTAGACCCCTTTATTGCAATTTGTCTCAAACCGTTTGATGCCCTAGATGCAATTATTGCTTTAGAAGCTAAAGTAAGCAAATTATTTTTTCAAAAAGGAATATGAATTCTTGGACTTGGGCCTCTACTACCTGCCCTGACTTCTTTGGACCCTGAGGTGTAGGCATTTTAGAACTGAGTTACCAGATTATAAGAGCATGTAGGGGGTCTGTTCAGTGACTTAATATTATCTTCAGAAAATCAACTAAAATTTGTTTAAATGTCATGTCTGAAATAAATGCAAAGACTAAAGGGATGTGGTTGCAATCCTGAAACTAGAATCTATAGCTAGAAAATAGGTCATGAAAAAAACAGACAAAAATTGCCTGGATCTTGGCCCTAAAGGTCAAGTATTGCTGGTCACAAAACAAGGAGGATTTGTCAGGGAAGCTGAGGGACACACATAATACTTTTAGTAACAGTTACTACAACTAACATTTATTTAGTGCTTACTATGTGCCAGGCACTCTGCCAAGTGCTTATCATACATCATCTCATTTAATTCCTTGGAATGTGTGCCACTGGGGGCCATATTAGTAATTTCTATCTACCTGTCAGGAAACTTAGGTTAATTACTATGTTAGTCCATTCCCATTCTGCTATAAAGAAATATCTGAAACTGGGTAATTTATAAAGAAAAAAATGTTTAATTGGCTCATGGTTCTACAGGCTGTACAGGAAGCATGATGCTGGCATCTGCTCAGCTTCTAGGGAAGCCTGAGGTAACTTACAATCATGGCTGAAGGCAAAGGGGAAGCAGACCTGTCTTACATGGTTGGAGCAAGGGCAAGAGAGACAGAAGCAAGGAGATACTGCACACTTGTAAACAACCAGATCTTTTGAGAACTCACTCACTAGCATGAGAATAGTAGTAGGAGATGGTGCTAAATCATTCATGAAGGACCACCCCCATAATCCAGTCACCTCCCACCAGGCCCCACTTCCAACACTGGGGATTACATTGAGACATGAGATTTGGTGGGGACAGATCCAAACCATATCAATTACCTTGCCTGAGTACAGACAGGTTTTCCTCACTCTAAAATTCAAGCTATTAACCACAATCTCTCCAGCTTTAACATTCAAACTTCCCATTGTGAATGTCTGAAAAATGCTTACACTTCTAGAGTGGCCAAAAAAAAGTGTGAAATAAGAAAATATATAGACATATTTTATTTGAGTCATTTTATAATAAAGAAGATCAAGATGTTCAATTCAGGAGATGGCATGTGGTATAGTGGAAAAAGCAAAGCGTGTTAAAGTCTCTGTGCCCTGCATCCTGCCATAACCATTAGTATGACTCCAATGCCCTTCGTCACCTTCTGTCTCAGTTTGCTGGATTATAAAATGAAATTACTCCCTACCTTATATTTTGCAGTCCTGAGAAAGCTTTCTGAAAGGCCTACCAAATGAAGGATTCTAATAATTCAGGTGGTCTAAACAGTTTTTTGTTTTTTTGAGAGAGTCTTGCTCTGTCGCTCAGGCTGGAGTGCAGTAGTGTGATCTCAGCTCAATGCAACCTCTGCCTCCCGGGTTCAAGTGATTCTCCTGCCTCAGCCTCCCAAGTGGCTGGGATTACAGGTGTGCTCCACCATGCCCAAATAATTTTTATATTTTTTTTTAGTAAAGATGGGGTTTCACCAAGCTGACCAGGCTGGTCTCAAACTCGTGATCTGAGGTGGTCTAAACAGTTTTAACACATTTTGAGACTTAATTTCACTGTGGCCCACTCAGTCACAGAAAAGAGAAATGCCATAATATAATCATATGCTCATCTGCACCACAGGAAACTTAAGTCAGTCTCTGTGGCCTATATTATACTTTTCTGGCCTATATTATACTTTTTCTCTTAAGAGGACTAGAAAAGGGAAAATCCTATATTTATGCTGAGGAGGCAGCATGAGTAGCTTGGAAGAAGGGTGTGTACCAGGTTCTGACCTCACAGCCATTGTGGGAGGCAGGTGGCATAGTGTGGCAGTCTGTAAAACATCAGGAGAAATAAGCCTGTGCCACATCCATCTATTTAAATTCCTTCAATGTTTTTATCATTGCCGTGTAAATTATAAAGCTTCAGGATGTGTGTGTGTTTTCTAGGTAGAAAGCTTGGATGAACTTTATATATATTATACTGCAGACAAGATGAAGAAGGGTTTCTTGGTCTGGCTGGCTGCCCCTAAGAGGCAGGGATAATATAGGGAGGGCTTCAGATGTAGGGTGGGGGCTGGGGGGTGCTGTGAGGCAGGAATTTGTGGTGCCCAGAGGTGTTGAGCAACCTCAGGGCTGGGTTTGAGGTGGCTCTGTGGTTGAAGGGTGGAGCCCAAGAGATGGTTCAAAACAATGTCTTTCTTCCCTCCCCTTCCCTTCCCTCCCTCCTTCCCTCCCTCCCTTTCTTCCACAAATGTTGATTGGATGATACACACCAGGCACTGTCCTGGGCACTGGAGATACAGTGATGAAGAACAGTCTTTTACAGAGCGGTTTAAGACATGTTTGAGGCAGATTAGAGGCTAGGGGACAGGCTAAGTAAGGGTCTGGAATAGGATGCAAAGTCAAAATATCAAGAACTAATAAAAGCAGAAACAGGATGTAGAAACAGAATATTCATAGTAAGTAGGTTACTGGGCAGGGGGCCGGGGGAAGCCTCTTCATGGGGTGGTGGGTGTGCAGGTGAGCAAGAAATAAAGGCACAGAGTTGTGACAGATGCAGGGATTTCTCCATCACACCAGACCTGTGGGCTCATTAACACTCCCCCCTGCTCCTGTAAACACACCCTGCCCCACTTCCAGCAACCACTGATGATTACGATAATAACAAAGGCAACTAGCAGGCAGAACAGACAGTTCAATTACTAGATAGTTGTCTACAGTGAAAACTGGGGACAGAAAGATAGGCTCTTGAGACCATATTCCTAAATCATGGCCCAGTTTTGGAGGGAGAGGACCCCAGATGTGTGGCTGCTCATATTTCTTTTCACCATCTACCTAGCCCACCACATTCCATCTCCCTGAAACTGGGTAATTTATAAAGAAAAAAATGTTTAATTGGCTCATGGTTCTACAGGCTGTACAGGAAGCATGATGCTGGCATCTGCTCGGCTTCTAGGGAAGCCTGAGGTAACTTACAATCATGGCTGAAGGCAAAGGGGAAGCATAGGATAGGTGACCATAGGTCCAGGTTGCCCAGGTTTAAGCTTGTGTCCCAGAGCAGTCATTAATAAAACAGGGATTCTTACATTTAGTGTATATACCAATCACCTAGAGATCTTGTTAAAATGCAAATTCCTATTTAGTAGGTCTGGCTGGGGCCTGAGATTCTGCACTGCTTAAAAACTCCCAGGTGAGGCTGATGCTGTTTGCCTGAAAACTACACTTTGAGTAGCAAAGATATACCTACCCCTGGTTCTCAAATGTAACTACATCAGCATCATCTGGATTGTCGTTTAAAATTACAGATTCTGGGGCCCCAGTCACACACACACACACACACGCACACACACGCACACACACACGGTGTGCCTCAAGGTGGCTCAGAAAGACCTGCTGTGAAGTAGCCCCACTTCAAGAATTTCATCTGCCTTTCCCACAAAATCTTTTTTTTTTTTTTATTAAGGGAGCACAAACGGAAAATCAACCTGTTACCTTTAATAATACATCTCAGTCTACACACAAGAGAAGGCATCATGGGAGCTGGCAGCTCTCAGAGGGCATTGGGAGTGTAGCAGCTCTTCCTGCTCCAAAGAGCCACTCTAGAGTTTTTCCTTAAGACATCCTGGTGTTTAGTTGTGTGGCACACATCAGGCTTTGTGGCAGTTGGTTAATATACTGTGAGACAAGAAGTGAAAACTAGGCACTGTGCGGGACAGGGAAAGATGCACTCTCAGTCTTCGGAAGATTTGAAATTAAGTGATAAGATTTCAGATTCTTTCAAAGCTCGAGCTAAACACATGAAAAAAAAAAAATCCGGTGGCTCACGCCTGTAATCCCAGCACTTTGGGAGGCCGAGGCGGGTGGATCACGAGGTCAAGAGATAGAGACCATCCTGGTCAACATAGTGAAACCCCGTCTCTACTAAAACTACAAAAAAGCAGCTGGGCATGGTGGCGCGTGCCTGTAATCCCAGCTACTCAGGAGGTTGAGGCAGGAGAATTGCCTGAACCCAGGAGGCGGAGGTTGCGGTGAGC
>NW_016107481.1:1519395-1534345 GCF_001604975.1 Cebus imitator | reverse complement strand
AAAAAAAAAAAAAAAAAAAATCAAACATAACACCAGAGTGCTGAAAACAGAAGAATTGCAGTGGATGGGGTTGGAAAAGAAAGGCTTCCTTCCAATTAGAAGTCAATTTCACACCGTGTTTTGCAGGAGCGAGTCCAGCAGATTCGTGGAAATGGATGGAGGCTGCTGAGTTGAGAGACTGAGAAGTGGAGGTACCTAGGAAGGGCCTCCCTGAAAATACATCGGGTTGTAAATCCCGGGAATAAAATAACCTCCATTTGTCAGGAACTCACATGGCACTCCCCTCTGACAGCCCTGATGTTGAGTGCCCAGGGCAGCAGCCAGACCGCGTCCTGTCCCGCACAGGGCCAGCACTGGATGGTCCCGCGACACACCGTGCCTGGAGCTTTAGAGGCCTCCCCGGGAGTGCTACTGCGGTCTTTTTTGCCCAGCAGTAAAATAACACCTAATCAGCGAGCTGCCAGATGCAACCTGTTCCGACCCACTCCTCCCTCCCCGGCTCCATTCCCAGCTATGCCAAAGTGGCCCCACGTGGGCAGAAGCGAAAGACAGACATGAGGGGAGGTCAAAACTCGGAATCTGCGCCAGAAGCAGATTTTCCACGCGCCTCAGAGCAAGGTCAGGGAAAGGCACACTTGGGGCTTCTAAGACAGAAGGGAAGGGCAGGGAAAGGGCTGCCCCCCAGCAAGACACAGTTGGGTGAACAACTGAGTCTTTGCCTCGTTGACAAAGGCGAACGAGGGACTCGCGCCAGGGTGGCTGAAACTGACCGGTGAAAAGCAACTTCTGTAATTCAGGGCCCTCCTCGTGTGAAGGAAACTTTGGCAAAGCCGAGAGACAGGCATGCTGTCTCCAGGTGAAAAGACGTGAACCATGGGACCTGACGGGCTCCAGGACCTCGGATGCGGTTGCCCGAGGCCCCCAGCCCGCCCCCGGAAGGCAGGGACTGCCAGGGACGCAGCGTGAGGGTGCTGACTGCAGCTCTGGGCTTCGGGGTCCAAGCTCTCCAGCCGCACCGGCTCACCAAGCTCCCGGCCCACTTCCATGATCACGAGGGCACAAGTCTAGCCAATCCGGGGTGGCCACTGCCCTGCCCTGCGAAGAGTCGAGGAGCGCTGGGAAACTGCGCGGTGCCGAGAGGTACAAAGAACAGGTCCTGGGGGGTGGGGGTGGGGGTGGGGGTGGGGGCAGTAGGAGGGGACTCAGCACACCCCATGTCAGTTTGTCAACAAGGATTTGCTGAGAGGTCACACTGTGCTCAGCATAGCGGCTGAATTTGGCTCCCACTTCCTACCTAATGGGCTTTGGGGCATAGATAGTGAATAACCTGTCAGTGATAACAGTGTGCTGAAAGAAAGACCAGCCCTAACAGCCACTACAAGAACCTCAGAAAGGAGGGGGCGTCCCTGTTAGTGGCTGATACTGGATTTCTCATTAGTGTTCGTGGCTGGCGCCAAGCCAGAGATCATAATATAGAACAAATAAATGTGAAGTTTCTTACATCCAAGTGGCCAGGGAAAACCTACACTAATTACATGGTACAAACCTGCTGTGATCATGTGCTAAATTGGGTGGCAGAGTACAGCTGTAGAGATATCTCTGAAGGCCAGAGTGATCAGGAAAGGCTTTGTGGAAGAGGAAGAACTGGAGTTAGGTGCTGAATGAAGGCAGGATATGGACAAGCAGAGGAAAGTGGGAAGGCATTCCAGGAGGGAAGGGGCAACACAGCCAAAGCCCTGGGGATGAGCATGGTGGGATTATGGGGTTTTGGAGGGATTAGCCTGTTTGGAGTTTAGCAGGTGTTCTGAAGAGCATGGGAGAGAAGAGAGCACAGGCAGCTGGAGTGTAGAGAGGCGGGCTAATTGCAGAACCCCACAGTGCCTAGGAAGGTCTCAGCTGTCAGGGTCTTCTCCTGAGACTCATTCCCAGCTCCTTTTGAGGTTTAGGAAGATCTTTCACCAGAGTTTCAAACATTGTAGTTAATATTTAATTCTTTCTCACTGAATCCCCATGGAAGGGGACAAAAAGCAAGTGCTACTCCTCTGAGGTACTAAAACTCTGGTGCTGAGGATGAGGCTGCTCCAGAGGGACCTTTGAGAGAGAGATGGGTATCTTATGAGTTTCATAAGTCTTTTAGGCAAGAAAGCAGAAGGAGATGCTGAAGGGACCCTCTAAGGAAGTAGAAAAGCTTTTCCTTCTCCTCTCTGTAAGAGGCATCAGGATTCCCTTTGAAAACAGAACATCCAGGACAGGTCAAAAGGACAGGGCAGAAAATGTCGAGAATGTTTGCTCTCACCACTTCTCTTTAGCTTTATACAAGAGATCCTAGCCAGTGCACAAGGGCAAGAAAAGACATTAAAGACATACAGACTGAAGCAAGAAGAAGTAAAACTGTCCTTATTACAGGTGGCATGAGTTTGTATGTAGAAAAGCCTAAGAAATCTATAAAAATCTACTAGAACAAATAAGTAAACTTAGTAAGGTTGCAGGACACACTATAACAAATAATCCAAAAATGAAGTTAAGAAAACAATTGCACACATAATAGCATAAAAAGAATAACATACTTAGGAATAATTTTAACAAAAGAAGT
This sequence comes from Cebus imitator, assembly GCF_001604975.1. Classification (NCBI taxonomy): domain Eukaryota; kingdom Metazoa; phylum Chordata; class Mammalia; order Primates; family Cebidae; genus Cebus; species Cebus imitator. The sequence goes on along the minus strand of NW_016107481.1, from coordinate 1,531,752 downwards.
TTAAGACCTATATACTGAAAACCTCAAAACATTGTTGAGAAAAACTTAAAAAGATCTAACCAAATGGAGAGATACACAATGTTCATGGATTGGAAGATTCAAATTGTTAAGATAGCAATTGTCCCCAAATCAATCTATAGTTTCAACTCAACCCATATAAAAATAGGTGTTTTTTTTTTTGTAGGACTTGACAAGCTGGTACTAAAATTTATATGAAAATGCAAAGAACCTAGAGAAATCAAAACAACTTTGAAAAAGAACAAAGTTGGATTTTAAAATAAAGCTACAGTAATCAAAACAGTGTGGCATTGACTTAAAGATAGGCATATACATCAATGGAATCTGTAAGAATAGATTCCAGAAATAAACTCTTATATTTATAGTCTATTGATTTTTGACAAGGGTGTCAAGGTAATTCAATCATCTTCAATAAATGAGGCTGGAGCAATGGATATTCCTGTGCAAAAAAAAAAAAAAAAAAATCCTTACCTCATACCAACCATGTGTAAAAATTAACTGAAAATGAATCACAGCCTAAATGTAAGAGTTAAACTATAAAATCCCCAGAAGGAATCATAGGAGAAACATGGATTAGGCAAAGGTTTCTTAGATGTGATACCAAAAACATGATCCTTAAAAATTAATAAATTCACCTTTATCAAAATTTAAAACTTTTGTTTTTCAGAAGATACTATTGAGAAAATGGAAAGGCAAGCCACAGACTTGAAAATATTTGCAAATCATATATCTGATAAGGGATTTATATTCAGAAAATATAAAGAACTCAGTAAGACAAACTGATTTTTTTAAATGAGCAAGATTTGGATATTGCACCAAAGCAGACATATGAATGGTCACTAAGCATATGAAAAGATGTTCAACATTATTACTCATTAGAGAAATGCAAATTAAAACAATAATGAACCATTAATACCCACTGACAATATCAACTGTCAACAAGGATGTGGGGAAATTGAAACCATAGAATGATACAGCTAATTTAGATAACTGTTTGGAAGTTTCTCAAAATGTTAAATATATGTTTACTATATGACCTAGCAATTAAACTCCTAAGTATCTACCCAAGAGAAATGAAAACATAGATTCACATAAAGACTTATATGCGAATGTTCATAGCCATGTTATTCATACTACTCCAAGCTGGAAATAATCCAAATGTCCCTTAGCTGGTGTGTAAACAAAATGTGTTATATTCATACAGTGGGCTACTACTTGGCAATAAAAAGGAATGAACTACTGATACATGCAACAATATGGATAAATTTCAAAAACATGCTAAGTAGAAAAAATCAGACATAAAATATGTTTTGTATCTTTTTTTATGCGAAATTTCTAGAAAAGGCACTAAAGTTGAATTATTATAATTGTCATTATTATACAAGTGTATAAATTTACTTAAAATCAAACTGTATCCTTATAATAGGTAAATTTTATGGTATATAAATTATACTTCAATAAAGCTGTTAAAACAAAGGACAGAGAGACTGCTAGATAGATCTTTGGGGAGAAGGGGTTTGTGTGTGTGTGTGTGTGTGTGTGTGTGTATGTGCGTGAGTATATGTATATGTGCATGTGTGGTTACAGGAGGACAGAAAACACCTATGGGAGATCGTAATGAATTTAAGTGCAATGAAAAAACATAGGGACTCTGGAGCCAGCATGCTAGGTTTGAATCTTGATTCTACTACTTACTAACCATAAGAACTTGAGACAAATTAATTACCCTCTTTAAACCTCAGTTTTTCCCTCTGAAATGAGGCTAATGGTAAATCTCAAGATAGTTGTACCATTAAAAGTAATATACATATTGGCTAGGTGTAGTGGCTCACGCCTGTAATTCCAGCACTTTGGGAGACCTAGATAGGAGGATTGCTTCAGGCCAGGAGTTCAAGACCAACCTGGGCCACATAGCAACACCCTGACTCTAGAAAAAATAGCCAGGCATGGTAGCACCTATAGTTCTAGCTATTTGGACTGCTGAAGTTGGAGAATCAGTTGAAGACAGGAGTTTGAGGCTGTGTGGTAAGCTATGATTGTGCCACTGCATGCCAGCTTGGGTGACAGAGCAAGACCTTGTCTCTAAGAAGAAAAGAAAAATAATTAATTAAAAAAATAAAAATAATATATATTGAAGGTAATGTGTGGGATGTGAGGGAAAATTCTGAAACCAGTTACTTCTAGAGAAAAGTCAGAGCTTTGTTGCAACTGTAGAACTGTGGTTCTCTGGGTATATTATAGCAGAATTATAAGCCTCTCACCGTACTGAATAAGCTGCCTTATTGGGGAAGAAGGCTGGGAATGTGGCCAGAGCCTTAGTTTCCAGTACTGTTCTGCCACCATTACACCGTGTGACTATAAAAGGGTTCCTTAACCCCTCTGGGTTCCTAATATGACCCCCTCCCAAAAGTGGTTGTTGGGATACTTCAGAAGCCAGAGCTTATTATCAACATTAAAAATGCCGGGTGTAAGGCAATGATGATACAGAGGACAGGGTGGTGGCTGGGGCCCAGCATGAGAGGTCAACATCTCTGTGTTTGTGAACTGGGATATGAGAAGAGTAGCTTAGCAGGAGGCCATGGAAATTTTCACAAACCAAACTTGGCATTTGGAGCTGAGTTGGAAAGTTGCGAACACAGGATGTTGCTGAAAATGGTGCCCGACAGATCTGCTACCTGAGGTTTTGGCAGGCTTCACCCCCTGCTAGTTGATTGCAGAAGGATGTTGGGTCATCAGGAAATAGGGTTTTGAAATGATCCCACAGGAAGGTGTGAACAAAAACAGAAGCAATAACAACAACAAAAAAGCCTAGTCAAGTTAGCTGGGGGAGGGTGGGTGTTGGATGGGAGACAAGTGAGTTCTCACCTTCTTCAACACTTTAGAAACTTCTAAGGAGGAGCCCTGCTGGCATTCAAGGATGGCACTGTGATAGATCCCCCATTTACCCCCTCATCCTCCATGAGCACCTCCTGGGGGTGAACAGGAAAGCAGCAGCTTGAGGGGAGGACTCATTTCTCGTTCAGGGTGTTGGCAGTCTCCATGTAGCAGTTTGCCGTGGACACTGCTTTTGATTTTGATTTTTATTTTTTGGATGCCTAGAACACACTCCCACTTTTTTATGGTAAGATCACTTGGATTATTTGGGGGGAATTTCCTCTTTCCCATTACATACAGTCTTGGTGGGGCTGTCAATAAAGCATTCTGCCCTCCTTTAGCCAATTAAATTCTCCCTCCTGGACTCTGAATTGAGACGAGTGATGAGAAAGAATGAAAAAAACCTGTTGGAGAAGAGCTGATTCCATGGACCTTGCTCAGCTTTTACTCACTCCTGCTCCTGGAAGTTTCTCTGCCCCAGTTTCTTCATTGTTCTTCCGTTCTGTGAACCCCTGATATCATCCATTAAACTCTGTTTTGCTTAAGTTATCTGTGGCCCATTTCTGTTACAAAGAACAGACACAGAACATGACTCTGAAACTGCATGGGAGAGTTTTCATAAGAGACTTGTCGGGGAATAGAGGAGCCTGGCTTCAGGTAGCCACTTTCAGTCTTTTGCTTTTTCAACTTTCTAGCCATGTGACCACAGACAGGTCACTGTATCCCTCTGAGCCTCAACTTCTGTAAAATTGAGATATTATTACTTTGCATCACTGTCAGGATTAAATGTGTTTATTCAATTATTCATGTAATACTTACCTACCAGCCACCATTTGCCTGGAACTCTGGGAGGAACCAGAATTGTATAGTCTCTGTCTTCATGGAACATACATTCTAACAGGAAGAGAGATACTGAATATGTTTACAACACTGATGATGTTAAAATTGAAGTTCAAGGCACTATCGGAGTGGTTAACACAAGGACCCAGGAAATCTAGTAAAGAGCCATATATGGAAGACCCTTAAAAACTGTGACTTCCTTTCCCCCTTCCTTCTCTTGTTTTCTTCTTCATCATACCACTTTACATTTTGCATGTATGTTTTATTTGCCATTTATGGCCCACGTTCTTGTACTCGAATTAGAATACTCCAAAGAAGTCCTGAATTAGTTCAGTGATTGACATCTGCCTGTTGTGTTTGAAGTATAAATTGGAACCTACTCACCCCAATAGAGAAGCAAACTTGGTGGGGGTGCCTTGTGTTGGGCATAAGGTAAGAACAAGGTTAAGAGGATGGGGAAAGAATAGAGAGAGTTTAATACCTTTAGAATTAATTGTTTCTCAGGTTAACCAGGTCTAGTAGGAGTCAAGATGAAAGAGGCTTTCCTAAATTTGATATTGAAATAACTAGGGTAGGCAATTTCCCTGATCTGCTAGGTAGCTCTAGGTACCTTTCTAGCATTACAATATCTCAGAAGTTATTCACAGAATTTTGGCACTAGAAAAGATCTTAGAGAACATTCAGAAAGGGTTTTATGTAGTGTGAGGAAACCATGGCTCACTAGAGTTAAGCCTTAACCATGTCCTGAGCGTGCAAACTCGTGACATCTTTAGACCCCAGACTGGCACTCAGAGAGCCCAGAGTGGTTCTTCTCATACAGGGACAAATTCTGGTAGATGTGCCCCCCGAGAAATAGCCTGTGCTAACCTTGCAAAGGATCTCGGCAAGGACCAGAGGAATGTGGCACTGCACTAGGTATGAGGGAGGGACAAAGACAGTAAGATACAAGTCCTGTGAGGTTCTTCTGACAGTTTGGGGAGTTGAGACACACAAAATGCCAGATAATCACACACATAACACTACACGAGAACTCCTGTTGGACGTGGTCACATCAACATCTCTGAAGCACAACTCATTATTTCTGCCCACTTATCTCTTGTCTCCTGTTAGAGATGTCTTCTTTTCAGACACCTGTATCTATTAATAGTAGCACTATTCTCCGGTTACAAAGGCTTGAAATTTTGGTTTTTATTCCTATTTTTCCCTCAATACCACATCCAGTATTTACTGGGACCTGTTGATCTGGTCCTTAAATGTTACCCCATCCTGTCCAAAGACACCAGAGTAATATTCCTAATATACAGCTCTTGTATTATTCCTCTGCTCAGAATCCTTCAGGGTGCTTCAGAACATTATTTGTGGAATGAAAACCAAACTCCTTAGTTTAACATTTGTGGTCCCTTATAATCTACACTCAGCTTCCATTTCTTCCTTCAAATCCTGGTACTTTCCTACAGGAATGTGTTAAGCAAGTTATTTATTTTTTGTATTTTAATGCTTTGACATCTGGGGATTTGCTGACCCTGGAGTGGCTGCCCCTTCCAGGGCTAGCCAATTCCTAGAGACCATAATAAACAACTTGCCCTTGAGCACACCTTTCAAAGGCAAACCAACCAATCCAGAGCCCACAGCTGCAAATACCTTCTCTGTTGGGCTGTCATACTTAGGACCATAATCTCCTGCCCTGATCACTCCAGGGCCAGTTACCAGACAACTAAGGGTAGTCCCTACACCCCTGAGCTAGCTGAAATTATTCAAACTAGTCAATCCTTAATCTCCTTAATCTGCCTTGCCCATTCTTTCCCATGGAAACCACCATAAAGGCTCTTGCTCATGTTTTCTCATTTCCTTCTGCCTCCTGACGGACGCTGGTGCTTCCTTGAGTGGCCCCTGTGGTATGGCATACCCACTTCTCTTGGCATCTGTGAGTACAACTATCTTTTTGATAACAGTCATCTAATCTGCTGGCCTGGCTATACCTAAATAATAATAAAACCATTACATTTTAAAACAAGAAACCCTATGCTCCAGAGGGGTTCTTTCTACTTTCCAAAGAGGCCCCTGCTTTCCTATGCCCATGTCTTTTCCTGTGCTGTTCATTGTTCTCAGAATATACTTTCTCTGCCACGTCTGCATCTTACAATTCTGTCCATCTTTCTATATATTCTTGCTGGCATTGTCTTGAATCTCTGTTGATAACATGTATTTAAAGATGACAGTGTGAGGTTCAAGTTGGCTTGTAACTTACCACACAGCAAGTTGAAGGTGGCATCAGGCTCAAAGCCTAACAGACTTTCTCTGTGCCCCTCCCAATCATTGTGTTGGCTTAGGTCAACTGAATGTGTGCAACAGAAATGGGTATTAGTCAACTTGACAACAAAAGGAATTACCTAGAAGGATGCTGGGGCAGCTCGTAGGATTTGAGGAGCTGAAAGACCAGAGATCAGGTGAAGTGGGAATAAGGACAGCCCTAGTGATAAGCTTTTGTTGATTTGCAGTAGCTTTGAAATTCTGTTAAAAAAAAAAAAGAAAAATGAAAATAAATAAGTAAATAATAAATAAGCCTTTGAATCTTCCCTCAGGATCCAAGTCTTTACTAGAACTCAGCTTAAGCCCACTCCCTTAAGGTTTTAAATATCTGGAAGTGACAGTTTGTTAGGTATATTCCCTGGATCAATCAGCTATGGTAGGATGTGTTGGGGAGACAAGGTAGGGTCCCAGAACACTAATGTGATCACTGGGGACCACTCCTGTGTATTAAGAGTTTCCCCCAAAAAATGCAGCTGTTGAGACCTGCCAGTTTGAATCCCTTAACAGCCATCCTTCTAATATATAAAATACTAAGTTCTTCTAAATAAAATGGGACAGTGGAAGGAAGGGTTAGATAAAAACAGCTCCAAAGCAAAGCAACTTTAATAGTGCAATAAATAGTCATTGAATGCTAACTCTGTGCATTCAAAGGACTTATGCGAGACGCTGGGTGAGTAAAGGGATGATGTTGGAATGTGAAAATCTGTAGGACCTGGCAGCTGCTCAAGGGTAAGACCAGGCATGCAAATCATGACACTGAGAGGCAGGATTAAGGAAATGATGCTCCACAACCGATACAAAATGCTACAAAGTTTTACAGCATGGAGAGATTCTCTAAACTTTATATCCAGAGGAAAACCCAAAAGCTGAAGTCCAGATTTTCCTTCTTATTGCAACTTCATCATATGCTGGAAAAAGTATACATGACTTCACACGCAAAGGAACACAACGTTCTTATTTCCACCTACTGCAGTCCAGCTGCCAATTCAAATGTGTGCCACCTGTTAATTGTGCAATTAGGGAAGTATTCAGTTCAGTGGACTCATGTGCCGCTACTAAGCTCCTGCTTGGATGGATTGTATAAACATGGTATCTGGGAAGGAACCAAGGCTATGGTATTGCAATATATTTGAATCCATCTCACATTGCAGTGATGAGAGTGAGAAGAATTCCAACATTTTAATCTCACTGGGCTTATTAAAACAACTTTGCTTTATTGAGAGCACCGAGATGCATCTCATGCCCTCTCAAGGTCAGGGAAGGTGAGTTTAGGATGAAGTGGGGGTAGGGGAATGCAATGGCTTCTTCATTTACTACCCAGTGGTTACCACAGGCACAGGAGGAGGCAAAGGCAAAAAGGATGTAGAGAAAGGGAAGGCCAGAGAAGCAAGTGGGCAAGGAAATTAAGGGAGGACGGAGGACGGTATATGTCTGAGATCAGAGCAAAAGGGAAAGGAAAGAGCTTGGAGTTGTTTAACAACGTTTTCAGTGTTGAAGTTGGGAAGAATGAGTAAAACAGAACTGGTCTTATCTTTAGCAGTAGCGAGTGAGGAGATAATCAGTTGTGTGATGGAGAAAATGAGCCTGTTGACATTTCTGTAGGCCCACTATGCATCAGGCACTGCGGCGTTTTCTTCTTGGGAACTTAGGACAGAGACGCCTCCAGCATTTGTACTTGGAAAAACATACGAAGATATCTCACACATTTCCTTCTCAATATATACTATAGGCTTCTCCAGAATTTAGAATTCTAGATTTCAGTTTTCTTTTAGCCCCATAGTCAGTCTCCACTGCTTGGTCAGAGGGCTTAGACCCCTTTTGTTTAGAGGTTGAGCATTCGCACTTACACGCAGTTGGGATGCCCTCAGTATTGGGAGAGTTGGACGGGCAGCAGTTCACTTAGCTAGGGCCTCACAGACACTCAAGGCAGGGCCTCAAATACAGACTTCTAACATCTACCTAAAAATGAGGTTGTATTAGGTTAAACTACATGACATCATTGATTTTCTAGGTTAAAAAAATAGCTGAATATCCAGTTTCATGTGGCTCAACTTAATACATACATTCATTATAAATTATGTGTTAAAGGTGTTAATCTGTTAAATGAAAATATCTAAAAACTATCATTTTCAAAAACCTGCTTTGTCATTCAAAAAAATAACAGAGCTGGGCATGGTGGCATGTACCTGTAATCTGAGGTACGAAGGAGGCTGAGGCAGCAGAATCACCTGAGCCCAGGCATTTGAGTCCAGCCTGGGCAACATAGCAGGAGCCTGTGTCTAAAAATATATATTTAAATATATATATATTTAAATATATATATGCATTGGGATCCGCTCGGTTTCTGCCTGTCGTCCCAAGATGGCGGACACAGTGAGCCGGCGCCGCGCCGGTTGCCTGTGAGGTGGCTGTGAGGACGAACGGTCGGCGCGGCTCCACAGTCCAGCCACAAGACCGTCGTCCAAGCAGGCGGAAGACGAGGAGGTGGCTCAACAGTTGGCCACTGTCCCCCAGCCGCCAGCGTGTCGGGCGCCTCGCCCGGGTTGGCCCCTCGGCACCCCGCCCGCCCCGGCCCTGCACCGCCGCCGCCTTCCCCGACGCCTCCGGGAAGCTGACCTACCGCGTGCTGCGGAGCTTCCGCGTTGCCAAGGTGTTCTGCGAAAACTCGGACAAGATTAACCGTTTCGATTTCAGCCCCAACGGCGAAACGGTCACCTCAAGCAGCGCCGACGACTCCATCGTGCTGTATGACTGCCAGGAGGGCAAACCAAAGAGAACCCTGTTCAGTAAGAAATATGGCGTGGACCTAATGCGGCAAACACAGTTGTTTACTCTCACACAATAGACGATACTATTGGTTACTTCTCCTTGCTTGACAATAAATACATTAGATACTTTCCTGGACATAGCCAAAGGGTGGTGGCCTTGTCCATGTCACCTGCGGATGACGCTTTAATTTCGGGGTCTCTTGCTAAGACCATTGGACTCTGGGATCTCTGGGCTCCTAACTGCCAGGGCCTCATGCATCTCCAGGGGAAGTCAGTTTGTTCTTCTGATCCAGAAGGGTTAATTTTCGCTGCTGGTGTCAGCTCTGAAATGGTCAAACTTTATGACCTTTGTTTTTTTGATAAGGGGCCATTTGCTACCTTTAAGATGCAGTATGATCGAACTTGTGAGTGGACAGGACTTCAGCAACGATGGCAAGCTCATCCTCATTTCCACCAAGGGCAGCTTCATTCCTCTCCCTGAAGCATTCAAAGGAGGGGTGATGCACACATTGGGGGGTTACGCCAACAGCAAAGCTGTCACACTGCAGGCTTCATTTACTCCAGACTCTCAGTTTATTATGATTGGTTCAGAGGATGACAAGACCATGTCTAGAACGGAGAGAGAGGTATAAAAGTAGCTGTGTTGGATGGTAAACACACAGGCCCAATTACCTGTTGGCAATTCAACCCCAAGTTCATGACTTTTGCCAGTTCGTGTTCCAACATGGCCTTCTGGTTGCCCACCATTGATGACTGACCCTGATGCTGCTTGGCTATTTCTGTACAGTGAGGGCGACCAGCAGGAAAAAACTCAGAGGGGGCTGAGATAATAGTGGGATTGGATCGTTTGACTGGGCTGGAGAACATCCTTTTACATGGCCTTCCCATGGCTGTGCTGTACATCTGCTCAAAAGAAAATGATTACTTTGCTGAGCGTCTTCAAAAGACTCTGGTGCCACAGACTCAATTGGAACTCAGCTTTTCTAGCTGTCACTGCACCAAGCTCTGGAGGAGTGCAGTGCTGGAGGAGTGACCAGACTCACGATTTGGGTATAGTGGGGCTCTCGAGACAGCTTCAGTCTGAATGTACATGCTGCTGAGGAGCCGATGAAGTCATCAGTTCTGCACATCCCTTCTCCTACCCCTCTGAATGCATGGGAAGCTAGTCCTGGTTTTGACGTTCTCAGGCAGCTCAGTTCCCCTTGCCCTCACCTGCATGTCTTGTTACTGGGCATCCCTGTGTACTTGTGGCATCATCCTGTTTCTTAGGTGCCAAGCATTTAAAGAACTGTTTTAATGTATCTTGGGGTCAGAGAAAGGGACAAATACAGAAGGACCTTGCGTGCAAGAAGCCATGCAGTTAGTCACTGCAGTTAGTTGTGTGAGGCTAGGTGGTCAGGCAGGCCTCAGGCTGTAGTATTGGGTGGGAAAAGGGCCTGAGAGGAAGGAAAGGGAGAGGGTAGCAGGTGAGTTCCTAGGGCTGGAAAGTTTAGGAACAGCCTGATGCAGTGCCCTGTTGTTAAGACAAACCCATGGTCCCCCTGGATGCCCACCAAGCTTGTTGTATAAAAGCAAGGTGGGAGTCTATTTTTGTACATGAGACATGTCACACTTTCTTGTGGGCCAGTATTGTGAAGTGAGTCTGAATTGTTTACACTGATGCCTTCCCTGCCCACCACAGATTTTGTACAGTCTTCAGATGATCCCACCCCTTTCCCCAGTTCCCAACCAAGAGCTGCTTCTAGGCCTGTGTTACAGTTAGCTTTTTTATATATGACCTTTGATTTCTGTTGTATTTTAGCACAGTGTATGCACCTTCATTTAAATAGATCTGTGTGCATACAGATATGCATGTATGTATATGCGTTTGCATATATCTCATCTGTAGTTTCTGAGAGTTCAGCTGAAGCAGATGGAGTCCTGCAGCCCTGAAGACAGACTGTTCCTTGCTGACAGTGTTTGCCACAAGTGTTAGTGAGTTTTCCCTATTAACGTATTCATTTTGGAGGACTGAATGAAGCAAAGCTTATAGTGTTTGCTGTTTCCATGGCAGCTAAGTGAGGGTCTGGGGATGTCTCCCTGTGTTCCTCAAGCCGCACTTTGGGGTCCTGTCTGCAGTATTAGCCCCCTTTTTTGCTTGGTGGTGCTCTGTCTGTGCCTGTGTGTGTATGTGTGTGTGTGTGTGAGAGAGAGAGAGAGAGAGAGAGAGAGATAGTCACTCTTGCATGGCTTCTGTGTCTGGCCTGTGGCATTTGGGGATAGGGTGCTGGAGCAAGAGCATTTGCAGTTTGAGGCCTCATTGCCAATGATAGATCACTCCCATTTACCTGGTATGTCTGCTTGCTTGCTGCTTTGCTTTCTCTCAGAAGAGGAAGGGGCTCTAGTCAGGCCCAGGCTGAGTGAGGCAAGCTGCAGCTGGCTGATGGCCTTCTTAGAGCAGAAAGAGTGGTATGTCATTTTACTAAGTTCCTAAACAAACATTTATTCAGGCAACACTCCTTGCAGATCCAGAAACTGAGGCACAAGAAGGTTATGACTTGCTCAAAAATACGTAGCTGCTAGGGAGTAAATCAAAGCATCACAATTTCTGTTCAGCGGCAGGAATAGGCTGTGAATTGCTAGCACTTTTCTTTTTAAAGCAATTACTTTTTGACTTGTTCTTTCTCAAACTGAAAGTGCAAGAGGTGTACACCTTTCCCAAATATAGGATAGAATCTGCAGGATGCTACCCACTGTATAGCTCTGCTTTCCCAGAGAGGAGACATTTAGAAACCAAATGATCTTAATTGTTACTGCCCACCCCTGGCTTTTCAGGGTAGAAAATTCATGATAGGAATAATTGCTAAGAGAGAGTGCTTAGAACCGTGGGTTAACAGGAAAGGCTACATAACTTCACATATTTGCAACCAGAGCGGCTACAAAACATGACTTACCCAGCAGCAGGAAAAATGATTTGTATTTGACTTCCTGTGTATCCCAAACTGAGGCGCCAGCTTCTTTGAAAACATGCCACCTCATGTTTTGGGCCCTGTGGTTGCAAAGCGCCTCCTGAGTTAAGAAGGAGAGGGAAAAGGTATACCTGGACTTGGGTGGAGATGATGTGGTAGGGGATAAGGCAAAAATAAAAGAAGAAATTCTGAGGGCTGGGGCTGCATGGATTCTCTCAGCAGAGCCAGAGGTGCTCAAGCTATCTTGGGGGTGGATGGGGAGTGGGGCAGCAGCATTTGCCACCCTCTTAGGAGTCAGGGCCAAAGCCACTGATGTGTATTTGACAGCAACACTGAGCTGCTCAGCCAGAGGGGTACTTAAAAAAAATTGTTTTCCATTGCAATTATAATTACTGCTTATTAATGAAAACTTGAGAATTTTAGAAAGAATCAGTTTGCCACCCAAATGCTACCACTGTTAATCTTTTGGTGTTAAATGTTCCCCTAGACTTCTCTGTGCATAGATTTTTGGTGTGTTTACATAGTTGTTATTCTACTATATATACATTTTATGTCCCTTTTGTAGTTACAGTCCTTTTTTTTTTTTTTTTTTTTTTTTT
>NW_016107481.1:1515310-1519375 GCF_001604975.1 Cebus imitator | reverse complement strand
AGAGTCTCGTTCTGTGATAAGGCCGGAGCACAGTGGGGTGATCTTGGCTCACTGCAACCTCTGCCTCCAGGATTCCAGCGATTCTCCTGCCTCAGCCTCCCAAGTAGCTGGGACTGTCGGTGCGTGCCACCACACCTGGCTGATTTTTGCATTTTTGGTAGAGACTGGGTTTCACCATGTTGGTCAGGCCGATCTCGATCTCTTGATCTTGTGATCCACTCACCTCGGCCTACCAAAGTGCTGGGATTACAAGTGTGAGCCACTGCGCCTGGCCTTTTTTTTTTTTTTTTTTTTTTTTAGACAGAGTTTTGCTCTGTCACAAGGCTGGAGTGCAGTGACACAATCTTGGCTCACTGCAACCTCTGCCTCCTGGGTTCAAGTGGTTCTCCTACCTCGAACTCCCAAGTAGCTGGGACTACAGGCGCATGCCATCACACCCAGCTAATTTTTTTATTTTTAGTAGAAACTGGGTTTCACCATGTTGGCCAGGATGGTCTCTCTCTCTTGACCTTGTGATCTGCCCGCCTTGGCCTCCCAAAGTGCTGGGATTACAGGTGTGAGCCACTGCACCTGGCCCATGTTACAGTCTTCAACAGGAAAAAAAAGAAAAAACACATATTGGAATCCTTTAAAAAATGGAAGTGACCTAGGCCCTTCCTGACTCTGACAGGCTCTGGCTGGAGCCATGTTCTACTTTTTTCCTGGGCCCTTCACAGAGGAGGGCTCATATGTGAACATCATTTGCTGCTCAATACCCTGAGCAAAAATTAGCTGGGTGTGGTGGTGCAGGCCTATAATCCCAGCTACTCGGGAGGCTGAGGCAGAATTGCTTGAACCTAGGAGGCAGAGGTTGCAGTGAGCTGAGATCGTGCCATTGCACTCCAGCCTGGGCGACAAGAGTGAAACTCTGTCTCAGACAAACAAAATGACCCAGAGTAAATCTTGTGTTCTTGTGTTTCAAATCTGAGTATTTTTCTGATATATTTCAGCCCATTTCTTATAGCTATCTAAATCCATATAGGTTATCCTGTTGCATATTTTTGTATATTTTATATATATATCCTGTTGTATATATATATATTTTGAGACAGAGTCTTGCTCTGTTGCCAGGCGCCAGGCTGGAGTGCAGTGGCGCCATCTCGACTCACTGCAGTCTCCGCCTCCTGGGTTCAAGCAATTCTCCTGCCTCAGCCTCCCGAGTAGCTGGGACTATAGGCACACGCCACCACGCCCAGCTAATTTTTGTAGTTTTTAGTAGAGACGGGGTTTCACCATGTTGGCCAGGATGGTCTCGATCTCTTGACCTCGTGATCCACCTGCCTCAGCCTCCCAAAGTGCTGGGATTATAGGCGTGAGCCACCGCGCGCGGCTGCATATTTTTATATCACTATATCTGTTTGGTCACCTGGTGGCTGCTTAAAAACACGTTTTAGCTCTTCAAACCTTCTGTGTTCTCCCAAATTCTTGCTCTGCAAGCCATGCTCAACTTCCTACAAAGTTTGACATTAATTCTAAATTCACTCATTGATAATTCAGATCAACATAAAACCTACTTAGTAGGCTGGGTGCAGTGGCTCATGTCTGTAATCCCAGAACTTTGGAAGGCTGAGGTGGGCAGATCGCCTGAGGTCAGGAGTTTGAGACCAGCCTGGCCAACATGGCGAAACCCTGTCTCTACTAAAAATACAAAAATTAGCTAGGCGTGGTGGTTGGCACCTGTAATCCCAGCTGCTTGGGAGGCTGAGGCAGGAGAATTGCTTGAACCTGGGAGGCAGAGGTTGCAGTGAGCCGAGATCACATGCCATTGCACTCCAGCTGGGGTAACAGAGCAAAGACTCTGTCTAAAAAAAAAAAAAAGACCTTGGGAAGCCAAGGCGGGTGGATCATCTGAGGTTGGGAGTTCAAGACCAGCCTGGCCAACATAATGAAACCCCATCTTTTTTTTTTTTTTTTTTTTTGAGACGGAGTCTCACTCTTGTTACCCAGGCTGGAGTGCAATGGCGCGATCTCGGCTCACCGCAACCTCCGTCTCCTGGGTTCAGGCAATTCTCCTGCCTCAGCCTCCTGAGTAGCTGGGATTACAGGCATGTGCCACCATGCCCAGCTAATTTTTTTGTATTTTTAGTAGAGACGGGGTTTCACCATGTTGACCAGGATGGTCTCGATCTCTTGACCTCGTGATCCACCCGCCTCGGCCTCCCAAAGTGCTGGAATTACAGGCTTGAGCCACTGCGCCCGGCCATGAAACCCCATCTTTACTAAAAACACAAAAATTAGCTGGGCAATGTGGCATGTGCCTGTAGTCCTAGCTACTCAGGAGGCTGAGTAGTGCTCATTTTTCAACAAATATTCGTTGAGGCCTTATTCTGTGACAGGCACGGGAGATGCAATGGTGCATGAAATAGACCTAATTGTTGTCCTGACACTCACAATCTAGTAGGTGTTATAGAATAGAGGACTGATAATATAGTGCTATAAGTGCCACAGCAGGGATGATTGCAAGCTACAAAGTCCTGGGGGAGCAAAGCCATTTCCTACCATAGGGTTGAATGTCTACTTGTCCCCAGCACTGCTCTACATGCCAGAAAAAGAGACAATGAGTCAGAGTGAACTGGGAGGCCTGTGTGAGGAGGCAACATTTGAGCAGGGTACTACTACGATATGATGAGCAGCATACTATACAATGAGCAGGATGGGGTCGAGGAAGGATATGGTATTCTGAACTCAGAATGAGACGTTTAATAAGACTTCCTAATGGCAGTGATGCTGAACTGAGACCTGAAGGATGAAGAGGAGTTAGCTAGGTGAAGGAAGCTGTGGTTTGGTGGAGAAGTGCTCCAGGCAGAGGAAACAGGATACGCAAAAGCCCAGAAGAGAAGGAATAGAAGATATAAGAAATCTGTGGTTAGAAAAGATGAGGGGAGTAATAACTACTAGCTCTTCCTTTGGTAAAATTGTTTTACTTATGTAAGAGCCAGTTTATTTTGTCTACCTTGTTTTCCCTTCTAGCAGTGTAATGTTGGGGTTCAGGGGAGCCCTGAGTTCCCCTGAGGGCATGTTTCTCCAGGTTCTTGGTCTATCATTCCCCCAAGAATGGGAAAGGAGACTACGGCGCAGTGCACAGTAAAGGCCGGACCCAAAAAGTGGTTGTAGAAAGTGATTTATTTAGGTAGAGAGAAAGAGAGAGAGAAACACCTAACTCTCACACTGAGTGAGAGAAAGAAAAGCTGCTCTCACACTGAGTGAGAAGGCTTCCCAGAAGGCGGCAAACCAGAAAAGGAAAGCTCCTCTCACACCGAGTGAGACAATCCAGAAAGATGGGATCCAGGAGAGGAAAGCAGTTTCCACACTGAGTGGAAGGGAATAGAGAGATGGCATTTAGGAGGGGAAGACAGGCTTTCACTAGAGAGTGTGGAAGGCGACTCCAGAGGGGAAATCCAGGACAGAGAAAGATGGCTTCCACGAGGGTAGAAGGGGATCCAAACATGGAGTCCAAAGGGGTGTGGAAGAAGGGAACTTTAAACCTGGGAGGAACCCCACCTTCTCTAAGACCCCTGGCCAATGAAGGGAGTTCCTTGGAACTTCTACTGTAGTGATTGACTTTGGTTTTTCTGGTGCCTGCAAAAACTGTTAAATTTCCAGGATGGAGAGAGGTGGGGTGGGTGCATGTTACTGGGAAGTTCTTGCCCTTAAAACTATGCCCCCTTGTGGACCCTGAAAGAGAACACATTCCCTCAGTAGCCTTACTGATACACCAGTCCAAACATGTTAGGGCGGCTTCCTCACAAAACATGGCCAAAGGAACTCCTGCCATCTAATGGACAGAGAGAACATCATGATTTGTAGAAAATTAGCATTACTATAGTGCTAGGCTCACAGTATCTCAAGTAACAGCAATTTTCCACTCAATGGTTTAAAAGCCCTAATGTACTAAAACAGGTTAAGAAATATACAAGAATAAGGCCGGGCGCGGTGGCTCAAGCCTGTAATCCCAGCACTTTGGGAGGCCGAGGCGGGTGGATCACAAGGTCAAGAGATCGAGACCATCCTGGTCAACATGGTGAA
>NW_016107481.1:1494146-1515074 GCF_001604975.1 Cebus imitator | reverse complement strand
AAATATACAAGAATATTCTCAGATAATGCTCCCCTATAGGGGGAGATGAAGGCAAACCAGAGGAAGAAAGTAAGGAGGGAAGCTTAACAATTAGGTACTTGTGTCAGCATTGTATTTACTGAGTATACTCTCATTCCTCCGAACAATGAGGTAGGCACATAAACCCTATTTCCAAATGAGGAAACTGCAACACACAATACAGGGAAATTGGCTGACTCTTTTATGCTATGCTGCCTCTGGTCAGGATTTATTTCTGAATCAACAAATGGTGAGTAAGGAGGCATTAAAATGTTGCCCAGTTGTGACATCCATGCATTTATATTTAAGACCTCAATGAAAGTACTCAAGATCCTATTTCATTCTCAAGACATTGGAAGAATCTCTATCTCACTGAATAATATACACATCAGCTGGTCCCCAAAGCAGAAAGAGCCTCCGATGCTACATATATTAGAATGGACATATTTTCAAAGCTAAAAAACTGAAATGCCTTTTTTTTTTAAGGCGGAGTTTCACTCTTGTGGCCCAGGCCGGAGTGCAATGGTGCAATCTCGACTCACTGCAACCTCTGCCCACTGGGTTCAAGTGATTCTCCTGCCTCAGCCTCCCAAGTAGCTGGGATTACAGGTATGTGCCACCACGCCTGGCTAATTTTTATTTTTTTGTAGAGACAGGGTTTCTCCATGTTGGTCAGGCTGGTCTTGAACTTCCAACCTCAGGTGATCTGCCTGCCTCGGCCTCCCAAGTGCTGGGATTACAGAAGTAAGCCACCACACCTGGCTGAAATGCCTAACAATTTTATGCTACTTCTAGTTGAGAGAGACATTCTTAAAAATGCAATTTGGATGCAGAAACATTGGCATTCTCAGAACACATCGAGTTTTTGGAATTGAAGCTGTCTCAGAAAAATCCAGATGAATAGGGTTCCACACGTATGAAGATGAATTGCATTAGCAAAGCATAATCAAATGTGTATGTTATGTTTTCCTATAGTATTTTATACATATTTACAAGTCCTTAAATTGATTTTTTAAATTGTTATGGTGCTTGGTACACAGGAGTAAAAACATGACCAAAATAGAAAATTGTAAATTTTTGCTCACCTCTTATACAAGGTTGTAAAAAGTTATTACAGATGAAATGTCCACCAGCTTTTCTCCATGTTCACTGAGGTGAAAGTGATGGGAATGGAGCATCAGCAAATTGGAGTAAAGAGAAATTAGAACTAAGATGGCTGGGATGGGGGTTGCAGGGCTGAGAAGCCTTAGGACACATGGCCAAGGGAAAATGGTATAATAGTTTAGATGTTTTAAGAATGATAGGAGCTGCCCTTAGAATGAGATTATTCTGGTGGAGCTTGGAAAACTCCATAGTGTCAGATTCCTGGTCAACTCCAAAGTTTTGACTGAGTACCTGAGTCTCTAAATGCAGTGATGGAAAATGTGGGGGGATATATAACACAGTCTCTACTTTTCAGCAGCTTATAATCTGTGTATAGAGAAATCAAGGAGATGATCATTTGGACTGATGGGGAAGGCTCCGTAAACGGAAGTGGCATTTCTGCTGGAAAGGCATTCCAAGTAATGGCGACTACAAAATCCAAGGGCCCCTTTGGGGTCACTCTGAATCTAAAACACAGCATCAGAATCTTGGCTTCATTTAAATTACATTTAATGGGGAAATGTAGTGGTCTAATGTTAAGAGATTATGTAAGAGGAATGAGGCATTTCATTTTTCTTACCATTTGGTGTCAGTCTCAAATAAATTGCACTAAACTTAGGAAAATAGGCACCCTTGTTAAAAGAGGTCAAGAAAGCAAATTAATTTTTTAAAACATAAAAGTGATGTGTTTCCTTTTAATGAGTATACAAATGATATGACCATTTACCTATGGAGTTGCAAAATAAAAAATTAAAATGACGGAAAGGACACTCACAGAACACCAGGCATTCATTTCACAAACTGTGGGGAAAAGTATGTTTTAAAGATGCATTGTTAATACTTGCCTAAAGATTACTCTTACATATACACAGTGTGACTGCTTTTTGTTTTTTTAAATCAGGGCATTTGATTGTAGAGACTGTGGCCAGCAACATGCCAGAAGAAATAAATTTCTACCAGGTAAAAATGCATGAAGATGAGTGTCTACAGAGAATTGGAGGTGGCTGGGTTCCCCTGGCCCTGCTCCTTTTAAGGACAGAGCTAAAATAACAATAATTTGAGGCTACAAATACATCTGTTTCTGATTTATTTTCTTGGTCTTGTCTTAGCTAAAGTCATTTCTAGATCATGTGCTACAGTATTCAGAGAAGTTATGGAAGGAATTTACACAAAGGGCAAATACATAATTGAATACACGTATAAAAACACATCAATAGAATGTGGATAAAGAACATAGAGAAAAATTCTGATTAGAAGGGAATTGATGGATCTTTCATTTTCTGATTTGTACTACTCACTCCACAGCTGTGTTCAACTACTCTTCTGATTTCAGTTTGTCAAAAGCCCATCCCTTGATCTATCTTCTTGGTTACCTACTGGAGTAACACTGGCATACTCTAAATCTAAAACCAGAGATATATCTATACATTACTTATTCCCTATTTTCCTTCATATGTTAAGTTTTCTAGTGCTAAGCCTGTTATTTTTCTTAAAGAATTGCTTCAGTAGGGTCCAAGATAGAATCTGCTAATTGCTAAGACATGATGTGTTAAATTCGGAAGAGTAATTTTGCACATAGTCTATGCTTAAATAGAAATTCGAAACCATTTACATCTGTTTTCTAGTCATTGTTCTTGCTTTATAAAAGCCATGCGTATGCTTTCCAAGTAAGTTTTTATTTTGCCCATTTTGAACTCTTCCATATATTAAGTTTTTTAAAGCATTCAAAATAGAGATCAAGAACAATTGTGTCCTTTTAGTTGTCTTCTACAGAGAAGAAAAATCAGGTCAGATTAAACTCTTGAACTGTTAGAATTACTGTTTTCCAAACTTGTTTTATAATTTTCTCTTTCAATTTGTAATCGCTTTCCTAAGATCATGCCTTTTTACTTTAGATATCTAAAACATCAGTTTACTAAATACTTGCCTTAGCACGGACCTTTGTGGTTACTTTGTTGAAAATTGTGCTGTAACTTGACACAGTATTAACTACTTCTGATTACTTATCTGGATGTTTGATAATATCTACCTTTCAAGAAAGGAAGACAGTTCAGACACATACTTTGACAAAATTAGGAAACAGCAACATCAGTTCTATGAATATAGGAAAAAATCTGAACAGAGTTGATATTTCTGCCTGGTGTTAGACAGTGTTCTTTAAAGACCACAGACAACATGCACAAATGTAGGAGGAAACAATACATCTGCAGATACTGGCAGACGGCACTACCCGCCAAATTTGGCCAGTTTCTTAAGATAAATAACTTTTCAGTGACGTGCAGGGCTGAAATTACATAAACAACAGAAAATTACTAAGACTTGAGTCTACGAGTTTTGTGGGTTTCAAGATTTTATGCAATCAATATTCTGACATCTGTAACACTGTTTTGTCCCTAAAATGCTGACGCCAGAAACAGTAAGATATTAATGTTTTACTTAATGATTTTTGTTCAAATCTTGAAATAAACTATGATTAATTCTCTGGAATAACCATTATTGAGCCACATTTTTATTTAGGTCATTAAGACAACTATAATCATATCCTTATAAGGAAAAGTTTCATTAAAAATGCTAGAGAGCTCAGCCTCTTTAAAAAACCAATACTTGTAGCTTGTTATATTAATAGTTCTAAATGTCTAAGGCTTATTAAATGAAAATACGCTTAACAGTTTTATCGAGTCTGGGCACTAAGAATTTTAAAAACTGACAATGAAAAATAGCTGAATATTCTGGAAACTTCTGTAAGAGGAAAGGGCATTATCTAGTTACCTTCTTAGTCTATCCCTAGAAATGACTATTTTGCCTAATTCAAATCTTTTAGAGACATTTCCCAGTATAAAATGGTCTTCAGAAGGCTTAAAAACCTGAGAGTATGCAAATAGAAGCTCCCTGCTAATTCTGATTTAGCACATTGGGAATATTTGTCCAAAATTGAGGCAATATTCTTCAGTGGGACTGAAAATCCCTGATAACTAATTTGTAACACTAATCTTTAAAAATACTAGCTCCCCTTTACTTCCCCCTGAATATCAACCAAGTTCTGTGCCATTAATGGAAAGTTAAAACAACAGCTCTGAATAAACTTTGTTAGAGAATGTCTCCCTATCTACCCTTTTGGTAAGTTTTTCTTCCTCTTAATTTCTGAGTATATGTTAACCTGACTGTTTTATTAACATACTGCCAGCTCACCAATTGCTGAAGAAATATCATCATTCGCCCATAAAGAAAAAAATATTCCCAGTGGTCAATTAAAAAAAAGTGCTACCATTTTTCAAATAAGTAGTCTGACATTAAAAAATATAAAAGGATAACTTTATTAAATATACAAATTCAAGAGCATTCAATTTTTAAAAAAGGATTATGGCATAAGAACAGATGAATGGTTATGGTTTATATAGATATATCCTATATTTACCAAATAGGTTAGGTACATATACTGACCTATCAGTTCTCAAAATAACAAAATGAATATATGTCTCTAAACTGTATCTGTATTCTATGACTACTAAATAGGAAATATGTCAGCTGACCCACCCACCAGACTTTTTCTCATAGAAGTTTGATACGCTGTCACTGATACATATCATTTCTGAATATAAACCTCTATCTTGGGTCCTTTTCTACTTTGCCTACTTCATTATCTCTCTTCCCAACCCACCTAAGACTTAGTCAAAACAGGATATAGAGATCTGGATGGCTCTAGGCAGAGGAAAAAATCTCCAACAATATTATCAACTCTCTATTCACTTTTCCTTTCAGCACCTAC
This sequence comes from Cebus imitator, assembly GCF_001604975.1. Classification (NCBI taxonomy): domain Eukaryota; kingdom Metazoa; phylum Chordata; class Mammalia; order Primates; family Cebidae; genus Cebus; species Cebus imitator. The sequence goes on along the minus strand of NW_016107481.1, from coordinate 1,510,147 downwards.
CTAGTTATATCTAAGATGGTGTGAAAAAACATATAATTCAAAAAAGAAAAGCATCTGGACTATCAATCTTCACCTTGGTCCTGCAGCTTCCCTTATCAACCAGTGTATGTATTATTTTACATTCCCAACTGTAAACACATGCAATATTTAATAAAACATCCAGAAACTTTGTGGTCAGCACCATATAGTTTCTGAGGAGAATGTTTTAGGTAGGGGCAGAGAAGAAGAAAAATCAAGAGAAGCCATTAAGAAAAAATGGCAATTCACACTAAAATGCTTTCATAAAATGTTTTAAAAACGGATAAATTCAACTTTAAGTGATATTTTGCCCCATGACCAACATTTCCTCCTTGTTTTAGTGTTCATAAAAGGCATAAAATATACCTCTAGAAAAGGAAATTATTTTCTTTACTTATAAAATTATTAGAGCACCAGCACCAGGTTGAGTTTTCCCAAAGTATACATAGCTCATAACTCTAAAACAACCTACAAATTGTCTTTTGATTCATTTAATCCTCATCACATCCATTAATTTTAATTAATTAAAACTAAAACTGCTACTTTTTCTGCATATGTCAGTGAAAGGTAACTAGGGAAACTAAAAATGTGATCTAATAGGAACCCACCTAAAATCTACTTAGGTGGGTTTAACTCGAAGATCATGTTAGTCCCAAGAACTATCCCAGGCATTTTAAGTAATCTTAATCTCTATTTTAGAATGGGCCACTAAACACTAAAATGTTAAAATAATTTTTCATCCTGCTGTGGTCTCTAAACAAGAACTTATGGCTATTACAACGTATTCTTTGTTATTCTACCCCTTAATAGTCAGCTTTAATTGAAGACCCATCATCACAAGCTCATATCTTTAAAAAATGGATGCAACAAAGCTTCTTCTGCTGTTATTCTTGAAGCTGGATTTAGATCTAGAAGTTTATCAAGCAGATCGTAAGCTTCATCAGGTACATCATTCCAGCCTTCTAAACTGGTAGTATACTCATCAAAACAATGCCCACAGCTATTATTATCCCCCTTTTTAAATGAACTCCCTGAGTATTGTCCTGGAGGTGTCTGTGTGAGGTGAGAAGCTTTACGGTCAGTCTTCTCTGAAAAAGTTGGTTGATGAGAAGCAGGCCCTTGTAGTGCATCACTTGTTAACTTGGGAGTGTTAGAATCCATACCCCTGAGTCTCTCACAGAGTTTTCTCAAGTCTTGTGCTGGAACTTCTTTGCTACATAATACTGATTTGCCTAAAAGCAAAAGAAGAAAACAACAGAAAAACCGTTTTATTATTTAAATATATCAGAAGCCTCTCTCATGAGGAACATGAAAGTCCAAATATATGCTTTATGGACACACACACACACACAGTGTGAGACAAGAGTACCACATGCTATATTTAAGTTGCAATTCACTATATTTGAATTGCATAGTGGGAGATAAAGTGGGAGACAGTAAGTAGAAAGCAGTGATTTAAGAGCTATGCCAGGTACTCACTTGACTCTGCTAGTTTCTCCAGCCTCAACTTATCATTCTCTATAATCTTTAACTAGCTGCAGCTCCCACAGCCCCACTCTACTTCCTTTCCAGGCTTCTATGCCTTTGACTACATGACTCCTGTCTTTGCCTAGGATGCCCTGCATGCCTTGTGTGTGCCCAGGACATTCTCACTGACATCACCACTCAGTTCAAGAATCACCTCTGAGGCCTGACACCCTCAGAGAAAGTTGACCAGTTTCAGCTTCCATCATATCTTGGAAGGAATTCCATTATTACTTTTGCTATCCTATATATGTCTGTCCATGTACTATACTGTGAGCTCTTTGAAGACAGGAACTGTCTTATTTATCTGTGAACTCCCAAAACCCAGCCTATGCCTGGTACATATTACATGCTCAGTTAATGTCTGTTGGACTGGATAAAATGGCATTATTCATTTCAACAACTCTGTTCAAATGACACATCCTTAGAGATGCTGTTCTTGACCAACCTATCCTAAATGAGCCTCTTCACTACCTTTTTCCTTTTATCTTTCTCAGTACCACTCATTTCTCATAGTACTTATTTGTGTTTTCTTCCTCACTAGAATTTAAGCTCTGTGAAAGCAGACTTGCAACAGTACCTGGCACACATAAAGCCCCAGTAAATATTTCTGAATGAACAAATAAACAATATCAGTTTTTAAAAATATGTTTTTGAAATAACTTCCTGATGTGTTTATTATCAGATGTACAAAAATAAGTTAATCACACAAATGGCAATCATGTATTATTTTTGCCTTGCATTTCCTTATTAAGCAGAAATGTACTAAATGTACTAAACAATAAGTACCACAACTTAGATGCCTTTCTGGGAATGCTGATTGTCAACAAAGTCATTATTACCTTTACATTTTCTGAACTAACTATTGGATTGGTGTATTAAGCCAAGAAAAAAAAAGGGCAGGGGGGAAGGAAACAAAAGGGGAAAAGGGAGAAAACAGAAGAAACAAATTACCAAAAACAAAATGTTGAGGGCACAATATGCCAATCCTTTTTTACTTTTAAATTGATTCTATCATTCCTATTCTCTTTAGAAAATTATAGCCAGAGGGGAATACTCATATAGTTGTATTCCTTTATTAGCTTGTTCTGAAGTCATAAAATAATTAGTAGTACATGTTATAGCATGTCACCAAGTTACACAATATGATTTTTTTGTATGACCAAAAAGAGGGTTCATTTAAAATATTCAGGAAAAATAAACTAACACAATCAGTCAACATATTTTGCTACAGACTACTATGTGTCAGGAATTTGTTTCAGCTTAAGACTTTTCTTTTTAATTTATTCAACACAATTCGCTGTGTACTTAATGACAACCACAATGGAGCCAGGTCTAAGGGCTGAGGACAGTGGAGTAGGTTACAGGTAAGAGAAGTAAAGGTGCTCTCACTGCCATTCTCAGCCAAGTCATTTCGTTAGGTTACAAAGGGGAACACAGTGGTGTTTGTTGAAATTTTGAGGCTTTTATACTCAGTCCAAAGTTATAGTAAGATCTGACTAAAATAACTACAGATGTCATACTAATAGAACTGAGACAAGTGCTATGGCATTATTTATTTGAGATGGAGTCTCACTCTGTCGCCAGGCTGGAGTGTAGTGGCTCGATCTCAGCTCATTGCAACCTCTGCCTCCTGAGTTCAAGCGATTCTCCCGACTCAGCCTCCTAAGTAGCTGAGACCACAAATGCGTGCCACCATGCCCAGCAAATTTTTGTATTTTTAGTAGAGATGGGTTTCACCATGTTGACCAGGATGGTCTCAATTTCCTGACCTCATGATCCACCCACCTCGGCCTACCAAAGTGCTGGTATTACAGGCGTGAGCCACCGCACCCAGGCCTATTTTTTTTTTTTTTTTAACATATGAGAACAAGTATTACAATGATAAATCTCTAAAAGCTCTTGCTTGCTGTCATGGTACTTGATCTGGAGTATTTTTGTGTCAGATGTTGTACTTCCATTGCTGGCCCTGATTATAACTTGGATTACCAAATGGGAGAGATTCAAGCTCTTCAGTAAAATATTTTGGTGTTGGCTAATAGCCTTTATGTTCCTAAACGTCTCACAAAGTTAGTTAATAGTAGATGAAAGTTTTCTCAGTTGAGAATAAACAAACTTGTTATGATTATTATTATGTACGAATACCATTTCTAAGATATCAATCTTGCTTTCCATTCATGATTACTTTTCCCTTGTATGTCCTACAATAGGTACAAGATAGTTAAAAACTGTGGACTGACTTTGCTGTAGAAGCATATTTTTGCAAGCCTCTATTAACATGAGGCTTTCTTCACAACCACCACTAAGTTTTTCTTGTATATTAGACCATATCACTGGTGCCTAAGCAAAGGTAGCAATTTTTGCAGTGGTTCTTAAAACACCAGTAGTTTCTTAGTCAAAATCACTTGTTTTTTTCAAACTAACAAGACTGGAGCCTTCCTAAGTATCTTACTTTTCTGAATCATGTTTTCCAAGAATGGGTAGAGTGAGCAGGCATATGTATTTCTTAAAGATTCGCAGATAATTCTGACATGCAACCCCAGTTAAGACACAATGATCCTGGGGCTGAGCACAAGGCAGCCCAGCTACTCTGGAGGTAGGCTGGCGGAAACTTTGTCCCCTGAGGTGTTCCATATTGTGTGGTAGTAAGCTGACTCAATCATACTTCTTCCTTGGGAAAATATTAACTATAATTGAGCTTGGAAAATAAACATTAAATGGGCATTTGAGTTCAGGATGTTGGCCAGAGCAAGGCTGAGATAATTCTCACATGCCCTCTGAAGTACACTGCATCTCCCAGTCTTGAAGAACTTGTATGGCTGAGTTGACATCCATGTCCAATATATGCTTACAATAATATTCCATCAGTTGAGACCTTCTATGCATTTTGCTTCTCTGCTACCCTAAACCCACACAACCTGACAACACACATTTCTACTCTCTTCCCCAGTCCTTATTACACTGTATTAACAATTAACTGTTTGTTAGTATAGCCTATGATCATTTAAGGCAAGGACACTCTAAGTACCAAGACGTAGTGCATCTGATGCTTAAAATACAATAAAACATATTATTAAAGACATTTATGTAATGAAAGTGAAACCATAACTAAAAGGAGTTAAGATTTTACTCCTTATTCTTTTAAGATTACAAAGGCAAACTTTAAATATTGCAATAGTGTATTACTTTGTGTTTAAAAAGATTAAGTGATTATATGTATAGAGAAGTGATGATAAATTTATTTTTAAGCAACTGAAGAATTTTCTACTTAATATTAGAACTTTATCAAGACTAAATGTTTATTTGTAAAGAGAGTTTCACAATAATTTATTAAGCAATTTGTAGGAGATAATCAAAGGCATTTGTTTTGTTCTGTAATACAAAACTGCTTACCAAAAGTTTTAGCAGCTTGGATAGTTTCTCTGGATCCCCGAATTGTCATAATTTGGGCCAAAGCAGTTAAATCATCACTTGCTTTATAAAATGGATATCGTCCACTAAGCAAAGAAAGAAATATGACACCTGCAGACCACATGTCGATTGCTGTAATAGAAGATAAATTTTAAAAATAAATTTCAAATTTCAAATATATAATTTTATTATCTAAATCAATAGTCCTGAACATTTACTATGCGTTAGAATCACCTTGGGAGCCTTAAAAAATTCAGATGCTCAGACCCAGAGATTTTGATTGCACAGTTCTGAAGTAGTTCAATGTTTTAAAAAAGTTCCTCAGGTGATTTTAATGTGCAACCAGGATTAAGAATCCTCACTGCAAAATATAATGTTTCCTTCTAGAGCAACATTTGGTACATTTAAAAGGATATTTAGTCATTAGGAAACACTAAGTAAATGCACATTTTATAAGATCAAAAGGAATCCAAAAATAGCTATGTGTGGAAAAAATCTGGATGGTCCTCAAGTATTACATACCATAGCGGTCAAAGTGCTTTCATTTTAGTGAAAAGTAATGAACTTAGAAGTTCTTCTTCAGCTGACACTAGCACTAACTACTGCTCTAGAAACTTTTAAAAAATTATATTTTTGTGCGGTTGTGAAGACCTTAATTTTTGTGAGTACAGAGTAGATGTATATATTGATGAGGCATATGAGATGTTTTGATACAGGCATGCCATGTGTAATAATCACATCCTGAAAATAGGGTATCCATTCCCTCAAGCATGTATCCTTTGTATTACAAACAATTCAATTATCTTTTTTTTTTCTTTTTTTTTGAGACAGGGTCTCATTCTGTAGCCCAGGCTAGAGTGCAGTGGAGCCATCTCAGCTCACGGCAACCTCTGCCTCCCAGGTTGAAGCAATTCTCGTGCTTCAGCCTCTTGAGTAGCTGAGATTACAGGCACGTGTCACCGTGACCAGCTAATTTGTTTTTTCTTTTTGCAGTTTTAGTAGAGACAGGGTTTTGCCATGTTGGCCAGGCTGGTCTCAAGCTCCTGGGCTCAAGTGATCTGCCTGCCTTGGCTTCCCAAAGTGCTGTTTTAGTTATTTAAAAATGTACAATTAAATTATGATTGACTATAGTCCCCCTGTTGTGCTATCGAATACTACGTCTTATTCATCCTTTTTTTTTTTTTTTTTTTGAGGTCTGGCTCTGTTGCCCAGGCTAGAGTGTGGTGGTGTGATCTCTCAGCTCACTGCAACCTCCATCTCCCAGCCTCAAGTGATCCTCCCACTTCAGCCTCCTGAGTAGCTGGGACGAGTGTACAGCTACTTTTTTGTATTTTTGGTAGAACAGGGGTCTACCATGTTGCCCAGACTGGTCTCGAGCTCCTGAGCTCAAGCAATCCACCTGCCTTGGTCTCCCAAAGTGCTGGGTTATTCTTTTTTTTTTTTTTGAGACGGAGTTTCACTCGTTACCTAGGCTGGAGTGCAATGGCGCAATCTCGGCTCACCGGAACCTCCACCTCCTGGGTTCAGGCAATTCTCCTGCCTCAGCCTCCTGAGTAGCTGGGATTACAGGCACGCGCCACTATGCCCAGCTAATATTTTGTAGTTTTAGTAGAGACGGGGTTTCACCATGTTGACCAGGATGGTCTAGATCTCTTGACCTCGTGATCCACCCGTCTCGGCCTCCCAAAGTGCTGGGATTACAGGCGTGAGTGACCGTGCCCGGCCATTTTTTTATAACTAGTTTTTGTACCCATTAGCCATCCCCACATCCCCCACACCCTCCCACTACCCTTCTCAGCCTCTGGTAACCATCTTTCCTCTCTCTATGGGTTCAACTGTTTTAATTTTTAGATCCCACAAATAAGTGAGAACATGCAATGCTTGCCTTTTGGTGCCTGGCATATTTCACTTAACATAATGATCTCTAGTTCCATGCATGTTGTTACAAATGACAAGATCTTCTTTTTCATGGCTGAATAGTACTCCATTGTGTGTAAGTACATTTTCTTCATCCATTTATCTGTTGGTGGATACTTAAGTCGCTTCTAAATTTTGGCTATTATGAACAGGGCTACAACAAACATGGGAGTGCAGATACCTCTTTGGTACATTGATATCCTTTCTTTTGGGTATATACCCAGCAATGGGATTGATGGATCATGTAGTAGCTCTATTTTTTAGTTTTCTAAGGAAATCCAAACTGTTTTCCATAGTGGTTGTGCTAATTTACATTCCCACTATAGGAAGTTTAATCTTCTGACTTCTGGCAGTTAAAGATCATGACCAGCTCAACTTCTTGTTAAAAAGCTCCTTTTTTTTTTTCTTTTAAGGGACGTCTCTTCTAATTGTTGACCTCCTAGTATCCCCAGGTTATATGCTCTCTATTCCTTTGGCTACTGTATCACTTGCCTGCCTTCCTTTCTTTTCCTTTCTCTCTCTTTGAGATGAGATGAAGTTTCACTTTTGTTGTCCAGGCTGGAGTGCAATGGTGGGATCTCAGCTCACCACAACCTCTGCCTCCTGGGTTCAAGAGATTCTTCTGCCTCAGCCTCCCAAGTAGCTGGGATTACAGGTGTGCACCACTCATACCCGGCTAATTTTTGTATTTTTAGTAGAGAAGGGGTTTCACCACGTTGGCCAGGCTGGTCTCAAACTCCTGACCTCAGTGATCCGCCCATCTCAGCCTCCAAAAGTGCTGGGATTACAGCATGAGAAACTGCACCCAGCCAAAATTAAACTTTTTTAGTTTCCTGTATGCTGCTTCTTGAGTTCCTTGGCTCATGCCTCTATGCTAACTTCTCAGCCCAATTTACATTCTAAGTGGTCATTTCTTTCATGAATTTCCTTCTATAATCTGTTTGGGTTAGGATTTAGATACTCCTTGAATACCTTGTATAAGTTTTATTACCATACTCAACAAGTTACTTTGTAATCATCTGACGGTGTGTCTTGACTAGAGTGTGCACAGATGATCTCATTTGTTTGTTTATTTTATCATTGGCAAGTAAGAACAGACATACAATGAATGAATGCATTTCTTCAAAGCCCAGAACTCAAGTGAATAGCAGGATTCATCTATTCATTCAAGATGTTTCCTGGATTCCAGCTCCATGATAATTTGTAGATTGTGGAACACTTTTTTCTTTTTCAAAACCTAATTGATATTACATTGTTTATTATGTAATAACAAAAATTTTAATCATCAAACACAATTGTACCTACATCATAGGAAACTTTGTGGTATTAAGCAAGCAAATAAAATGCTTTAAGTCTTTGGCTGGCAAAAACTATTAAACATAACTTTTCCCCCACAAAGGTGATGTCAATAAAATTCCATAGATTACACATTTCGCATATTTATTTATAAGATGGTAAGATCATCTTGTAAATAAATATGTGAAATGTAATCTATAGAAAAAACTTAAAAAACAGGCAAAATTGGGATTAAAAACCTTCATAAAAAATAACATTAGTTCAAAAATAGGGATGCCACACTGCTAGAACTGCTTACGTAACTTAATTAAAAGCAGAAGAGATCAAATATTACTCATAAATAGACAGAGATCATAAAATAAAATACAACCGGGACAATCCATTTTAATTGGGTTCTGTATTTCCAGTACAACATACCTGTAGTTTGATTGGGGCACTTTGTCAAGACCTCTGGTGCTCTGAATCCTGGTGTACCTGCCCTAGGGGCAACCTGCTGACGCCTTATGATGAAATAAGATTTCTCTAGTTATGTTAAAGTTGAACTATTTAAGTCTAAAAAATAACATTCATCAATTTAGTTCAGAGTAAATTTTGCCTTGATAACTATATAATAAGTATTACTATAAAGTGATAATCTAGTGTGATAAAAATTCTAGGTTTTGCTTCTACTGTTTTTTTACCCCCTCTACTAATTCCCCAGACTTATTCCAGAAAGGTTTTAAAGTAACTTCCAAGAATATAAAGTATCAGTAGATAATAAGAGCCATAATAGAAAAAGAGAACTCAACAGCAATTCACAGGTATAAAAATTCATTTCTATTTGGGTAACTGATCACAGATATATATTTGAGTTAATCAGGAAAGGCTTTAGGAAAGCCAAGTCTTGAAGGAAAGGGAGAAATTTATGAGTCAAAGAGATGGGGGTGGGAGTAAGAGAGGAGCTCTACTGTTTGGTTCTGGTTACCCCACATAAGTGAGAATAAAGAGAGAAAACAGGAAAGATGACATCAGCAAGCAAAATGTGTGATTCTAAGCTTCTAAAAAAGCCACTCCCTCCCAGTTATCTGTATATAAGAGCAAATGTGCTTTCCAGAGTATATCCATATTAAATGAATAATATATGAAAACTGTTTAACATTTGCTCTTCAAGACACTACTGTTCTGCATCGAGGCCCACTGTAGTTCACTGATCTGTGTTGCTCTCCTGCACTCACTAAATCAATTATCCGCACAAATCAATGCAATTTCTAATCTTGTCTGGCAGCATGCTGGTGATTTTATGACACCATCAAAACACATTACCTTGAAAGGCAAATACTACAAACTTTATCTGTTGCATAGCAGTCACAGGTCAGGCTAGCTGGGCAAGAACTGGCAGTTTTCCTTATCACACCGCTATTCATAACTTTTGTAGAAATGGCCTTCTTTTTTGTTGCTAACTTTCTAGACAGTACATCCACAGTCTTTGACTGCTTCATGAGCTGTAAAAGAAAAGTCTTATTTTTCTATTTTTATGACATTTAACATGATGGCCTAAAATGCTAGTATGGCAAAAAGCAATAGCGGAAGCATAACTTTAAAAACTGCTGAATGGCTACTAGACTGCAAATAAAACAGCTGTCTATTAAACGTTGTCTATTAAAATGTTTAAGTTCTTCCTGGGTTTTTTCTGTAAAGTCGCCTTACATTAAAATTTACTAATTAGTCCTAGCTTGGCCAGCATTTTACTTATACTTACTTTATTAGAACTTTTCCTGATATATTGTGAAAATATAAAACAGTTATGTTCTAGTGTCTAACTCCATTTCAGAACTGTAAACTGCACAAGTACATTGGCTAAAATCACAGTTTTAATTTGTTGTTCATGCTGTCTAGCTATCACAGATATCGTAAGTCAATCTGAAATCATGTACGTTGTTGACAATTTTGTTAACTTTACAAACATCTTTACACTAACAACTATGTGTCAGAAGAGTTAGCTAGATGTAGGGAGCTCACACTCTAGCGATGACAGAAAAGCCCTTAATGTTCTAAATGTTCCTCTAGAGAAAGAGCAGTAATAGCTAACCAAAAATGAGGAAAAATTCCACCAGAAAAGTTCAGAAAAAAACCGGAGAAAACAAGTTTTGACTAAATGCTCACAGCAGCAATACCTTCTGCCAAAGCCAAACTCTACTTTAAAAAATTTCTGATACTAAATGTTAATCTAGTTATTACCTAAAATTCTCTTCAGTGTATGACTGACTGACCATTGCACTATTAAGCTACATTACTTACTTTCACTGCAGGGCTCTCATGTGAAATGGAGCTGTGTATATTGAAATTTCTTTCTCCAAAAACAGAGCGCTGGACAGAAAGGCCTACAGATCCCTCCTACAATACCAACAAAAACAAGGAAAATAAGGATTATATCTGTAACACTTTCTGCCAGCTGTACTCTGCCATAGTTTTGAAAGAGTTAAATGAGATGAAACAAAAACAGCTGCATCCAAGTCATTCTCAGGCACCAAACCACTTCTGTGAAAGGAGAAAAGTCTAGACAGAACTCAACACCCATACAATGTTATCATAGTCCACAAATATATATAACTAAAAAAAATTCAAAAACCACCTGCATGGATGTTACATTTTGCTGTGCAGCTAAAATGGAGATAGACACTTCAGAATTTCTCCCTTATAACTAATCCTTTCTTTTAAAAAGGATAATTAATATGAACTTTTTAACATGCAGGGAAAATGTAATATTTTCCATTTTTGTCATAAAATATAGTTTCATAATAGTTAATGTCAGATATTATACACTGACAAAGTAAATTTTAGTTTTAAAATAGTAAGCAAAATTATTCAGTACAAATCTTAGTGAAAATTTAATCAATACATACAACAAATGTAAAAAAAAAAAGTGTTTTAAATTACAAGTAGTATCCTAGTATTGTATCTCCCTCTGTTGGTTGAAGGAGTATATTTCTAAAACAGTGTCAGTATTTAAGAAATAAAAGAGAACCTTTCCATCTTTTCCTTGTTTAATCTGAGTTTGTGCATTTGTGTAGGGTCTTTTAACAGAAGCTTTTGTGGTGGACTGCTGATCCAGCTCCTTAGGTACAGGGCCACTCAATGGAATCTTGTTTCCTGTTATTACATGGGGTTTGTTTTGTGAACACCTTTCCTGCTGAGCTTCTGACTGGACAAATTTAAGAAGCTCTATTTTCGTATCATGGGTTCCTTGGGCCAAACCAAAGTCTACCAAGGCGTACCTAAGAGACAAAATTAAGCATTTTTACTTATCTGTTAACAATTAAAGCTTAGTAACATTGTAATACTCTCAAGCCATCCTCATAAAAACTGTAATTTTTGGCAGGAATCAATTAGGAATTTATAGCATTCTGTTGTTTTTTGGGGGGAGGAATTTAAAAAAAATTAAGTTTTCCAGACAAAGTAAGAATTTAATAGCTAACAAGGATTTAAAATTAAGATTTATCCCACAATCAATCAAATTTTCTTTTTCCAGTGGTCTGTGTTAATAAGGCAGAAGAGGAATACATAACATAAACACAATCCTTTGTTGATGGTGGCAGAGATGGCATCATAACGGATAATTTCTAGTTAAGCAAGTTTAAAAAAATTAAAATCATGGTTTTAAAATCTGATTCTATTAAAGAAAATTAAAAAGTCAGGAGTATAAAAGCCCAAGAAAGAAGTTATAATCTTACGCCATTCAATACGAACCATTACATAAATAGAGGTATTTGTTATTTTCAGCTTATAATTTCTCTATAATTATAATCAGCATTAAACGGTATACATAAAAATAAAACCTTTGTGTTAAAACAGGAAATTGGCTATCATGTGGTCCAATCCCCTCACTTACTAGAAAAGAAAAATGAAGTCCAGAGAGAGATAAGAGACTTGTCTAAGGTCAAAAATTACTAGACTCTTTCTAAGTCTCTTAATTCAGTGCTATTTCCCCTGAACCATGGTACATCTAATAATGTATCTTGTTCCACGAATACAATTCTAATTATCTTCTTCACCACATTTCCCTTCCCCATCACAATGAAACTTTGAAACAGAAATAATGTGTATGGCTGTTGTAGTATTTTACATTAAGTCTAAGAGATATAGGTCAGAGGATACAAAGTTGCAGATATGTAGGATAAATAAATCTAGACCTAATGCACACTCTGAAGACTACAGGTAATAAAACTGTACTGTATATGGAATTCATGCTAAATAAGTAAATTTTAGCTGCTGTTGCCATAAAAACAAAAACAAAATGGATAACATAAATATTTGCTTCACAATAGTAACCTTTTTACTATCTTTATACTTTTTTACTAACATCATGTTCAGTACCTTACAATAGACAATAACTTTTTTTTAAAAAAAGAGAAATAGGGTAAATATTTTCTGGCAACTCTTCATACTTACTTTTTCAAGCGCCTATTATATAAAAAATTGCTGGGCTTAACATCACGGTGAACAATACCAAACTGATGAATGCGCTTCAAAGCCTTGAACAGATTAAACATATATTCCCGTACTTCTTGAAAGGAAAGAGAATTCAAAATGTCCTAAAATAAAGTTGTGAATGAAATGAATTATAAATACTGTCTTCAATTAAATATTTAGCTAATAAAAATTCAAGAAATATTAAAACCTACCAAAAACGACTCATGCTCCAGATATGGCATAGCAATAACCACATGATCATTCTTCCTAAAGCAGTATTTAACTCCCATGACATTATCTTGCCCCCTAGTGGAAAAAGGCACAATGAACTTTTAGAGAAAAGGTCAGAGGAACTGAAACATATGCCTAAACAATATAATTTTAGCAATGCATACATATTGGTAAAAAACTGACTTAAAATCATCATCACGTAATATAAACACAAGTGACTTGTGTTCCTATGTTAAAGTTTTCTTTTAAAACAAAAATAGCACCAGTTTTTAGGTTACTATAATAATTCAAATGAGGTAATTATAGTTTTAACTGGGGAAGTAGCAGAGTGAGAAAAAAGGGAAAAGATGAATAAGAACAAATTAATAAGACTCAGCAGATAAGATGGTAACAGTAATAAATAAATAAAGGTCACTAAACTAATAGAGCCAGGATTTGAACTCAGGCATTTTGCTCCTGATATATGCTCTTAATCACTATGCTACACTGCTTCATAAAAGAGGAAAATAGGACAAAGGTGATTTCCATGATTTTGAACCGAGTAAGAAAATAGAGATATCAACAAAATAAATAGAGAAACCAGTAAAAGAAGCATCTAAAATTGGACCTCATCATTTTGATAGAGATATCTAGATAAAGGACAAACCTTAAGTGAGAAGAGAAGTGAGAGTATCTGAAGAGAAGTGATACCTAGAGATATGAAAATTAACAGAAAGAAAAGAAAACTAAGCTTGGAAGAAGACAAGTTAGAGAGCAAAATAAGAAAGGAATTTTGAAGGAAGAGTTATCAACATGGAAGTCAAAGACAATAACAACTGAGGTAAGGTTTTTAGTTTGGCAAAGAGTAATTAACTGGTAATTTTTCAGAGAGTAATTTAAGTGGAAAGGAAGAAACATAACAGAAGAAAAATGTAACACAGTGGAAGGTGAGCCTAAAGGCAATTTGCCTGACTGCATTGTCAGATCAGAGGAAGGCATTTTTAGTGTGTACTTTTTTGAAGCACAGAGAAAGAAAAAGTGGTAGAGGGAGACAGTTAAAGTATGGAAAAAGGATTGATCACATTTAGGGTATAAGAACGTATGCAAGCATTCTTTACAGAGGCCATTTCATTTTCTTGTCTTCTATAATATGCAGAAGGTGAAACAAACAGGTTTATTTATTCATTCAATATTGAGTGGGCACTGTTACTTGCTGTTAGGGATTATAGACATTAGTGATGCAATGGTGAATAAAATTTACACAGTTTTTGGCCTCATGGAGTTTACTATCTAGTGACAATACAGATAATAACAAGGTAATTTATAATGACAGATTATGGTAAGGGCTTTGAAAGAAATCAAAAGACGCTGTGAAAACAACAAAAAAATAGGAGAATCTAACTTAATTCAGAGAACACATCTTTCAAGCAGTGCTACTCTTTTTTTTTTTCTCCTTAGAGACAAGGTCTCATTTTGTTGACCAGGCTGGATGGAGTGCAGTAGTGTGATCACAGGTCACTGCAGCCTCGAACTCCTGGGTGCAAGTGATCCTCCTACCTCAGCCTCCCAAGTAGCTGGGACTACAGCTGTGTGCCAGCATGCCTGGCTAACTTTTAAGTTTTTTGTACAGATGGGATCTTGTTATGTTGCCTAGGCAGGTCTCAAACTCTTAGCTTCAAATAATCCTTCCAAAGTGCTGGGATTACAAGCATGAGCTACTGCGCCTAGTTTCACTCTTGCTCAGATCAAAAGATGAAGGGTCAGCAGGCAAAGACAGGGAGAACTCTTCCCAGATGAGGAAACAGTCTGGGCAATGGCCCTGAGGTAAGAAAGCTATTGAAACAAATCTGAGAAACGGAGAAATGGAGCACAGTGAGGGAGGTGGGAAGATGGGCATAAGAAGGTTGAATTTTTTTTCAAACTACACAATGAAACACCATTGAAAGATTTTAAGTGGTGGAATTAATGACCCAATTTAAGTTATATACATATGTATTTTATATTTTGAAGATCATTCTGGCTGCTGTGTGAAGATAGAATTAAGGGGAGAAAGAAGAAGCAGGCTACAGTAGTAGTCTACGCTTCAGCTGAGGTAGTGGCAGAGAAAATACAAAGCCATGGATGAACTTCTAGACATATTTTAGAAGCAAAACGGCTAGGACTTAGTGATTAATGTGGTTTAGGAGAGAAACAGAGAAAATGAAGATGATTTCTAGGTTTCTGGCCTGAACAAGTGTGTAGATTGGGCCACTTGCAGAGATGGGTAGATAAAATATTTGCTGTGGTGGGGTTTTTTGTTTTTTTGTTTTTGGCATGTTAAGGTTTAGTTTTAGCATATTAGGTTTGAGATATTTATCAGGCACCAAGTGGAAATGTTAAATAGGCAGGTGGATATATACAAACCTGTAGTTAAGATAAAAGGTCTGAGATTAACTATATACTTTTGGGAATCATTACTTTATACCCTGTGGAAATGGAGGACACTAAAGCAAATACAGAGAAACCCAAGAGCAAGCATGAGGAACTCCAACATTTAGGGGTCAGGTAGAAGTGGAAGAGCTGGCAGACACTGAAAATGAAAGGCCAAATGAGGGAAGAAAAAAGCAAGAAGGGTGTGGCAGTACCAAAGTCAAGACAAGGTTTCAAGTCAATTGTGTTAAATGGTGCTTAGAGTAATAGTTGACTCTCTAAGTTTCCAGTTTAATACAGAGGAGAGCAGCCACAATGAGTATGTAGTGAAAGGGAGGTGTGGAATGAAAACAATGTATGTAAATAATTTTTGAGAAGTCTGGCTGTAAAGGGGAGCAAAGAAATGATGGAGCATGTGGAAGAAGGAGGGCAGTTTAGGAGGATGAGATACTAGATCATGTCCATATGTTGACAGAAATGACCTAGCAGAGAGAAACCATATCAGATGATTCTGTTATTCTAAATAAAATATTAGATGAGGTTGTCAATAGCTGGGGAAATGTGAAATATGAGTTACCTACATTTACAAAATAATGTAAACCATGAAAGCCAAGGTTTATGATTTGGCAGGAGGGTTACAAAAAGCAGGGATAGGCCGGGCGCGGTGGCTCAAGCCTGTAATCCCAGCACTTTGGGAGGCCAAGGCGGGTGGATCACGAGGTCAAGAGATCAAGACCATCCTGGTCAACATGGTGAAACCCCGTCTC
>NW_016107481.1:1488401-1494047 GCF_001604975.1 Cebus imitator | reverse complement strand
AAAAAAAAAAAAAAAAAAAAAAAAAAAAAAAAAGCAGGGATAAAAGACAGAAAATCAAGCTGGGCCTCAAGGGAAATCCAATCTAAAAGAAGTACTATAAATTTAACCATTGTGAGGTTAGAAGGAAAGTGCTAGCAAATTGCAAACACTTGACTGAAAAATGTATTTAATTCACATATAATTTCATCATCCCTGCTAAGTATCTATTTTAAAATCTTATAAATTATATACAAGTTCAATTAAAATGTTTAAATTGCCTACCCAGCCACTGTTAGGCACTGAAGTTCAGCTGCAATTCTTATAGGATGACTTGTTGGAATCAAGTGTTTTAGAGCAATTTTCTCTTCAGGTCCTACTTGTAACTGTGCTGTGGCCAAATAAACAGAGCTGAAAGTGCCTGTAAAATGATTTATTAGATTTTCAATATCTGGTTTTTAAAAATGTTAATGAAACAATTCTAAGATAGACTGTAAAAACTGTTTCAGTGGCATAATAGATTAAAACAGGACTTCATTTTACTGTAAATGTTTATTATTTATTCTTTCTTTGAGGTTGAAAAAGTTGTTATCATAATTAGTAATAAAACCGTGGTCTTAATAATCTAAAAAGTGTTATATATTTTTAATAAGAAATAGTAATGAAAACTAAGATTACAAAAGGAAAATAGGAGGGAAAAATACCTTGTAAAAATAGTAAAGTATATTACCTTCTCCAATTTTGTCCTTAATCTTAAACACATTACTAAGCTGTGGTACAGCTTCATAAAGCTTCTCGATATCTTTTTTAACACCTTTCAAGGAAACAAAAATTTAAAGTTTTAATCAATGATAGTATATTTTATAGTTTCTTAAAATTTAAAAAACTCAATGAAATAAATTCTAAAACATGAATAATTATAAATAAGTTTTAATAAAATTGTGATAAGATTAAAACCCTATCAAGTTGCTATAACTCACACACACATCTCTTGAACTAATAAACAAAAAGAATAATCCCAGAATTAAATACACCAAACTTCTACTATACTGAAATTATATACTAATACATTGTTACTATATAAATTACAACATGAAAAAGCAGCTAAATTTTTTAAATAACTAAACAATTTGTGTTGTGATCACTAGATGGCATGCCAAGGACACAATGTGATGCTCTTGAAAACTATTTCCCATAAAGACACAAAATCTCAAAAGCTTGGTAAAATTTTATGTTTTGAATATTCACACTGTATTTTCAGAGAGAAAGCCTATTAAAGCTCTCAAGCATATAAAAAAATTTTTTTTTAAATTTTTCCCAATTACCAGTAGTATCCTTTATCCTTGACTGCAGATAAATTCCTACTTTTAAATAAATATCAGTTATTTATAAAAATGTACATGGTTAAAACAAGAGAGGCAATAATAAAGACCCAGTAAACTACGGGATACAGAAGAGAACTACCCAAGAGTCTTCAGATTTTATTACAGTACCTAGGCTTTATTAGCCCTACATAGCGTAGGTTTAAGACATTTTCAAAGCACTTGCACAAGCATTATCTTTACAGATCTTCCCAATAGTACTGTGAACTTGGTAGAACAGGAATTATTATCCTGATTTTTCAGATAAGGAAACTCAATTCAGGGAGGTTAAATCATTTGCTCACTTTCCCAGAGGTGTTGCTGATGTCTGCAGAACTCATTCTTTTATTTTTATTATATATATTTTCTAGTTTTATTTTTTTGAGACAGTCTTGCTCTGTCACCCAGGCTGGAATGCAGTGACGTAATCTCCACTCACTGTAACCGCTGCCTCCCAGGTTCAAGAGATTCTCAGCCTCGTAAGCAGCTGGAATTACAGGCGTGTGCCACCACACCCGGCTAATTTTTCTATTTTTAGTAGAGACAGGGTTTCACCATGTTGGCCAAGCTGGTCTCAAACTCCCGACCTCAAGTGATCGGCCCACCTCAGGCTCCCAAAGAGCTGGGATTACAGGCGTGAGCCACCACACCTGGCCAGAAATCATTCATTTAAATAAACACTGTTTTTAAAAATGCTCAGCAATGGGCATATTAAAAAAACAAATTTGGTGCAGCCATTAGTCCAGTAGAGGAAATGTTCACTCTTAATACAAGGTGATACCTGTAATAAAAGAATGCATAAACTATTAGGTTGGGGAGGATTTCTGAAGGTGCTAGGAAGGCTTCAGTTGACAGCTAAGTTTTGTTCTGAACTATTAACCAAGTTGTGAAAGTGGAAGAAAACATTTTAGAAAAAATAAACTGTGTCTGGAAAGACAGGGAAAAAGGAAAAAAAAAAAAAAAAAAAAGGCTTGGATGATTAGGGTGGGGGAGAGGGCTGAGAAACAATGACATACAGTGTGGCCTGGCGTGGTGGCTCAGGCCTCTAATCCCATCACTTTAGGAGACCAAACGAAGAAGACTGCTTGAGGCCAGGTGTTTTGAGACCCATCTCTTAAAAAAAAAAAAAAAAAAATTAGCTGGGCTTTGTAATACATGCTTGTAGTCTCAGCTACTGCGACTGAGGCAGAAGGACACCTTGAACCCAGGAGTTTGAGATTACTAAAATATGATCATGCCACTTTACTCCAGCCTGGGTGATAGAAGAGCAAAACCCGTATCAAAAATAGTAATAATGACAATAAATAAATAAAAGAAATAGAATGTGGCTGAGGAAGAGAAGAGCAAGGAATGCAAATGAAAGCTATAGAAAATTTTTAAGGAGAAAAATGACAAGTGAAGAACAGATGTGAAGGGGAGGAGAAACATTAAGGGCTGGAGAATAAGGGGCCAGGCAGATCTACTCCTGTGTTCTTTTCACTATATCAACTGGTCTAAGGAAATGGGAAGAACTTATTTAAATCACCCTCACCTTCCCATGTATTTCATATGTGGACTGGAGAAATGGATTTCAATGCAAGAGGCAACATAAATAGCAATTATGTGTACTACTTTAGAGATGGGGGCCTAAATTAGAATCCTGGCTCCATTATTTACCAGCTAGTATGACTTTTCTTGAACACACAGCTTATCTCTGTGAATCTGCTTTCCCATCTATAGAAAAGGAGTAGTAATAATAGCCATGCTACTGAGATACTGTAAGGATTAAATGATATATAAAAGTAAAGCTTTTAATACAATACCTGGCACACAATACTTATTAAATAAATGACAATGGTAACTTATTGTTGTGGTTATCGTTATTTCTGTAGGGCTTCTCTTCTCATTAGGCCCTCTGTTTGAAATGCTTTTCCCTTATAACTTAATGAACTAGCTCGATTGTCACAGCTTCCTCTGACATCCTACTTAAATTAGCATTCCTTCCACTGTCCTACTGCCTTCAGAGTACTTATCTACTATAACATTATCCTGTTTATTTATTTGTTCACTGTCTGACTCCTCCCACTAAAATATACGCTCCATCAGTACAGGTTCCCTGTTTGTATAAATCACTGCAATTTATATTCAACTCCTAGTCAGAACAGTGCCTGGCATATTTGTTGAATAAATGACTTATTATAGTTATTATGGGCATCCAGAGATAGCTGGAGCAAAAAGAGCAAAAGTTCAGAAGTCACAACAGAATGAAGACAAAGTATCAGCTATCTCACTATCAATTATTACACTACTTCACCCTACAACTAAAACCAAGACCTGAGAGAAATGTTGGCTTTCTAGCAGTCATTATGACATCGCCATAGTCAATTACAACCTTTCTTAATGAGAGTCAATTCCAAGGAGCTTCAAGTTCCATAAAGTCACAGGAAAAGTACCATGAATGGGCACATGTTCAATTTGATACTACCTTTCTTTGACTCTAAGATACAATTTTAACAACTCTGGAATTGAGATGCATCTTAACAACTGTTGTCAGCCAGCATCAGAACTCAAAGAATAGGCGTCAGTAACTTAAAGAACATCAGAGAAGCATTCTTTTAACCCCTAAGAGCCAAATGGTTGTAGGGAGGAGCAGTAGAGATGGTGAAGCAGTAACATGCAGGCGAGCTCCAAAAATTGAGCTCTTGTTAAAAATCCATTAACACAAGGTGGGCAGATAACCTGAGGTCTGGCTAATACCGTGAAACCCCGTTTCTACTAAAAATACAAAAAAAAAGTCCATTAACAATGATGGCTTTCTATTTTTTATTGGATTCTTCAAGAAATTCTGCATCACACTAATGTATATAGAACAACACTGTGAGGGAAAAACAGAATATTGATGCATCTAAGTAAAAAAAGTAATTCTGAAGAGACACCTGAAATATTTTCTTTTTTATGTATGTACCAGAAATATACAATTATTTGCCTAATTAGGTATAAAATAGCTCTTTCAATAAGTACAAAATTAAACCAAGTCTAGATGTTATTCTGTTAAAGCTAAGTTACCATGTCACCATTTCGCTCAAAACCTCTAATGATTTCACATCTCACTCCATTAGAACACGTCTTTACATCTCTCTCTGACTTCACTCCAATTACCTTCCCCATTCTAGCCACAGTGACCTCCTTGCTATTTTTGAATGCTAGGCACACTCCCATCTCAGGGCCTTTGTACTTGCTGTTTCCTCTGTTTGGAATGCTCTTCCCCAAATATCTGCACAGCTCACTCCTCACCACTTTGAAGTCTTAGATCAAATGTTACAGAAGGATCTGACCAACTATACTTACTAAAATTACAATCTTCTTCCCCAATACTTCCTATCTCCCTTTGCCTTTTGCATTTTCTATGTAACACTAATCACTTTTGAACATAATATTTATTTCTTTTGTTTACTGTCTATCTCTGTCTACTAGATTGAGGATGCTAGTTTCTGTTTTATGTTTTAATGTATCCCTAGGCACCTAGAAAAGTATCTGTATATAATACACAATAAATATTCATCACATAAATGAAATGTTTTCAGTATCTTATCATGGAATAAAACTGACACTCTAGGTATATAGTCATGGTTATTTTGGGGCTTCAGGTACTGTCTGGTTTAAACCTCCTATAACTAGGGGATAATATATTATGTAAGTCCAAACTGGGACACTCTTGAGTGAAAAGAAGGCACGAATAATAATTATATTGTGACAGTAGTCATTAACTAGATTTGTCTCAGGCAAACAAAGACCCTTTAGCCCATGCTTGGTATTGACATCCTATGCTTAATGGGTACTGAGAGCCCATTTTAGAAGCATGGGCTAATGGCATCATTGTAACATACAGAATGAAGCAAGCCTTCCTTCCGTAGAGTTCACCAGTATGGAGGAGGCATTCAATATACAGTTTACACGTCATTCTTTCACTGAACAGATCTTTCTCACTTATTAAAACCTGGCATATAGTAGATACTTAAAAAAATAAAATAAAAGCTTACTGGCCAGGCATGGTGGCTCACACCTGTAATCCCAGTGTTTTGGGAGGCTAAAATGGGAAGATTGCTTGAGGCCGGGAATTTGAGACTAGCCTGGGCAACACAGCAAGATCTTGTCACTATAAAAAATTTTTTAAATTAGCTGGCTGTGGCCGCACACACCTGTAATCCAAACTACTCAGGAGGCTGAGGGGGTAGGATTGCTGGAGAAAAGGAATGAAGGCCGCAGTGAGCTGTAATTGCACCACTGTACTCCAGCCTGGGTGAGAGAGAGAGAGAGGGAGACCGACCAT
>NW_016107481.1:1463758-1488181 GCF_001604975.1 Cebus imitator | reverse complement strand
AAAAAAAAAAAAAAAACACACACACACACACACACACACAAAAACAAGATAGCAATGTAGTTTCTAAAAAATGTAGCTATGTAAGTGTAGGAAGTCTAAATGAATATACCAAAATGTCAACAGTGGCAGTATTTCAATAACGGGAAAAGATTTTATTTTGGCTTTCTTTCCTTCAAAAATTTCAATAATCACGTTTATCAGAAAAATGTTACAAAAATCTGACAAATTTCTCAAAATAAAGAGACATGCTGTTCATCCATTACACTAGGTATTTTACTTTATATCCTTACATTAAATCATTCGTTCGAATACTTTCAAGCACCTACTATGTGCTGAACATGGCTAAGCTCTGGGAATGCAAAGATATGTAAAAAATCTAATCAAATATATAACTTCATAAGGAGTAAAGCCTTTGAGGTGCAGGCATATACCTGTCTCATGACCTAATTTGATTTACTTTCCCAATTAGATCACAAGACTGTTATGTGCCTGGACCTCATCAACTCTACTCCTTTTTGAAGTTATGTTTATATAACTTTAGTTGTTATTAAGGATCATATTTTAAAAAAGAAACATAAGAGTAATGTGTTAGCATGTTTTATAATTTATCATAGGTATTATTTATAATGTCTAATGTTCTGTTACATAAACACTACAAAACGTCTGAAATCTGGAATAAAATTCACCCCATTCTTTATTTTCCAGCAGATTTTCAGAATATTAGAACAGTGGCATTCTCCTGAACATGATGCTAGAACCAAGTCAGAGTCATCCATTCAGATACTCTGTTGAAGTCACAACGTATTTCAGAAACCAGAGGAGATCCTGCCGCCAAGGGGCTTGCAGGAGAGACAAAATGCAGAGTCCTAAGCAATAGAAAAAGAATACTATAACGACTGTGTTACTGTGCTATGTGTCCAATGACTAGTAAGGGAAAGATGAACTAAAAACAGCTAACTGCTGAAAAAATGTAAAGGAAGAGGAACAGAATCCATGAAACTAGATGCAAGTGGCATTTTAGGATTATTCTAGCACCAGTGTACAAGATGAACTGGAGGATGGAAAAGTGTAAGCAGGCGGTGTAGGTGAGAAACTATTGTAAATCAAGAACAAAATGTAAGGAAATGAATTGACATGGTAAAAATGGGAATGGAAAGAAGACACAATGCCATACCTATTAAAAAGAAATAAAGTTGGTAACAATACGGGGAACAACTAAAAAGCATCAGCTGAAGATTAAAGTTTCAAGTTTAGGTAACTGGGATAACTGACTTCCATCAAAGCAAAAAGTATGTGATGTCACGTTTTTCTAGGGTGGGGCTATAAAGAACATATGGACAAAAGGTCAAAATAAGTATCTTTTGGACAAGCACAAAATCCACTTAAGACAAAGATGGAAACGATGATCTGGCTACTTTTTCAGAAAAAAAAATACAGTTAACTGCAACTCCTCTATCTCCTCTATTTAACAAACATTTATTATTAATAAATGCCTACTATGTCCCAGGTCCTGTGCCAGAGCAGAAATGAAGATACACATGTGAGTGTAAAAGAGCAGGCACTGCTTGACCCTGTCCTCTTCACCCCAAGGTCTGGGTTATGGTTAAACAACATTTCATGCTGTACAGTTGGATATGGTGCTTTATTATTGCTACAAACATTTCACATTTTTTTGGTCAGTGAGTTCTGCTTTTAAATACTTAAGTGATGATCTCCAATGTCAATTTCCAAATTTAAGTTTAACGCAATACGGTGAGTAAAGATAAGAACACAGGTACAAAAGAGAAATTTCATTTGGGCATCAACAAACTTCTGCGTCTTAGTTACCAATATTGAGACCATAGCAACTCCGTAAAACAGGTTGCGTAACAGTCCTCCAAATTGCAATTCAGTCCTAAAATCTAGTTCGTACGAAGCTCTGTAACACTGTCCTACGGAAATATACAACTCACTTTTAAGATTCAATCCACTTATTTTTTGAGAGCAATTGAAAACACATAACTGTTGCCTGAAAAATCTTTGCAACTGCACATCGTTAAAATTAAACACATACCTGAAAGTTTAAAATTCGGCTCGTTTTTTGTTAAAGAGCCGTCAGCCTGAAACAGGTCACGCTGGGGAGAAAAAGCCATAGGCTCATCCATCTGAATCCCCAAAGACGCCTCCATCACAAGACAAAAGGGATGCAAAATGCCGGCTAAGGGATTACATCCACAGGGGAAGCAAAGCAGCTGTGAAAATTAGAACACTGGAGAAGTTTAGATCACTCGCTAAACCACGCACTAAAAACATACCACTGCCCTCAAAGGGGCAAACATTTTTAAACGCACCTTGTGTTCAAACCTCCACAGTAGGGCATACTGTTTCCATTTCTAAGGAATTCCATGTGCTTTACTTTCACCTCCCAGAAACACCGGCAGAGGGCTGCAGGGAGAATTTCCCGGTCGGGGCACCCACGCAGCAGCAGGCGCAGTGGGGGCGGCGAGTCCGG
Organism: Cebus imitator; assembly: GCF_001604975.1. NCBI lineage: Eukaryota > Metazoa > Chordata > Mammalia > Primates > Cebidae > Cebus > Cebus imitator. The sequence continues at coordinate 1,485,690 of NW_016107481.1, read as the reverse complement.
CGTAGTTGCGGGACCGCGTGGGGGAGGGGCCGAGCGCCGGGGGCGGTTTGAAGTCAGGAAATGGACTGAGGGAGGAAACCGTTTCGCCACTGACAGGGAGCGCCAGGAGGCTCGTCCAACGCCCCACGCAAGTTGATGGAGAACTGATACGACCCTGGGCCACGAGTGCCGGGCAGAGTGGGCGGAAGGTGGAATGAATGGGAATCCTCCTGCCAGCCCTGGTCGCGAGCGCCGCCGGGAAGGACCGGCTACCCTCGGGCCCGAGACCTAATAGGATGCTTAGTACGCAGGCGCGCGACTTTCCCGCCGCAGGTCAGAGGGATCCCAAGGGGATCGAGGAACGGAACTGCACGGCGAGAAAACCGAAGTCACTATCCAGAATTCGCTCCTAATCCCTCAGAATCCCGCGACATGGAACAAACCGTCGGAAACTCACAGTTTAAGGGAGTACGACTTCTGTGGCCCCCAGATGCCTGGGTCGCCGTCTCCAAGAGCTCCCCACCTACCGAGTCGATCGGATGCGCCTGCGCAGCACTTCCCGCCGCCGCTCTGGTTGCACATGCGCATACTAAAGCCCTTGGCGCCGCGGATTCCGCTACTAGGCGCTTGCGCAAGGGGGTGGCGTTTCTTCCCGCTGCCTTGACCTGCAGGAAGAGCCGTTACCGGAATGGAGCCCGGGGATGATCTGAAAAAACTGGGTGAACTGTAAGGTTAAGGGCCCAACACGGTTTCCAGGAAAGAAGCTAGCTCAGAGACGGAAAAACCTCAGGTGCTGACACATCCCTATGTACCGTGGCCGCACAACACATTGGGCACGCCATGAGGAAGGCACTTTCTTGACTCTCTGCTTTTACTTCCTTTTCGTTGAGTGCCCTACTTCCCCGTTAAAAAACAAGCAAAAAAATGTAATTGCTGATTGTTTGTGACTGTATTAGTGGAAATTAGCACAGTGGCAAGCAGGCAGTGTGTACCATTTACTGAGCCCTTGGCTATGAGGTAGGCGGGTTTCTAGGGGCTGGGATCATAGTGAACAAGACAAACACCATCCCTGTAGGAAACTGAATTCCAGTGAAGCGATGACAATAAACGGATGAATTAATGAACAGTATTCTTTCCAGTATTGATTACTACTTGAAGGAAATAAAATGAAGAGACGTGATACTGACTGGGAAGGTGGTATCTTGATGAGATGGTCAGGGAACGCCTCTCAAAGAGACCTGGATGAGAAAGACCTGGTAGGGAAACTATTGACCTGGTAAAGAAAGGACAAGGCAAATGCAGAGAGAAAACAGGAGCTTGGTATGTTGCAGGGGGAGGGCAGGGAAGGCCAGTGTGGGGGAAGCCTAGTGAGTGAGTGGGAAGATAGTCCCAGATAGATGAGGTTGGAGAGTTAGGCAGAAGCCAGACCATGTAGGTCCTTGAAAGCCAGGGTAAGAAGTTTGGCTTTTATTCTGAGTACAGTGGGAAGCTATTTGAAACTTTTAAAGCAAGAGAGTGATATGATCTATGTCTTATGAAGAGAATGGATTGTAGAGGGGCAAGAGTGGAAGCAGAGAAAATAGGATGCACTTCATGTTTAGGAGGAAGATAATGGTAGTGTGGACCAGAACAATGGCAGGAGAAATAAAAGAAATAAGACAGTGAGGTTTGGTGATTGGCTGTGGAAAATGAAGAAAAGGGCATCATCAAAAGTGAATCTTAGGTTTTGGGGCGAGCACATGTGTCGGTGGTAGTGCCGCATAGAAGGGAAATCTGTGAGGTAATGGTTTTTGATTGAGGTGGAAGAGAGTAAATCAAGAATTCTAGTGTAGATACTGAGAAAGAGAAAAGCATACCATGACATCCAGGAGATGGCCTGGTACCACCAGTTTGGCTTGCTGTTGCTATGAGCTGGCCTGGCAATCACAGCTAGGCATTGGTATTCTTCTATTGAACAGAAACAATTTCACAGAACATCAGACAAGACCACTCTGTGGCCATGATAGATCAAGACAAAAGTAAGATCACTCTGTAATCATAACAACACAGACACAACATAAACATTGTCCAAGCTGTAAAAATGATCAAATATCTTTATCCTGGCTAATAGGCATGCCTGCTGCTTCTTTACCAATTACAGTTTTAGCCTCAGTCTAGTCTTCCTTCTACATAATACTTATTAAAATACCCAATTATAGAATTATCTTTGCTTCCTTATAGCTTCCAATCCAGGCCAAAGTCCCTCTTTCTTGAACCCTTCCATAAATCTCCTAACACCCAAATTCTATAACAAGTCCTTTTTAACACCCTCTTCCTGAGACATCTCATTGTTCCCCATGGTGCATTCTCAGATACTGAGACAAGCAATAAATCCAAGTTGCCGAGCTATAGTTGTGTTTCTGGTGATCACTGTCTGTAGGTCATTAACAACAATCAAGCCTAAGATACCTATTTGATATGCAAGTGATGATGTCAAATAAACATGAATATATTGGTCTGGGGTATAGTTCAGGGTGAAAAAATAAACTTGTCAGCTATGAATTTGTAGATGAAACTTAGTCTTGGACTATATGGTATTATCTAAGCAAAGATTGTAGACAGAGAGCTGGGCTATGATGACTTCCAACATTTCAAAGTTGAGCAGAGGAAGAGGAAGAACCAGCAAGAAACTGAGAAGGAGTAGTCTGTGAGGTAAGAAGGCGATGTCATAGAAATCAAGAGCAGAAAGTTTTACAGTTGGAAGAGAGGGCTCAGCTGTAGCAAATGCTTCACAGATGTAGTGAGGATACAGAATTGATCGGAGATAGTCATTAGAGCCTTTAGAAAGAGCAGCTTTGGAGTGAGACAGAAAGACCATTGAAGAATTTATTGAAGAACAAAAGATCTACAAATGGAGACCACTATTGAAGTTTTGTTTGTCTTAGTTTGGTTTCTTGTCTTTATTTGGGGGGAAGGGGACACAAATAGAATGGTGGCTACAGTATCAAATTGTTTATATGCCTTATACTAGCTGTGTAACTTCAGCAAGTTATTCAATATCTTTGACACTCAGTCCCTTTATTTCAAAAATGTAAAATGGACAAAATACTTGCTTGGTTTTGCTATAGTGATTAAATTAGATAAAGTGACATAAGACATGTAAAGTGCTTGGTCCCGTAGGTCTGGACGTTGTTAGCTTGTGTTAGTTAATTTATAATAGGTATTTTTCCCCCCTTTCTCTGTAATCCTATCCCTAATACCTAGCACATGACTGTTCACATAGTATGGATTTAATAAATGGCTATGGAATTAATGTACAACAAGAAGTTAGGTTTTATTCATTTATGTATTTACTTAGTAGAAACAGGGTCTCGCTCTGTTGCCCAGGCTACAGTGCAGTGGCATTATCATGAATCACTGCAGCCTCAAACTCCTGGGCTCAAGTGATTCTCCTGCTATAGCCTCCCAAGTAGCAAGGATTACAGATTTATGCCACCATGCTCAGCTAGAAATTAGGTTTTAAGTGGTTGGTTGTACTTATGTCTCCTGTAAGCAGATTGGAGGTAAATTGTTGATTAAAAATTATTTAGAGATTTTGATAACTACATACACAAAGTTGTCTTTAGTCTTAGACCAGTGCTGTTACCATTTTTCCTTCCTAACATGTTCATTCTGCCTCCAGGTCTGTTTGAGCTGCATTTGTGTGTGTGTGTGTGTGTTTTTTTCTTGTTTTTATCTTTTGCTTCTGTCTATCTCTTTGTCTTCCAAAGTCAGTGAAATTTTCTTTAAATAGTCTAGCCCAGAATCTGTCCCTTCCCTAACTCATGGCTGGCCCATTATAGACTGGAAAAAGTTACTAACTCAGAGTTAGCAAGAGAAGCCAAGGAACTGTTTGTGCCAGTGAAATTGTGGATCTATGCTGTTGCAAAGGGATCCTGCCCTCCTAAGTGCCCTTCTTTCCTAGAGGGAGCACATGAGAACTATCTTGTTAGTGGACTTTAAACTGCTTAGGCACCAGGTAATCTGCATTTAGAAGCCAAGTGATTATAAGAGTTGTCTGGGAAAACCAGGTGTCCAGCTACTGGAGACCTTGGGGCCTGTGGAAATTTGAGTTGGGTGCATGCAACTTCTTACTGTGGGAGAAATGGGGAGTCTCTGGTCAGTTGTACAGTCAACTCAGAATAAGTTCCCAGAACAACGTACAATTCTGCTCTTCTCTCCATGAAGGTCCCTACTAAAGGACACACACACACACACACACACACACACACACACACACACACACAGAAAGAGAAAGAAAAGAAAAAAAGAAAGAAATGACAAAGGAAAAGTTACTGGAAGTCTCATTCCCCTCCCCACTATTATGTATGTAAACAGCTGACACACTCTCTTAGAACCTCTTGTCTTTGAGGAATGTATTAGCCTAGGAGAGAAATAAAGCAGGCCAGGCATGGTGGCTCACACCTATAATCCCAGCACTTTGGGAGGCTGAGGCGGGCAGATCACTTGAGTCCAGGAGTATGAGACCAGCTTGGGCAACATGGTGAAACACTGTCTCTACAAAAAAAAATTGCCAAAAAAAAAAAAAAAAAAGGATTAGCTCATGGTGGCACACACCTGTAGTCCCAGCTAATTGGGAGGCTGAGGTGGGAGGATCCCTTGAGCCTTGTGGGTGAAGGCCACAGCGAGCTGTGATGGCACCACTGCACTGTAGCCTGGGTGACAAAGCAAGACTTTGTCTTAAAAAAAAAGATTAAGCAAAAACAGCTTTTGAAACTGAGCAGAAATTATTTCTTAGGGCAATGTCCTGGTAAATGAAGAAATTCCCAGGTTGTAAAATGAAATTCTAGCCAGTCATTATAAAGTATACCAGGACAAAACACTTAGAATTTAATGGGGAAAATTTTTATTTCAAAAATAAAATTGCAAATTATTTAAAATCAGAAGGCTATGAATCAATTCTGAAACTACAATGAATCAATTCTGAAACTACAATGAAACAGTGAGACAATTAGAAATACACAAAGGTCCATATATTCATCAAAGTTCGATTTCTCAATTAATAATGTAGGACAGAAAACAATTGCCTTACAGGATTGTGACACAAACCAAATAACATTTAAAGCTTCTGGGAGAACTTATGGAAAACACCTAACACTTGAATTTATTTTTCATTCAAAAATAAACTAGGAGGAAGAGGCTATATGCTGAGTGACTTAATAAATGTTTAGAGATGGAGAGTGACATATTCTCACTTGTCAGTGGGAGCTAAATAATCTGTACACATGGACATAAAGTGTGAAATGATACACACTGAAGAGTCAGGAGAATGGGAGGGTGGGAGGGGTGTGAGGATGACAAATTTCTTAATGGGTACAATATACATTGTATGGGTCCTGGATACACTAAAAGTCCAGACTTTACCACTATGCAATATATCATGTAAAAACACTGCACTTGTACCCCTTAAATTTATACAAATATAAAAAGAGAGAGCAAGAGTGAGAAAGAACTTAAAATAGATGACCTGAAATGGTCTCTTTTGGAAAAGCTTCAATTTTTTTAGTCTTCTCTTCATGAGGCCTTATGCTGCATATAGGACGTTTCTATTCTGTGTTTATTTCTCCTTAAGAGATGATGAAAAGCGACTAAGCACCTAGTTTGATTATGAAGTACAAAGGTTACAAGAAAGCAAAAGTAGCAATCCTGGTCTCATCATTGCTAATTGACAAGAATGTTGCTTCTAGCATTACCAAATGTGGTCTCTTTTACAAAGGAAAGCAATTTAATATAATAATAACCAGGTCAGTGATTCTAACAAGTGGATCATAGGAACAAATTAACCAATGAAAATACATCCCTTTCCCTCTGATGTAGCTTTTTTTGGAGGAGGTGGATTAGTGAGCACTGGGTCCCTGTTGGATGAGGGGTTAGGGAAGGGATAGCCTGAGCTCTAAACATAGAAGGGCTTCCATGCATATCCTACATGTCTGGATGATGGATTGAGACTTGAGTCTGCCATTTTTGGCTTCCCCCGAAGATGATAGTCAGCAGCAGTCAAAGTCATGGTCCAAGAACGGTCAGCAACATAGCTCTTGCCTCGAGACACACCTCTTCTTGGAAAAACACCCAAAAGAGTATTCTGCTTTGGGGCCAACAGTGGGAGAGTATGAATAAATAGAATAGATACTTCCTGCACACAAGGTATGGGCTCACAACAAGAGCTAGGCAGCTGGTGACACTACTTTCTTTGTGACCCACTGCTCCTCTAATAAATAGGTCTGTTTGTTTATAGGAACCTGGTGAATTATTGAGAGGGAATTGGGATAAGCCATTCTGCCCTCCACCCCTTTCCTCAGGGTACAGCTGGAATTGAGGTAAGTACATAATATCTAAGTTTAGGCCTATATTGGAATAATGAGGGAAATGAACACTTTTGGCCACTTAATGAGCCAAATGGACACTGAATGAGGTAAAAGAACATAGTACTGTACTGGTGTTGAGGGACATAAATTCTAGCAACCAAACTGGAGGGCTTCCCTCTCATCCAAGCATCCCCAACAAAAATGAGAAAAGTTCGATAGCAGTGCTAAAAGGGAAAACCTCTGTAACTCCTTATCAATACCATTTGATGTATATTTGAATTATTGACGTAATGATTGTAAGAGAAGGGGATGCATTTAATGCACACTGCCATAGGCATTGAGTTGGGCACTGTAGTGAGATATTTTTATGTATTATCTTATTAATTCTTCATTGGATGTATTTTATAGATCATGAATATTAGCTTTAGAAAAGACTGGCCAGGCACAGTAGCTCACGCCTGTAATCCCAGCACTTGTGGCAGGCTGAGGTGGGTGGATTGTTGAGCCTGGGAAACAGGGTAAAACTTCATCTCTACTAAAACAGTAAAATTAGCTGGGCGTGGTGGTGTGTGCCTCCAGTCCCAGCTACTTGGGAGGCTGAGTTGAGAGGATCACCTGAGCCTGAGAGGTCAAGGCTGCAGTGAGCCAAGATAAGGCCACTGCACTCCAGCCTGGGAGACAGAGCAACCCTGTCTCAAAAAAACAAAAAAAAAGGACTAAGTAAATTACTGATGACAACCAGCCAGTAAGTGGCAGAAGTGAAATTGGAATCTCTGAACACAAAGGTCTTCATTTGGATTAGACCTCCACTATTTTTTTCCTTTTTTTATTGTGGTAAAATACACATAACATACAGTTTACCATCTTAACCATCTTTAAGTATACAATTCAGTGGTGATTTAAGATGATTTAAGATTTTGAAAAATCCCTAGAAGTTTCAAGTTCAGGCCCTTCATATTGGTGCCTTTTTGCTGGAAAAAAAATATGCTTAAGAGCACATTTTTAAAATGATATATCAATACTGTATAAAATTTTTCATATTCTTATGTGTTTTAAAATTACAGAATAAGATTATAATTAGCCAACTTTTATTTTTGAAAACATAAAGATGTGAATGTCCATTATTTAAGACAAATAGTTGTACAACCATTACCACCATCCATCTCTAGATCTCTTTCCACCTTGTAAAACTGAAACTCTATACCCATTGAACAATAACTTCATTCCCTAGTTCCCCAGACCCTGGCAACTACCATTCTACTTTTTGTCTCTATGGATTTGACTACTAAGGAACTCAGGCAGAATCATACACATTTGTCATTTTGTGATGGGCGCATTTCGCTTAGCATAATATCCTCAAGGTTCATCTGTGTTGCAGCATATGTCAGAATTTCCTTCCTGTTTAAGGTTACATAATATTTCATTGTATTCAGATGCTATGTGTGAATATACAACCTCTGTATCTGTGGGTTTCATATCTGTGGATTCAACCAACTAAAATTGAAAATATTCAGGGGGAAAAATAGACGGTTGCATCTGGACTGAACATATACAGATGTTTTTCCTTGCCATGATTCCCTAAACAATACAATATAACAACTATTTACATAGCATTTACATTGCATTAGGTATTATAAGTAATCTAGAGATGATTTAAAATATATGGGAGGATTGAATAGATTATGTGAAAATACTACACCATTTTATATAAGGGACTTGAGCATCTGTGGATTTGGGTATTTGTGGGGAGTCTGGTAATCAGTCCCTCATGGATACCAAAGGACGACTGTCACATTTTGCTTATCCATTTGTCTGTCGATAAAGAGTTGGGTTGTTTCCATGTTTTAGCTATGCCAAATAATGCTGCTATAAACATGGGTATACGAATATCTCTTTGAGACCCTTTCAGTTCTTTTGAGTATGTACCTAGCAGTGGAATTGCTAGATCCTATGGTAGTTCTATTTTTTAATTTTGATGAACTACCATACTGTTTTCCACAGCAGCTGCACCATTTTATATTTCTACCAACAGTGCACAGAGTTCTAATTTCCCCACATTTTTGCCAACACCTTTTTTTTTTTTTTTAACAGTGGCCATCCTAATGGGTGTGAGGTGGAATCTCACTGTGGTAACAATTTGCATTTCCCTAGGAATTACTGATGTTGAGCATCTTTTCATGTGTTTGTGACCATTTGTATATCTTCTATGGAGAAAAGTATATTCAAGCCCTTCACCAATTTTTTGAATTTTTTAAAAATTGTTGAATTTTAGGAGTTCTCATATGCAGGGTATTAATCCCTTATCAGATGTATAACTTGCCAATATTTTCTCCTATTGTGTGGGTTGACTTTTTACTTTGTTTATAGTGTCTTTTTTTTTTTGGGGGGGGACGGAGTTTCGCTCTTGTTACCCAGGCTGGAGTGCAATGGCGCGATCTCGGCTCACCGCAACCTCCGCCTCCTGGGTTCAGGCAATTCTCCTGCCTCAGCCTCCTGAGTAGCTGGGATTACAGGCACGCGCCACCATGCCCAGCTAATTTTTTGTATTTTTAGTAGAGACGGGGTTTCACCATGTTGACCAGGATGGTCTCGATCTCTTGACCTCGTGATCCACCCGCCTCGGCCTGCCAAAGTGCTGGGATTACAGGCTTGAGCCACCGCGCCCAGCTATAGTGTCTTTTGATGCACAAAGATTTTGTTTTGTTTGTACTCCCAAACGAGCCCAAAAGCTTTAAATTTTCATAAAATACAGTTTGTCTACTTTTTCTTTTGTTGTCTGTGCTTTTGGTGTCACATTCAAGAAATTATTGTCAAATCTAATGTTGAGAAACTTTGGCCCTTTGTTTTCTTCGAAGAGTTTTATAGTTTTAGCTCTTTGTTTAGATCTTTGATCATTTCGAGTTAATTTTTGTAGATGGTGTTAGGTAAAGGTCCAACTTTATTCTTTTTCATGTGGATACCCAGTTTTCCAGGAAACCTTAACTGTATATTTTTTAAGCTTTTTAAATTTGGCTAGCAAATAAATCGCTCAGGCTGACTTCAATTTGAAGTTCCATTTTCAAGTACAGGTAACTTCATGCTCCGTTATTGAAAAGAAAATACTAATTTTTGTTCTATTGTCTTGTAGCATAAAGAGATACAAATCTCTCAGGAGTAGATTAAAAACATTATTTTTTTAAAAAAGGAAGCCAAGTAGTTTAGTGTAATAATTATTTATCTAGTGTTCTTGTATATATATTCATTTATCCTTTTTTTGTGGTACCTGTGTATAGTTGCAACCCAACTTCAAAAACTAAAAACATGAAAAATGGGAAGCTTTGTAAAAAATACCTGCAAATCTACCAAGGGAGAAAAAGTATTTATAGTATGAAATAAATATGTTGCACCTGAAGATAACTGCAGCATACAAAGGAAACAAATAACACATATTTTCCTCCTAAAACATACAGATTTCAAACACTCTGAGGAAAAAAAATCTTGTTACTAAAATTCAGAGAGACTCACAGGACCAAATTCATATTTTAAAAATTAAATGGAAACTTATGAAAATTGAGATTTCTGTACATTCCCAGGGCTCCAATATATAGTAAAATACTATTAGGACTGGAAGGTCAAGGAGCAAGTACTGTGATATGTCAAGTTTCACCTCCAGGGACTGAAACTCTGAAATGTGCTGATTATTTCAGTTCAGCTATGAATGGGAAAAATACCCACTATGATGAAATCATAATGGCTTGACTTCCAATTGTTCATTATCTTTAAAGATTATTTAAGATTTTGAAAAATCCCTAGAAATTTCAAGTTCATGCCCTTTGTGTTGGTGCCTTTTTACAGGAAAAGAAATATGCTTAAGAGCACATTTTAAAAATGATATATCAGTACTGTATAAAACTTTTCATATTCTTGGGCCGGGTGTGGTGGCTCATGCCTGTAATCCAAGCACTTTGGAGGCCAAGGTGGGCGGGTCACCTAAGGTCAAGAGTTCAAGACCAGCCTGACCAACATGGTAAAAACCCGTCTTAAAAAAATAATAATAATTATTAAAAAAAAAGAAAAAAACTTTTCATATTCTTATGTGTTTTAAAATTACAGAATAAGATTGTAATTAGCCTCCTTTTATTTTTTAAAAACATAAAGATGTGAATGTCCATTATTTAAGACAATTTACTAAGATATAATTAATACAGCAATATCAATTTGGGTTTAGTGCTAGTGGTTTTTTGATTTAGAACGATTATCTTCTCAGTTTTATGTTTTAAATACAAAATTTTATCCTAAAGAAGAATTTCCCTGTTAGGCTATGTATCAGTGCCCCTTCTCTAAAATACTAAAATAAATACATATATTTGTTTATTTATTTAATTTTATTTTTTGAGACGGAGTCTTGCTCTGTCACCCAGGCTGGAGTGCAGTGGTGCTATCTCGGCTCACTACAACCTCTGCCTCCCAGGTTAAGTGATTCTCCTGCCTTAGCCTCCTGAGTATCTGGGACTATCATGCCCCTGTGGAACAAATCCAGCCTGATACCTGTTACCCACCATTCCTGGCCCTAAAATAAATTTGAATGGAGGCATAGGTACAATTAACTTTGAAGCTTTAAACACAGTGATAAACAACCTCCCGTAAGTTTGAGATTGGAGCATCACAGGGGCCTGAGAACAATAGACCAAATTTCCTGTGGGACAAATCCAGCCTGCCACCTGTGTTTGTACACACTACAAGCTAAGAATGGATTTTACACTTCTAAGTTACTGAAAAAAATGTATAAAAGAATATTTGGGACATATGAAAGTTATATAAAAGTTAAATTTTAGTGTTCATAAATAAAGTTTTATTGGAACACAGCCATATTCATTTGTTTAATATTGTCTATGGCTGCTTTCACTCTACAGTGGCATAGGTGAGTTGAGTAGCTGTCACAGTGATGTGTGGCCCGCAAAATTGAAAATATTTACTAGCTGGCCCTTTATGGGAAAAGTTTGCCAACTCCTGAGCATCGTAATTGCAGCTTGCATTGTGAAGTCAACATGCAAATAAACCAAATGTCACTAAAGCATGCAGAAGAAATTTTTACCATACAATACATCAGTTGTTTAATATGGAGAAAGAAAGCACGCAATGTTTACTTAGTATTTGTTAATTACAACAGCTAAGAATTGTGACTAGTGTTTTCTAATGAGTTTCTTCTTCTTGACAAGAGAGCATTAGTTTTCTCTTTCCTTGTGAAAAATATACTTATCTCATGATCCTCCATGAGGCAGAGATGGAAGAAATATTGTATGAGTCTCTATGCTGAAGTCTTTGTTAACAGCATGACTATGGATGGACTGTGACTGGCATTTAACTTGGACTTGAGGAGGGAGGAGAGGCCAGCAATACTCAGTACCTCTATTGAAGTGAAGGGAAAGACACACACAGTCTTTTCTTGCTGCCGCTTGTGTAGCTGGAAATGGGTTGTAGTGAAGTCAATAAAATTCTTCAACATCCTTCAATAGCAATGATTCTAGTCCTTCTGAGTAGTTCAAATTCTATGTTGATACTTGTTTTCTTGCACATTCTTCTCTTGCTAGCCACATGAAAATGCTAGAGTAGCACAAATGTCTCAAAATGTAGAGCTCCAAATTATGACACCTCTTTAGAAAGATGGCAGGTCCTCTGGGTATTATAAAACTAGGGCTATATCCTCACTGCCTAGAAATATCCTCTTTTGGTCATCTCTCAAAAAGAGTAACTGTGATCTCAGAGAATATGTTATAGGGAGCTAAAAAAATCTCTTGCCTTCTAGGCACCCTGAAGGCTGTGAGCTGTATGTTTTAAGACTGTATAGGTGGCCGAGTGTGGTGGTTCACATCTGTAATCTCAGCATTTTGGGATCCTGAAGTGGGTGGATCACTGGCGGTCAGGAGTTGGAGACCAGGGTGGCCAAAATGGCAAAACTCTGTCTCTACTAAAAATACAAAAATTAGCTGGGCATGGTGGTGAGCTCCTGTAATCCCAGCTACTGGGGAGGCTGAGGCCTGGGAATTGCTTGAACCTGGGAGGCAAGTTTGCATTGCAGCCTGAGTGACAGAATGAGACTCCATTTCAAATATATANAAAAAAAAAAAAAAAATGCCAGACAGGCAAGGTGGCTCAGGCCTGTAATCCTAGCACCTTGGGAGGCTGAGGAGGGCAGGTCAGTTGAGGTCAGGAGTTCGAGACCAGCCTGGCCAACATGACAAAACTCCGTCTCTATTAAAAATACAAAAATTAGCCGGGTGTGGTGGCAGCCACCCGTAATCCCAGCTACTTGGGAGGCTGAGGCTTGAACCCTGTAGGCAGAGGCTGCAGTGAGCCGAGATTGCGCCACTGAGCTGGGTGACAGAGGAGACCCTGTCTCAAGACTAAAAAATAAAAAATAAAATAAAATGGGCAAACGACCTGAATGACAGTTTAAAGAAGTTATATAAATGGCCAATAATTACATGTAAAGATCCTCAGCATCATTAGTCCCCAGAGAAATGCAGATCAAAACCACAATGAGATGCCACACCATACCTATTAGGATGGCAATAATAAACACAGATAATTAGGCCAGGAGGAATGGCTCACACTTGTAATCCGAGCACTTTGGGAGGCTGAGGTGGGCAGATCACCTGAGGTCAGGAGTTTGAAATCAGCCTGTCCAACATGGTGAAACCCAGTCTCTACTAAAGACAAAAAAAATTAGCCGAGAATGGTGGTGGGCGCCTGTAGTCCCAGCTGCTTGGGAGGCTGAGGCAGGAAATCACTTGAACCTGGCAGGCAGAGGCTGCAGTGAGCTGAAATCACACCACTGCACTCCAGCCTGGGCGACAGATGGAGACTCCATTTCAAATATATATATATATATATATATATATATATATATATATGTACATATAGCCACTGTTTCTTCCAACCATTGCATAGCTAACAAAGGGGCTGAGTGTGGCTATCAAAAAATAAAAGATAAGGTAAAACAGAGGCTCAGGAATGAGAATGAACGGTATCTTCTAGCATGTGATGTATAAAGCATATCATCCCAAATAAATAGCAGTCTTACCAATACAAAATGAAATTTAAAAACAAAATTATTTTTAGATACTGTAAACAGACAAAATTATATTCATTTTTTAGATCCCATGTTTAGATGAGTATTATTTGAATACTCATCTTCTATATAGCAAGAAATCACATCCCTATGATCTATACTAGGTTCCTGTATTTCAATATTTCTGGTATGAAGCACATCTGGAACTTGTCAAGGCAAGTTAACTTTACAAGATAGTTCCTTGTAGCAAGACCCCTGGCCAATGAGTTCTTTCTAACACATTTTCTCTGTAGTTCACTCATGAGTAGTCACCATGAATATTAAAAGTGAAGGATAAGTTCTGTTAAACTTTACATTTTGCTTTAATAAATTGAGCACTTTATCATAAAATTGGTCTAACAACATGCATTCCAAAATTTCTTTTCTTTCTTGTAAACCTTTAGTAGACAGTTTTAGAAACATCTGTGATCACATGATATGCTCACTTCCCTCTTTCATGCCACTTTGTGGTTATGATTTTATATTTCATCGTTTTCAGTATGAGGTTAAGAAATCCTATGAAATAAATTAATATAGGACTGATAATAGGGACCGATATAATATGGATGTTGTCCCCTCTATTGTGTCATGTAGAATTGTAATCCCCAATGTTGGAGGTGGGGCCCCAGGGGAGGTGACTGGATCATGGGAGTGGATTTCTTATGAATGGTTTAGCATAATATCCTGAGTGCTGTCCTCGTGACAGTGAGTTCTCAAGAGATCTGTCTATTTACAAGTGTGCGGCATCCTCCCTCTGGCTCTTTCTTGCTCCTGTTGTTGCTATGTGGCATGCCTGCTCCTGCTTCTCCTTGCACCATGAGTAAAAGCTCCCGGAGGCCTCCCCAGAAGCTGAGCAGATGCTGGCACCATGTTTGCACAGCCTGCAGAACCAAGAGCCAATTAAACTTATTTTCTTTATAACAATACAAGAACCTCCTGTAATATAGGGACTAAACATTCTTCTTAAAGCACCTGAAAAGTTTTGGGATCCTGTCAAAACTCAGCATCCCAGACTTTTGATGCTATTCAGTTTTGGGACATCCAGCACTCATGCAGTAATAACTCTTCAAACATTCAGAACGTGAACTTACACTAAAATATGAATTGCTAAAGTTAGGATGTATAAGATAGTGTCTGTCTGGGTTCCCTGAAGGCCAGCAAGATTTATTTAACAATGTGATTCCAGGGAGCAGGCATACAAAACAGGAAAGAGGAGAAGCCAAGATGAGTACGTATTAAATATTAAAGGGTTAGCCACTCCTGTGGTTGACTGGCACACAATCCTGCAGCATCTTGTGAGGAAGCTTTTGAAATGTGTTGTTGAATTTTTCATGTCCATTTAAAAGGGGAAGCAAATATTTAACCATTAGTTTCTGTCCCTCCTGGGTCAACTCCCTCCCCCTTGCCAGAATACTGAGTGGGTTCCTGTGGGTATGCCACACAGGGGTGCCAGAGGTTCCGCAGGGCAGACAACTAGAGGGACACTTCACAGGTTGAGGCAAGAATACTATCCAGTCACTTCTGCACAAACTTAGTTGAGGTCTACAGAAAACAAGTTGCAGCAGCAGTGGCTGAAGTGAGAGGTCTGGCTGGTAGGGTTTGAATTTTACCCTACTTGCAAGCTAAGAAGTTTGCCTGTCACAGTTTCATGGGCACTGGCAGAAGACATGAAACTGCTGAATCAGGCAAAGGACTTCATTACATATGATACAGCAGGCAGCGTGAATTTCATGTTCATGTTAGCACCTCTTTCCTCCTACTTCCAACAGGGTAACATAGAGGGGAGTCCAAGTGGATGTGGCGCATACAGTGTGAGAAATACCTGAAATATTCCAGGCTTATCCTCAACCTTTTGTATGATGGCCCCAAACAAACCTGCCTAACCCTTTCCCTGGTATAAACTTGGCCTTTATTTTACTGGTGCTATGGTTTAAATGTGTCCCCTACAAAATTCAGGTTTTGCCAATGTGGTATTATTAGGTGGCGAGGCCATTAAGAGGTGATTAGGTCATGAGGGCTCCTCTCTCATGAATGGGATTAGGTACTCTAAGAAAAGGGTCTGATTAGAGAGCTTGCTCCTTTTGCCCTTCCACATTATGTCATGTGAAAATACTGCATCCGTCCTTTCTGGAAGATGAAGCCCTCACCAGACATCTAAGATTGTGTCTCGATTGTAAACTTTCAGCTTCTAGAACTAAGAAAATATTCAGTTCCTTATAAGTTACCTAGATTGTGGCATTCTGTTATAGCAGCGCAAGCAGACTAAGACAACTGGCTAGCAAGCAAATCTATTCTCTGAGCCAGAGATATATATTATCTTATTTTTCCAAAGCTGTCTTCTATGCAAACATCTTGGAAAAGATAGTCGGGAACCAAAGCTACTCATAAGACATGCATAAATGTGAGATATCAATAGAGAACAATCTCCCAACAGGCACAAGAAGTGTTCAATACCAGTGATGTTTAACTGGTTTAAGTAATAGAGATGTTTAGTCTTTTGACACTGGTCACCTTGCTTAATTAGATACTCTTTGCAGAGCCTCTTGTTCCCAGGTTTGGAGAATTCACACAATAATCTGAGCTATCCTAAACTGTGAAAAAATGTAGAAGTTCTATGGGTCTGTATTGACTCTTATCCATTCTCCATATTGTCGTCATGATTAACTACATGTACTTATGTCATACTGCCAACTTGTCTCAAGCATATTGCATAAAATTGAGTTTACAGAGATTTATGTTTGACATGAATGTGGGGAGTTTTTAGTGTTTGAGTGGCAGTATAGAAAAGAAGATATATAAGTTTTAGCAATTTTGCCTCACTGATAAAAGTATTTTAACTGCCTATCCTATA
Source organism: Cebus imitator (assembly GCF_001604975.1). Taxonomy (NCBI): domain Eukaryota; kingdom Metazoa; phylum Chordata; class Mammalia; order Primates; family Cebidae; genus Cebus; species Cebus imitator. The sequence continues at coordinate 1,469,426 of NW_016107481.1, read as the reverse complement.
CCTATAGGTTGTAACTAATTTCACTTTTGGAGTAACTTGAAGAAGGGAATAATATCATGTTCATTTTTCATTGTCATCTAGCACAATACTTGGCATGTGATAGATACTCAAAAAGATATTTATTGAATAGATTACTAAAGGAAAACACAAAAGACTAAAGTCATCTACAAGAAAAGATAAAGACCAAAAAGAAATGTAAATACCAGTATTGAAATATAGCACTCCATGGTATACTTGTTAGGGATATTGCTATTTTTTTCCTATTTGCTGTGGTTTGAATGTCCTCTTCAAAACTTATCTTGAAATCTAATTGCCACTGTAACAGTATTAAGAGGTGGGGCCTTTAAGGCATGATTAGGTCATGGGGGTGTCACCTTCATAAATGGATTAATGCTATTATGGAAGTAGGTTGGTTATCATAGTAATGGCTTTGTTATAAAAGGGGGCTCTCCCTCACATGTGCTGTCTTGCCCTTCTGCCTATCTGCCATGTGATGTACAGAAAGGCCATCACCAGATAGCAGCACTGTGCTCTTGAACTCCCCAGCCTCTAGAACCATGAGCTAAATAAACCTTTCTTTATAAATTATCCAGTCTGTAGCATTCTGTTATAGCAACAGAAAATAGACTAAACCACTATTTAAACCCTCCTGACCATATCAAGCAGACAGTAAATATTATTGAGCATTTATATGGTGAAATTATTATACCTTTATGGGTAAAAGAAGATCCCTTGAGTTTGTTTCAATGTCACAATCTCTATAAAGAGCCATAGTTTGGCCAGGCATGGTAGCTCTTGCCTGTAATCCCAGCACTTTGGTATGTTGAGGCAGGTGGATCAACTGAGGTTAGGAGTTTAAAACCAGCCTGGCCAAAATGATAATACCCCATCTCTACTAAAAATACAAAAATTATCCGGGCACGGTGATGCATGTGTGTAATCCCAGCTACTTGGGAGGCCGAGGCAGCGGAATCACTTGAACCTAGGAGGCAGAGGTTGCAGTGAGCTGAGATTGTGCCACTGGACTCCAGCCTGGGTGACAGAGCAAGACTCTGTCTCAAACAAACAACAACAACAACAAAACAACAATTTATTTGGCAAGTAGCATATTACAGTAGGTAGCTCCTATGAGCTTTATAATCAAACTAATTTAGTTTTAATCTCAGCTCTACCACTCATTAACCAAATGACAGTAGGTTTCTCATCTAAAAATAGGCATCTAAATCCTACCTTACCAGGTGCTTCTGAGGGCTAAATGAGCCAACATGTTTGAAGCTCCTAGAAGCGTGCTAGCATCCAATAAATGTTAGCTTCTATATTAGTTTCCTGTGGCTTCTGTAACAAATGACCACAAATTAGGTGGATTACAACAATAGAAATGTATTTTCTCATAGTTCTAGAGGCCAGAGGCCTGATATCAAGGTGTTGGCAGAACTGTGGTCCTTTTGAAGATTCTAGGGGGAATACCTTCTTGCCTATTCCGCAGCTTCTGGGGGCTCCAGATATTTCTTGCCGTGTGGCAGCATAACTCCAATCTCTGCCTCCATTTTCATGTGGCCCCTCCTTTTCTCTCACTGTCTCTACTTTGTGTGTTTCTTATAAAGACATTTGTCATTGGATTTAGGGCCCACTCAGACAATTCGGAATGATCTTATTTGATATACTTGGCTTAGTTACATCTGCAGAGACCCTTTTTACAAATAAGGAAATTTTTACAAGTTGTAGGTGTTAAGGCCTGGACATATCTTCTTTGGGTGCCATTCAGCCCACTACAGTTCTTGTCCCATTTCTTCCTCTCCATTTCAATGTATAGAGCATAAAAACCTGAGTACGTTAAAAAGATTTTAGCAGATTATACCTGATGAGTGGGAGCTGAAGTGAAATCTCAACAAAAAGAAAAAACAAATGAGTAAAGCAGTCAAGTGATAAAAAACTACTTGGTATGATTGATAGTAAGAGGTTTCATGTAGACAATTAGGGAAGAAGATAGTATGAAAAAGAAGCAAGAAAACACCTATGCCTAGTTATGAACCAGACACTGTGATTTGTGTTTTTTTGTTTGTTTGTTTGTTTGTTTCTGAGACAGAGTCTTACTCTGTTGTCCAGGCTGGTGGAGTGGAGTGGCCTGATCTCGGCTCACTGCAACCTCCAACTCCCAAGTTCAACTGATTATCCTGACTTAGCCTCCCAAGTAGCTGGGATTACAGGCATGTGCCACCACACATGATTAACTTTTGGTATTTTTAGTAGAGACGAGGTCTCACCAGGTTGGCCAGCCTGGTCTCTAACTTCTGACTTCAGGTGATCCACCTGCCTCAGCCTCCCAAAGTGCTGGGATTACAGGCATGAGTCACCATGCCTGGCTTGTGCTTTGTTTTTTAAATACAGCTTTTTAAGAGAAATATTCCAATAATCCTATTAGGCAGCAATAAAATAGATTTACAAAATGTATATTTACAACAATTCAGTTCAGAAGGATTATGGGTCTTGCCTAATATCATATAGCTATCAGGTACAGTGCTCTTTTTATTATATCACAACATCTGACATCTTGAAAGAAGTGGGAAAAGCCTTAGCTTGAAATTAGAAAACTCATGTTCACATCTCAAGTCAACCACATAGGAGGGGTAACTTTATGCTAATGCTTGTCTATTTCTGCCCTTTCCAACCTGTTTCAAGTGTTAAAGACAAACGATCTGCAGGCTCAGCCTACCTGGTCCACTGACAGCCCAGTTGGGCAGCATATTAAGAATTTCCCACCTGTGTCTGATCATTTAGGTGAACTATTGTGATTTAAAATAAATTGCTTAAAATATTTTCCTTTTTAAATTTAAAAATAAGTAATTATATTACTTAGTGATAGAAATAATAATTTATGTCCATGTAACATATCTTCTTCTGCAAAAGTCTTTGAATAGTAAACATATTGGTGAGATCAGTATGTTGAACAGACCAGCCCATAGGAACAAAATAATTAATCTTTAAGAGTGGCTGAGTGTGGTGGTTCACCCCTATAATCTCAACACTTTGGAAGGCAGAGATAGGTGGATTGTTTGGGTCCGGGAGTCTGAGACCAGCCTGGGCAACATGGTAAAACCTTGTCTTTACAAAAACAAACAAAAATTAGCCCAGTGTGGTGGCGTTTGCCTGTATCCTAGCTACTTGAGAGGCTGAGGCAGGAGGAATGGCTTTGAGCCAGGGAGGTTGAGGCTGCAGTGAGCCATGATGTCACCACTGCATACCAGATTGGTCTATGTGTCTGTTTTTATGCCATTACCATGTTATTTTGGTTACTGTAGCTGTGTAGTATAATTTGAGGTCAGACAATGTGATTCCTCTAGTTTTGTTATTTTTGCTTAGGATAGCTTTGGCTATTCTGGGTCTTTTGTGGTTCCATAAAAATAGAAAAAAATTTTTTTTCTATTTCTCTGATGTAACAGGATTACTTCTGGAGAGAGAACTGGGTTGCACAAAATAGAGTAGAGAGGAAAATTTACCTTTGATTGTATGCATGTTTGAATCTTGTTCCACATAATCATATTTTTCTATTCAAAAGAATAGGTGAAAATTAGAACAAATTATTTAAATATTGTTTCCAATTTTTAAATAATTGGAAGTTGTGTATATGTTGAAGGCTAGGAAGAAAATATTACTATTAATAGTGGTTATTTCTATTAATAGTAATGAGATTATTGATAATTTAAAAATATTATTATCTTCATTTTCTAAACTTATAATGAGTGAGAGTTACTCCTACATTAAAACCATGTAAACGATGTTTTTTCAAAAGAAAATAATTATTTATAAATGAAAAGCTGTGAAGAGAAGCCAGAGGCTACCTGCTAAGGGTAACAGCTTGTAAGGAGGGTAGGTCAGACTTGAAGGGACCACCCATGCTCTTCAAGAAAGTACTGTGCAAGTTATGAGGGCAATGAGGGTGCTGCTGGGGACCCATCTTTGTTGATTGTGTTTACTCAGTAGTAGCAACAGCTCTCAGGATCAAATGGATCATATTTAGTCATGGAGACCCCCAAGGTAAAGGTGTGGACGCTCCAAGAAGGAATTATCCTTTTATTACTGTTATTATTATTATTATTATTATTAATATTATTATGTTGAGACAGAGTCTCACTCTGTTGCCCAGGCTGGAGTGCAGTTGTGTGATCCCAGTTCGCTCACTTCCACCTCTGCCTCTGGAGTTCAAGCGATTCTTCTGCTTCAGCCTCCCGAGTAGCTGAGATTACAGGCATGCGTCACCACGTCTGACTAATTTTTATATTTTTAGTAGAGATGAGGTTTCACCATATTGGCCAGATCGGTCTCAAACTCCTGACCTCAGGTGATCCACCCACCTCAGCCTCCCAAAGTGCTGGGATTGCAGGTGTGAATCACAGCACCCGGCCAGAATTCCCCTTTTAATTCTCAATACTTGATACCAGTAGTCTCTCAACAAATATTGAGTTAGTGAGTGAGAGGGCCAGGGAGGAAACAGAAAGCACTGTGGCATCAGAAGACATGGTCTTAATTCCCTATCCTATAATTTAAAAATTGTTGAGGGTTGTACTCTAAAGGTACTTAAAATGGTAGGTCTCAGTTTCTTCAGTCTTTAGAATGAACGATTTGGACTTGATCAATGAGGAGCAACCGAAGGTTTACAAATCAAGTGACTTTTCAATTAACGTCTGGTTATTCAGGATCTTCCCTCCCAATCCATTCACTTCTCAATAATTTTACCTCTTCCATAAGGTTATATCTAAGGTCACAGAACCAAGATTTGCTGACTTGTCAAGATGTGCCTTTCTGTGTGCACATGTACAGATGGTAGCATCTGGTTTTTGCTTATTGTTTACACAGGTTGGCATTCACCAAGAGGTGCAGCCTCCCATTCTGCCCTTGGCCAGCAGCCCAGGCAAGATCCTATGAGTCATTCTTCGTTCCCATCCACAGGGTCTCTTTGGGTCCAATAGCTCTTTGTTTCCACAACTATGTCACTTATGGGTACAAAAAGAAAATATGCAGCTTCCCCTGGCACCTTGGAGTGCAGGGAAACTCAGTAAACCTCTCTCATGGTCACTAATCTAGACACTATGCAGCTGCTTCTGCCCCCAGAGGGTCTGTCACCAACTGCTTTCTCCTTGAGAAAGGAGACCATAGGCACATGTTGAGATAGGCACACGTTGCTCCTAAATCCCTGAACCTATTTGCCTTAGATTTCTCCTGTTCCCTCCCTCCCCTTCCTATTTCTTGGCATTGGAAGAGGGGTTGTTGGATCCTCTTCTCAGACTCCATTTGCATCTAGAACTCTTTGCTTCTGACTTTTCCTCCTCTTGGCCCCAGAGTAACCTTCATACTCATTCCTCTGAATCTCTTGTTTTATGTGACAGAGCAATGCAGTGTAGGGGGTAATCACTCAGGCTGCCACTCTTATGCCCTGTGACAATAGCAAAGCTGCATAATATAGTGTGCCTCAGTTTCATCATATGTAAAATGGGGTTAATAATAGCACTCACCTGTATTAGTTTTTGTTTGTTTTTTTTTTTTTGAAATGGAGTCTGGCTCTGTTGCCCAGGCTGGAGTACCGTGCAACGAGCTTAGCTTGCTGCAGCCTCCACTGCACCTGGGCTCAAGTGATTCTCCTGCCTCAGCCTCCCAAGTAGCTGGGACTACA
>NW_016107481.1:1460888-1462813 GCF_001604975.1 Cebus imitator | reverse complement strand
GTCTCCACCCAGGAGGTGAATCACAGAATCCCCTAGCCCTTGAAATGTCCGAAACCTTATCATCCCCATCCCCGCCCCTCACCCCCACTCCCAAGGTGGTTTTTCAGGTGTAAAAAATCATGGCACCCTCCTTTTGGCACCACAGGTTGGAGAGACGTGAGTCCTCTGTGGTCGCCGGCATAATAAATGACCCTGCAATCTGGCATACTTTTGTCTTGTGGTAACTTTCTATGCTCCGGTCAAATACAACATCTGAGGGCCATTATTCTGTCTATCACACCATCTATTAGGATTATTGTGAGGATTAAATAAGAGTATGCATGTAAAATGCTTAGTTTGATACAATATTATGTTGTTAAGCCTAGGCCTAGTCTTTTGAAATTCATAAGCTGAAAATTATTATCTTCAGCCTGTTGTGTTAGTTTTTCTTTGAGGCAATGCATGCTTCATGTTCCATCCATCACCTGAATAAAGAGGACAGTTATAGGGTATGAGGAAATGTGGCATAAAAAATGTTCATTAAGTTGCAAACATCCATTCCTGCCACTTCTGTAAGCATTTTCATGTTTCCTGAATTGGCTCACATGTAAAGAAGTTTACTCACCAGTGAACTAGATGGTCTCCAAAGTCCATTCCTACTCTATTATTTAGGTCCTCTTTTCTCAATGAGTATGAACTTGTCTGGGACCCCTCCAGGCTTTTCTTTTTACTCTGCTTTCCTCTGTCTCTTCCTTCTCACTGAAACCCCCAAGGAGTTACATAAGTGCCAGGCGGGGGAGTGTATGGTCAAGGTGGGGCGTAGTTGGGATTAGCATCCTAGAAAGGACTGCCTATTTGTGTTGGGCATTGGAAGCCCCACTCCACAAAGGGAAGCAAATATTTTATGGTACTTCATTAGCATCAGAGAGCATGAGTATTTCCAGGTGACAACTGAGAAAAGCTGGAACATAAAATTGAGTTTGAGGGAGTCTTGCTTGATTCATTTGAGTAGAACCATCTGGTCTTTCACAGGCCTCAGTAGCTGTGCTGGCTTGACTGTGCTCAGGGAAGGCTGCAACCCATCAACTCTAAAAATGACAAGCGGGCAGCATTCAGTTCCTTAAGGCCGGGAAGGAAATTCTTTTAATGCTGGGAAAAATGTAAGAATGTATTCCCCAAAGTGGGGTCAGGAAGTCCCAGAGGGGAGTTATATCTCATTTTGTGAGATGACCTCCAGAAATTAGAAGCATGGACTTTGTGGGAATCGAGGGATGGCACCAAGGATTAGGATGAACATTGAAGAAAGGAGGTAATTGTCTTCTTCTAGGAAAAAAAGACAAGTCATTGATTTAAAGTTATGAGCAGCTGTGGTGTATCTGGACCGGCACTGACATGTAGTTAAGAGACACTAATAAGCCCTGGCACTTATCACTGATCAATAATTGTAAGGGTCACCAATTATTTAGTTATTGCTATGTTTGGGATTCAGTACTTGTACTTATTTATATTATCTTTAATTTTCAAAAAATCCTGCAAGATAATTTATTATCTTGTTTTATTCTCATGCACTCTAAGCTTTAGTTTTCTTTATCTTTAATACTGGAATGATAATGTATATCTTACAATATTGCTAGGAGAACTGCATTTAAAAGTCTATATAGGCTGGGCATAGCGGCTCACGCCTGTAATCCCAGCACTTTAGGAAACTGAGGTAAGCAAATCACTTGAACCCAGTAGTGTGAGACCAGCCTGGGCAATATGATAAAACCCCATCTCTACAAAAAATACAAAAATTACCTGGGTGTGGTGGCACATGCCTATAGTTCCGGATACTCGGGAGGCTGAGGTGGGAGGATCACCTGAGTCCTGGGGAGGTCAAGGCTACAGTGAGCTATGGGCACCACTACATTGCAACCTGGGTGAAGAGTGAGATCCTATTTCAAAAA
>NW_016107481.1:1449031-1460808 GCF_001604975.1 Cebus imitator | reverse complement strand
TTTGGGAGGCTGAGGCGGGCAGATCACCTGAGGTCAGGAGTTCTAGATCAGCCTGGCCATGATGGTGAAACCTCATCTCTACTAAAAATTAAAAAAATAGCTGGGTGTGGTGTGAGCACCAGTAATCCCACCTATTTGGGAGGCTAGGCAGGAGAATCACTTGAACCCAGGAGGCAGAGATTCCAGTGAGCCAAGATTGCACCACTGCACTCCAGCCTGGGTGAAAAAAGTGAAACTCTGTCTCAAAAAAAAAAAAAAGTCTACATCAAAACGCCTGGCTGGCATTCAGCAGATGCCAATTGATATTGATGAAATCATTGTTGAAACAGGCAAAAAGATGAAGATATGAAAGATATTTTTATCGATTATTTTATTTGTCAATTCTACAGGGTGGCTGCTATATTTCAGGCCTCAAACAAACAGTATTCAAATATAGCCCTGACTTTAGGATGCTCACAGTGTCATGAGGAAGACAGACCCAAAAACCGTGATCAGACAAGAAAGCTGTTAATTAGAATTTAATAGAATATATTTTAGGATAGTGTGCTGAAAAAACTGCTTCCAAAACCAGGATGAATATCAAGTGGACTCTTAAAAGTAATGAGTGGGAATCAGGATGAGAGAGAGAGAGAGAGAGAGAGAGAGAGAGTGTGTGTGTGTGTGTGTCTGTGTGTGTGTTGTGTTGTGTTGTGTAGTGTCCTACCCATTTATTCGGGACAGGGAAATAACTGCTACTAGTTTTATACTGCCAGGGAAATATGCCTATGGAATAGGACTGAACAAGTAGGCAGGAGCTGAATCATACCTGCTCTTTTACACCTTTCCAAGAAGTTTAAATTTTAGGCTAAAAGTGATGGGGAGCCATTGAAGGATTTTATGAAAGGTGTACTCTGTTCAGACTTATGGCTTAGAAGGATTATTTAGGTAATAGCGTGGAGGGGAGCGGCCTAGGATGTAGAGAGAGTCAGGAAACTAAAAAGAGACAGTAGAGTACAGCGGTTTAATGTATGAATTCCAGAGATGCATAGCCCAGCCCAGGTTTTCTGGCTTCACCATTTTCTGGCATATGGTCATGGACAGTTTAACTTTTTTGTGACTCAGTTTTCTCATCTGTGAGAGGAAAATAAAAATAGTACCTACCTTTTGGGATTGATGTCACAATTGAAAGAGTTAATAGAATGCAACAAATGCGACTACAATATCTCCCACATGATGAGTCCCAAATAAATGTTAACCTGTTGTTGTTGTTCTTCTTCTTAATAATATACTAGCGCAAAAGAGGAATGAGAAGGGCTGGGGCTAAGCCAGTGGCCCAGTGGAGATGAAAGGAAGGGGGGAGTGTCGAGGAAATGGAATTGGAAGGATTTGGTAAGTATATTAATGTGGCTTTAAAACAAGTGGAAGCACAGGGGGGCTTTTTGAATTCCCTGAGTGAGCGGAGGAGTCTGGATTCAAAGCTGTTCTGGTGGACATTCTTTCTGCCATGTTCTTTCTCAGTAGATGGCACTATAATTCTGTCATCCTGCATGTCCTTGTTTCTGTGTACTGGGTTCAAATCTCATCTACAAACACAGATGCAGAAGAAATACAAATTTTTCTGTAGCTCAACTTAAGTTCTGTTTTGAGCCTTCCTCTTGGATGTCAGGAACACAATTTCAATTAAATTGGGGTCTTCCTTTCATTTTTCCCATGATCGTATTTATGTTCTAGGAGAGCCAGGGTTCAAAGTTGGGCCTGGACGTTAGGTCTTTGGTGTCATCTGGCCAAGCTGACATCCCCTGGGACTACTATTGCCTCATTGGGTCCTCAGCCATGTTCCACTCACACTGTCCTCAGGTCACCTCTCAAGCTCATTCATAAAGCTCCTTTAGGTTCAGGCTCCTCCTCTTGGGAATGCAGCGATTGTTCTGCTTCTCAGTCAGGTGCTCCTGTGACACATGGGGCAGTGGAAGCCTTGGAAGGGTGTTAGGGTCATTCTTCATTTCCGTGCCCTCTTGGATACATAGAAGTGATCCCATGCTTTCTGCACCACACTGACATGTGGGTGAAGCTGTCTAAGATAACAGTTCTCCCGGGTCTTGCTACCTGCAGGACATTATCTGTGTTCTTGGATCTCCTAAAACTAGCCAGGGTTTCTGCAGATTCCCTAGGGTCGCAACTCAACCTGAGGGATGGAGTGAGGAAGCCACGATGCCCTTTTCTCCAGGACCCCAATCATGGAAGCTCTCCTCGGGTTACCTTGACACTTCTTTTACCCTTCAGGCCTGAATCCTGGTTCTTATCCTATCTTTTCTTCTTTTTTTAAAAAAAATTGCCCTGAGTCTTTTCAGTTTCCCTCAGGGCCTAGGTTTTGAAACTCAAAAGCTAGGAAGAGACTCTTTTTAAATCTGCTTTCTTCTTTAACAACCCTTCCCTGAGGCAATGAAGGAGGGGAAGTGCTAAAAGATGAGAAAATGTCAAAGAAAGATAATCCATTAATACTTCATAGACATTATCCCACCACATTTTAAATAGAATTATCAGGCAAGACCTACAGTCTCTTTTGTCTTCAGTCTTTGAATGGCTTTTATCTTGTCCCTAGTTGACAGATATGATATAAGTAATTCTGATAGTCATTTGACTTATTGATGCTGGACATGTGGGCAGAGCTGAATTTTACAGATGAAGAAATCTCTCAAAGACTAGATAAAGCCAGTCTCTTTCAATTAGGGGGAAAACTAGGGTAGAAATGAAACACAGACTTCTCTCTCAATACTACCTTAGTGCCATGGGGGTGGGACAGGGCTGAAATTGGGAAATATTCTGTGAAAAGCTGAGATGGGAGAAGGGACTTATCTCTAGCTAGATGTGGAGGAGCATAAACACTGGTTTGCCTGGGATGGCACCAGTTTTTGCCTCTTTTCCTCATGTGCCACCTGGCTGGTGCCCACTTTCTCTCTAAAACCTATCACACCTTGGATAGAAAAGTATGTGGCCATCCTATTTCTGGTTTATATAAGCCTGTGCGAATGTTCCAATTTGGAACTGGGCTGGAGACGTCAAAAGCCTTAATTACCAAGATTTCTGTTTATACAAAGAGGTCAGTAAAATGACCCAATCAAGGAGGGTGTTTGTTTTTAACTCTAGGACTATGTAAGTAAATAGCTACTTTGACAAAAAATCATAATTTCAGTATAACTAAATAAGGGTATATTATGTAGCCATTTTCCCTTTTTTGCATTGTTCACATCTAGTACTATGGTTTTATAAGCCTTTTTTGCCCGTTCAATTTGTAGTTGCAAAGAGAATCTCAAGTCGTTTGCTATTCTGTTTCATTCTAACATTTTTAGAGTTCTTAGTTATTCGTGGTCAAATTAAAATACATGCTGCCTAGATAAAATCATCCTTTTCAATCATTGATGTGATCTTTCATTAAGATAGTTTCTAGCAAAATGGTCAAGTTTGTATATTTTGTCCATGGATGAAGTTTAGTAGATTCTGAAGGCCAAAAGTAAGAGGCCTGAAGCCATGTTGATTTCCAGTAAACACAAATTCCCTGCTGCAGACCACTATTCTGATCCCCTGAACCTCTCCCTGTCTTCTTAGGAGTTAGATCAGATTTTCAAGAACAGCAGCTGGGTCAACCAGGCATCCTAGAACCTGATGAACAAACTAGAGTCTAGAATAACTCCCTACCTTTTCATCATTTCCTGTTACTAGAGTGCCTTAGTCCATTTGTGCTGCTGTAACAAAATACCTTAAACTGTGTAATTTATAAACATGAGAAATTTTATTCCTCGTCATTTTGGAGGCCGGAAGTCCAAGATCAAGGTGCCAGCAGGTTCAGTGTCTGGTGAGGGTCCTGTCTATCTGCTTCCTTGTCACTGTATCCTCCAGAGGGAACGAACTCTGAGTCCTCACATGGCAAAAGGCACAAATTCATCCATGAGGGTGCAGCCCTCATGACTTAATCACTTTCCAAAGGCCCTAGCTCTTGGTATCACCACAAGGGGGATTAAATTTCAACATGAATTTTGGAGGGAACACATACATCCAAACCATAGCATTCTACCCATGGTCTACCAAAATTCATTCCTACTCACATACAAAATACATTCATTCCATCCCATAGCCATAGATGTCTTGTTCTAGCATCAACCTTAAGGTCTAAGTCCAAAGTCTCATCTATATATTGTTTAAATCAGATATGGGTGAGATTCTAGGCACAATTCATCCTGAGACAAATTCCTCCTCCAGCTGTGAACTTGTGAAATCCAACAAGTTATGTGCTATCAAACTACAAAGGTGGGGCAGGCGTAGGATAGACATTCCCATTTCAAAAGGGAGCAACAGAAAAGAAGAAAGGCACCACAGGTCTCAAGTAACTCTAACACCCAACAAGGCAAACAACATTAAATCTTGAGGCTTTAGAATAATCTTTGACTCCATGTCCTGCCTTTTGGACACACTAGGGTGGGGTTGGATCACCAAGGCTCCAGGGACCCTGCCCCCTGGCCTCACTGGGCACAGCTCACATGGCAGTTCCCAGAGGTTAGAGTCTTGTGCCTGTGGCTCTTCCAGGCTAGAGTTACATGTCGGTGGCTCTACTGGTTTGTTGTCTCAGGGGGTGACCCCGTTCCCAGGCTCCACTAGACATTGCTGTATTGTGGGGCTCTCTGAGCTGGCCCTGACCCCATGGCTCCACTGGGCATTGCCCTAGTAGGGGATCTCTACAGCAGCCCCACCCCAAGGCAGTTCTCTCTCTGGGACCCAAGGCTCTCTGAAGTGTCCTATGAAATCTAGGTGTAGATAGGCATGCCTCCATGGCTCTAGAACTCTGTGTGCCTGCAGGGTTAGCACTATGTGGACTCTGCCAAGGCTCACAGCCTGTACCTTCCAGAGGGGCCATCTGGGCCCCATCTGGACCTACTTGAACTACAGCTGGGGCAGCCAAGAAGCACTGTGCCTGATGTGGGGAGTAGAGATGAGGTGGTGCAAGGCAGTGAATACTAAGATCCTGAGGACACCCGAGGTTCTCTACTTCCCTTTTAATTATGAATTCCATCTTTAAATCATTTATCTCTTTACTAGAAGCAATCAAGAGACACTGTGCAGCCCCTTCAATATTTTGCTTAGATATTTCTCCCATCAGATATCTTACTTCATTATTCTTAAATTCTGTCTTCCGCAAAGCCCCGGAGCATGAGCAAGTTCTTTGCCACTTTGTAACAAGAATGGCCTTTCCTCCAACTTCCAATGAGATAGTCCTCATTTCCATCTAAGACCTTATCAGAATAGCCTTTACTGTTTATATTTCTACCAACATTCTAATCATAACCACTTAGATAATTTCTGAGAAGACTGAGGCCCTTTCTATAGCTCTCCCTTTGTTTTGCTTTTATCTTAGTCCATTTCCTGCTTATTATAAAAAATGCCTGAAACTGGGTAATTTATAAAGAAAAGAAATTTATTTATTACAGTTATAGTCTGAAAAGTCCAAGATGGAGAGGTGGCATCTGGTGAGGGTCTTGTTGTTGCTGGGGGTTTTCTGCAGAGTCCTGGGCCAGTGCAAGGCTTCACATGGTGAGAGGGCTGAGTGTGTTATATTAGGTCTCTCTTCCTCTTCTTGTAAAGCCACTGGTTCTACTCCCATGATAACCCATGAATCCATTAGCCTATTAACCCATTAATCCATTCATCCATTAATAATCTATGAGTGCAGGGTCCTCATGACCCAATCACCTCTTAAAATTTTGCAGCACTGCCACATTGGGGGTTAAATTTCAACATGAGTTTTAGAGGGGACAAATATTCATACCATAGCAGAACCCCACCGTAATTGCCCTTGATGCGCCATTCATAGCAATATGGGATTTTTCTAGCCTACTCCTCCAGACTCTTCTAGCCTCTGCCTATTACCCAGTTCCAAAACTGCTTCCACATTTTTACATATTTGTTATAGAAAATACCCCCGTTCTTGGTACAGTTTCTGTCTTTGTCCATTTATGCTGCAATGACAAGCAAAATACCAGACTGGATTATTAATAAACAGTAGAAATGTATTTCTCATAGTTCTGGAGGCTGGGAAGTCCAAGATTGTGGCTCTAGCAAGATCAAGATACCTGCAGATTCAGTGTCTGGTGAGGGCCTGGTCTCTCTGCTTCTAATATCCCTCCTCCCTTCCTTCCTTTCTTCTTCTTTTTTTTTTTTTGAGATGGAGTTGCGTTCTGTCATCCAGTTTGGAGTGCAGTGGCATGATCTCAGCTTACTGCAACCTGTGCCTCCCGAGTTCAAGCAATTCTCCTGCCTCAGTTTCCTAAGTAGCTGGAACTATAGGCATGTACCGCCACACTTGGATAATTCTTGTAATTTTTAGTAGAGACAGGGTTTCACCATATTGGTCAGTCTGGTCTTGAACTCCTAACCTCAGGAGTTTTACCTGCCTTGGGCTCCCAAAGTGCTGGGATTACAAGCGTGAGTCACCACATCTGGCCTATTTCTTTATTTACTTAAGATGGTGCTTTATTGCTGTGTCCTTCAGCGGTGTGATGGTTAATACTGAGTGTCAACTTCATTGGACTGAAGGATGCAAAGTATTGATCCTGGGTGTGTCTGTGAGGGTGTAACCAAAGGAGATTAACATTTGAGTCAATGGGCTGGGAGTCAGACCCACCCTTAATGTGAGTGGGCACCATCTAATCAGCTGCCAGAGCAGCTATAATATAAAGCAGGCAGAAATACATGAAGAGATGAGACTGGCCTAGCCCTCTAGCCTACATCTTTCTCTGGTGCTGGAGCCTTCCTGCCCTTGAACATTGGACTCCAAGTTCTTTCAGTTTTGGGACTCAGATTGGCTTTCCTTGCTCGTTAGCTTGCAGATGGCCTATTGGGACCTTGTGATTATGTGAGTTAGTACTTAAAACTCCCCTTTATATATATATATATATATATATATATATATATATATATATAATTTCCAGACTTGAGTCAGTTTACAGACCCTGAACCCCATGAATGAAGGTGAGGCTGGGTCCCCATGAGGAAGGAACAACTCTATGTTCCTTCCACCATTATCTCACCCTTAATATCTATTCCCATACTACCAGCAATTTATGCTGTTAATCTTTCTCCCATCTATCCCCAAGGAGACCTCTGGCCTTTTACCAGGGTAACTGTGCATTGGGATAAGGGAAATGATCAGAAATTTTGGGGCCACTGGACACTGGCTCTGAGCTGATGTTGATTCCAGGGGACCCAAAACATCATTGTGGTCCTTTAGTTAAAGTAGGGGCTTATGAAGGTCAGGTAATTAATGGAGTTTAACTCATATCTGACTTACGGTGGGTCCCAGACTTATCCTGTGGTCATTTCCCCTGTGCCAGAATGCATAATTGGCATAGACAGCAGCTGGCATAACCGTCATGTTGGCTTTCTGACTGATAGGGTGAGGGCTATTATGGTGGGAAAGGCCAAATGGAAGCCATTAGAGCTGCCTCTACCTAGAAAAATAGTAAATCAAAAACAATACTGCATCCCTGGAGGGATTGTGATTAGTGCCACCATTAAGGACTTGAAAGATGCAGGAGTGGTGATTTCCACCAAACCCCTGTTCGACTCTCTTATTTGGTCTGTGCAGAAGATAGGTGGATCTTGGAGAATGACAGTGGATTATTATAAGCTTTACCAAGTGGTGACTCCAATTGCAGCTGCTGTACCAGATGTGATTTCATTGCTTGAACAAATGAACACATATTTTGGTACCTGGCATGCAGCCATTGACTTGGCAAATGCCCTTTTCTCCATTCCGGTCCATAAGGCCCACCAGAAGCAATTTGCCTTCAGCTGACAAGGCCAGCAATATATTTTACTGTCCTACCTCAGGGGTATATTAACTCTCTGGCTTTGTGTCATAATCTTAGCCAGAGAGACCTTGATCACTTTTTGCATCTGCAAGATATCACACTGGTCTGTTACATTGATGACATTATGTTGTTTGGATCCAGTGAGCAAGAAAAAGCAAACACACTAGACTTATTGGTGAGATCTTTGTGTGGCAGAGGATGGGAAATAAATCCAACCAAAATTCAGGGATCTTCTACCTCAGTAAAATTTCTAGGGGCCCAGTGGTGTGGGGCCTGTCCAGATATTCCTTCTAAGGTAAAGGATAAATTGCTGCATTTCGTCCCTCCTACAACCAAGAAAGAGGCACAACACCTAGTGGGCCTATTTGGATTTTGGAGGCAACACATTCCTCATTTTGGTGTGTTAATCCAGCCCATTTATTGAGTGACTCAAAAGGCTGCCAGTTTTGAGTGGGGTCCAGAACAGAAGAAGGCTCTGCAACAGGTCCAGGCTGCTGTGCAGGCTGCTCTGCCACTTGGGCCATATGACCCAGAAGAACCAATGGTGCTTGAGGTGTCGGTGGCAGATAGGGATGCCTTTTGGAGCCTTTGGCAGGCCCCCATACGGAGCCTTTAGGATTTTGGAGCAAGGCCCTGCCATCTTCTACAGATAACTATTCTCTTTTTGAGAGACAGCTCTTGGCCTGTTACTGGGCTTTGGTGGAAACGGAATGTTTGACTATGGGTCATCAAGTTACCATGTGACCTGAACTGCCTACCATGAACTTTCTGACCCATAAAGTGGGTTGTGCACAGCAGCATTCCATCATCAAATGGAGATGGTATATATGTGATAAGGCTTGAGCAGGTCCTGAAGGCACAAGTAAGTTAAATGAGGAAGTGGCTCAAATGCCTATGGTCTCCATTCCTGCCACCCTACCTGCTCTTCCCCAGGCTGGACCAATCACCTCAGGGGGAGTTCCCTCTGATGAGTTGACAGAGGAAGAGAAGACCAGGGCCTGATTCACAGATGGTTCTGCACAATATGCAGACACCACGCAAAAGTGGACAGCTGCAGCACTACAGCCCCTTTCTAGGACATCCATGAAGGACAGTAGTGAAGCCAAATCTTCCCAGTGGGCAGAACTTCAAACAGTGCACCTGGTTGTGCACTTTGCATGGAAGGAGAAATGGCCAGATGTGCGATTATATACTGATTTATGGGCTGTAGCCAATGGTTTGGCTTGATGGTCAGGGACTTGGAAGAAGCATGATTGGAAAATTGGTGACACCTCTTGGGGAAGAGGTATGTGGACTGACCCCTCTGAGTTGTCAAAAACTGTGAAGATATGTGAGTGCTCACCAATGGTTGACTTCAGCAGAGGAAGATTTTAATAATCCAGTGGATAGGATGATCCATTCTGTGGACGCCATTCAGCCTCTTTCCCCAGCCACCCCTGTCATTGCCCAATGGACCCATAAACAAAGTGGTCATGTTTGCAGGGATGGAGGTTACACATGGGCTCAGCAACATGGACTTCCACTCACCAAGGCTGACCTGGCTACTGCCACTGCTGAGTGCCCAATTTGCCAGCAACAGTGACCAATGCTGAGCCCTCAATATGGCAGCATTCCTAGGGGTGATCAGCCAGTTACCTGGTGGCAGGTTGATTATGTTGAACCTCCTCCGTCATGGAAAGGAAGAGATTTGTCCTCACTGGAACAGACAAACCCATTGCTCTGGTTATAGATTTGCCTATTCTACATGCAATGCTTCTGCCAAGACTACCACCCATGGGCTCACAGAATTCCTTATCCACTGTCATGGTATTCCACACAGCATTGCCTCTGACCAAGGCACTCACTTTATGACTAAAGAAGTGTGGCAATGGGCACATGCTTGTGGAATTTGCTGGTCTTCCCATATTCCCCATCATCCTGAGGCAGCTGGATTGATAGAACAAGGGAATGGCCTTTTGAAATCACAATTACACCACCAACAAGATGACAATACTTTGCAGGGCTGAGGCAAAGGTCTTCAGAAGGCCATGTATGCTCTGAATCCACATCCAATATATGGTACTATTTCTCTCATAGCCAGTATTTATGGATCCAGGAATCAAGGAGTGGAAGTGGAAGTGGCACTACTCACCATAGTAGGTCACCTAGTGATCTAGCAAAATTTTTGCTTCTTGTTCTTGTGACATTATGTTCTGCTGGCCTAGAGGTCTTAGTTCCAGAGGGAGGAATGCTGCCACAGGAGACACAACAGCTGTTCATTAAACTGGAAGTTAAACTGTCACCTGGACACTTTGGGCTCCTCCTACCTTTAAGTCAACAGGCTAAGAAGGAAATTACAGTGTTGGCTGCAGTGATTGACCCAGACGATCAAGATGAAAATCAGTCTACTACAAAACAGAGGTAAGGAAGAGTATGCATGGAATACAGGAGATCCATTAGGATGTCCCTTAGTATTAACATACCCTGTGATTAAAGTCAATGGGAAACTACAACAGCCTAATCCAGGCAGGACTACAAATGGCCTCAGTAATTAAGGTTTGGGTCACTGCAACAGGAAAAAAAAACACGACCTGGTGAGGTGTTTGCTGAAGGCAAAGGGAATACAGAATAGGTAGTAGAAAAAGTCGTTATCAATACCAGCTATAATCATGTGATCAGCTGCAGAAATAAGGACTGTAATTGTCATAACTATTTCCTCCTCCTTTTGGTAAAAACATCTTTGTTCATATATATGCTTGTACTAAGAAAATATCTTCATTTTATTTCCTTTATCATGTGACATAAGATTTATTGACTTCATATCAACATTTAAGTATTGTTAACTTCATGTAACAGTATTTGGGTTGGGGATTGGTGGATTTCTGGTTGTATGAAGGATAGTTGTATTATGTTAGGTGTAATTATTATTGTCTTTATTTGAAGATTATGCATGATCTCAGGAGTTGTGTATGGGTTCAAGTTGACAAGGGGTGGGCTCGTGGTGGTTAATACTGAGTGTCAACTTGCTTGGATTGAAAGATGCAAAGTATTGATCCTGGGTATATCTATGAGGGTGTTGCCAAGAGATTAACATTTGAATGAGTGGACTGGGAAAGGCAGACCCATCCTTAATCTGGCTGGCACCATCTAATCAGCTGCCAACTCAGGTAGAATATAAAGCAGGCAGAAAAACATGAAGAGATGAGAACTGCCCTAGCCTCCCAGCCTATATCTTTCTCTGGTGCTAGACCCTTCCTGCCCTTGAACATCAGATTCTGAGTTCTTTAGTTTTGGGACTTGAACTGGCTTTCCTTGCTCCTCAGCTTACAGACAGCCTGTTGTGGGACCTTGTGATCATGTGAGTTAATACTTAATAAACTCTCCTTTATATGTGTGTGTATTTCTGGCCCTTTAGAGAACCCTGACTAATACAAGAGGGAACAAATGCTGTGTCCTCATGTTGTAGAATAAATGGAAAGACAAAAGGGCAAATGCTCTGTGAAGCCTCTCTTGTAAGAGCCTTCATCTCATTCACAAGATAAGAACCCTATTGACCTAATAATCTCCTAATAATCTCCCCACTTCCTAACATTATTGCATTGGAGATTTATTTTCAACATATATTTGGAGGAACACAAAGATTTAAACCATAGCATGGAGGGTTCCATTGGCTGTCCTTATTGGAAACCCTTAGTTTGGAAACATTTAGTTTTTTTTTGTAGGAAATGCTGTTTTTCAGCTGCGTTATTAGAAAATGCAGTTCTTTCCATTTTTGTTAATTTAAATTTTTTGTGTATACATGACATTACAGTTCCTCTTTCAAATGTATCACTCTACTTTTATAATAAACTTAAAAGTCAATTTTGATAGAAAAATAAATGGACTCTTTCTGTCAAATTTATGCAAGCACATTATTCAAACAATTTTCAGTGATCTCATGAGCTTTATTAAATAATT